>NC_041008.1:38172524-38778146 GCF_004193775.1 Glycine soja
CTCAAGCATAAAATTTTGATGCCCTATAAATAACATCATTATACATTATACAGTCCATGCTTTCAGAATATACTAATTAACTTACTCTTTGCTTCTTCCAAATCCCAAAGCTTTATTACCCCTGACGATGCTCCAGAAAGAACCAACACTTCTGCAGAGTCAAAAGTCACTGATTCTACTGAACTAGTATGACCACACAAACTCTGCATATATTTACAGTAAGGTAACACTGTTAGGTTCAAAGCTCTACATGATTCTGCTGCTATCATAAGAAACTCAAAGTCTCAAACCCATGTCACAAAGGGAACCAATAAGATAAAAAATACAGATGATAGATTACTATGATCTACATATGGGAAAAAAAGATAGATTTGAGCGAGTTTCAAGCTCTGTTTCATTCTGGGACAGCAAAAGGAGGAACCCAATGGTATTTGAATCACCAGAAAGTAACAGTGCAGGGCCAGATCACCACGGAGAAATCTGTGAGGATTGACCAAAACTTATAGAAATCAAACCCGGCATTACCTTCCTAGTTCCCATATTTCAAGGTTCATAGACTCAGGCTTAAAGTTTTGTTTATTTTTAAGAAATCTTTTCACTTTTCACTGCTTGTATGTTTAAGATCATACAGAGCTCAATGTTCATTCATCTTGGTTTGATTCAATTTTTTCCTTTGCAACTTTCAAGCTAGTTGAATTTGTATATGGTCATTGAATTGGCCATTAAAGACACTTGCTGTTTTCATGAAAAGGCAATTTTGGCATCTGGGTATGTTGCTACTTTGCTATCTGATGTATATTGGTAAATAGATTCAAAGGATCCTAATTTCGGTAAATAATTTGTATAGTTGCTTTATTTTAGTAAAAATATCGCTTCGTATCATACTCCATCATTATACCATACCAATTCAGTCCAAATTTAAGCTTATCATTTAATTAATATGAGCTGAAAGCAAGTCCTTTGGTCACAAGCAATAACATAAATCCTTCAATCAGAACCATTGCATTAACATAACTTGCGACAAAGTGCACATAAGAAATGGACCTTTCGTTACTGCCTAACAATCCTGCCTTAGTCATATTGCAACCAAAATGCTAAAATACAAAGGCAATAATCAACTGACCATTAGAGAGGTTGGTTTCCCAATCATCCATAGATTGACATTGCAATCATCCCCTCCTGTAATGAAAAGGTGGTTCGCCTTCCTTCCAATTTTTAAACAGTTTACATTTCCTGAATGAGCTGCAAATTCCTCTACAGTTGATTGGTTCAGGAAAGCATAATATGAAAACAGCCAAACATCTCCACAACACAGATTCAATAACAGACTAACATTGAATAAAGAAATACAATCATCGATCCCAATAAATTACAAAATCAGCATTTGAAGCTAAACCAGAAAAAATTATTTCTTGAAATATCCATTATCTTCTACCAGAATACTTCAGCTTATCAAAATCAAGACAAAGAAAATCAAATAACACAAGTATAAAAAATAGCAACTTGAAAGTTTACATCAACCTCTAACAATTCCTCAGCCACAAAACAGAGAGAAAAGGCCTAAAAAATCTAAACTAACTTCCTATTTACTAATGACCTTCCAACATTTGCATCACCCCCCCCCCCCCCCCCCAAAAGCAAACAAAGCACAAATCCTACACCATACCTTGCCCCAACCTACGAAGAACCATAAATAAGAAAGAAAATCAACAACTTGGGAGTTTCAAGGACACAACTCACCCACATTGCAACAGAAACTGAGTCACTAGTAACAAGTAACAGCAACCTTAATGGAGGGAACCAGAAAGCATTTTCTGAGACACAACTTATTAAAAGAAACGAAAAACAACAAAAGGATACGTAGTTTGTATCCTGTCTTTGCCATTAGTAATGCAAAAGCAGCTTGTGGAGCAGAAATGAAGTTCCTTTCCCCACAAATGAAGCAAATGAGGAGTTGGGTCAGCTTCTTCAGAACCAAACTGAGAATTTATGTTTCAGTTTTGGAAGTGGAACTGCTGTAAACAAACCAACCAAATAAGAAGAACAACAATCATTCAACATTCAGAAATAAGTTTTTATTTTATTTATTATTATTATTTAACATTTTTTTTAATATTGTTGTCAACTTCTACGCTGAGGAAACAAAATTTTGTTCGACAAATATTAGTTGATTAGAATGTAAATTTTGTTGATAAAAAAAATTAAATCTATAATTTTTTTTATCCATCCAACAAATCTTACTCTTGTTCAATCCTATGGATCTAATGTCTAAGTCAAATCTTACATTGAGATAACAGACATATGATAAAGTGTAACACAATAGCTGATTTCAACCATAGTCGATCTATTGTGTTTTGTGAGATATTGTATGAGTCTTTTTTTACTTTATAATTTGAAATTAACTTTTTGTTAGGAATGCGTATATGGTTTTGAACTAAGATTATTGGCTAAATATATTTAATGAGTATACATGACTTCTATTAACTTGTCATATTAATTTTAAAAAATAAAATGATAATTGCATGCTAAAGAGTAATGAATGTCATTAAATAGTTATAAAAATTTCTTGATGTATCTAATGTTGTAATCCTAAAATTATGAGAGATGCAAATTTACACCAAACAATCTTTGCAAAATACTTTACAGTGTAACACCTCGATTGTTCCAAATTATGGAATGAGATCACATTATTTAGTGTAATTAATAAGGCTGAGTATAGGCTAGAATGTGGTAGGTTTGATAAAGAAAATATAAATTGATGAAATTTATAGGTTGGACTCGTTTGGATTCTTCAAAAATATTTTAATTAATTTGACTTGAACTGAATGAATTGAATTTGGTTTGGATGGAATTGAATAATTGAGTTAACACATATTTTATGATTTAATTTTGTTGAAAAAATATGAATAAAAATCATAATAATGTTAAATAAAATGATAAGATTTCATATTTCACATATAATTACATTTTTAAAATATTTTTTTAAATATCAAAACAACTTTAAATAAAAAGAGAAATATATATTCTTATTGAATTTTTTATAAAAAAATATTAAGTAAATTAAAATAAAAAAGAAGAATAAAATTAAGATAGTTTGAATTGACTTGGGTTATACGGTTGAAAATCTCATCTAACTTAAGTCACAATTTAATATACACTGATCAATAATATATGTAGCTAATTAAAACTTAAAAAAATTGCCAAGGAAGAATTTGGTGGAATATAAAGTATGAAAATTTCATTTTATTTCTTACAAAAAAAAAAAGACATTTGGGACGGTAGATTCATTAATGCTTAGTATAACGTAACATAACTCCCTCTCTTCAGCATTAATTTTTCATTATTTGGGCAAAAATTGGATAGAGATGCATACAGTGTATTGTCATCGAATAAGTTGATTTGATGCTTTAATGGACATATATCAAAATTTGGGCATTATCTTTTGGAATATAGAGTATTTTTTAAATAATAATAATAATAATATGCCTTCAAAATAATACTAATAATAATCAACATCATCGTCAAAATAATACAAATAAAGTTTATTGCTATATAAAATATTGTCTTTTGGTTGCATTAAACATATTTATAAATTTATGTTTATATATAAAATAAATAGAATAAAGTTCTATATAAAAATTGCTAAATTTTAAATTTAAATTAATAATTATATGGCTAATTCTTATTTTAAATCCTAAAAATATGTTCTGTACGTGTAATCATTTTGAAT
Source organism: Glycine soja (assembly GCF_004193775.1). Taxonomy (NCBI): domain Eukaryota; kingdom Viridiplantae; phylum Streptophyta; class Magnoliopsida; order Fabales; family Fabaceae; genus Glycine; species Glycine soja. The sequence continues at coordinate 38,176,255 of NC_041008.1, forward strand.
TTTTTAAAATATTATTATTAAATATGTCACCGTATTAGTTTTCATCGTTCTTAATAAGAAATAATGTGAGCGAAACTCAACCAGACATAGTCCTTTTAATGCCATGCACTCAAACTTTTTCACGTGGCTGCATGTTTCTCATGTGGTTCTTCCCTCCTATTTGTTTAATATGGTGGATATGTTAGAGAGATGCAAAGTTACAAAACAACCAACAATTTTGCTCACTAATGTAATGTTTTTTATAGTTACAAAAGATAAGACTGAGTACCCGGTAAAACCTAAAAAGATAGGAATTATACCAATTTTAAAACTAAGTTCAATTCGTTTTTATAGGTTAAACTACCACATTTTAATGTAGTCTAAAATTTCATTATTGTCCAGTTATACGTGGCTCGTGCACTCTCTATCTTTCCTATTTCTCACACCAAAAAAATCATATCTTATAAATAGTATTTATGATGCACAATGGCACATCAACTTCCAGTTTGTATGTCTCTCGCAGTGTATATATATAGCATTCGCACCTAATGTAGGTGCTCAAATGCTCATAAATGCCTTATGAACTCGTAGTGAGTAGCATGCAATTTTGTTTCAACCAATTTCTCCCCAAGAGAACCTTGAATTATTTTGAACTTTGAAGTATTTTAATACTACTCTTACACTATCGGTTAAAATACACAATTTAAAGTCTCTTCTCTCTGTTTATTATTTTTAATATTTTCTTTCTTTTCTTTTTCTCTTTTGGATTCACTTTTCTTATTATTCTCAACTAACTCAAAGTTCTTTTAGCTGATTTTCTCAACAATGCATCTCTTATAATTTAGTACTATTTTTTTTATTTCTATTTCTAAATAGAAACTCATTTTTTTTTAAATTATCAATATAATAAAAAATAATCTTATATCATAAAATAAAATTTTCACTATAAATTTAAAATTTAGTTTATATATTTAAAGATATTTATTTATTATAAAATTTAATTATAATAATATAATTTATAAAAAATTATTTATTATGAATTTTAGTTATATAAAGTAAATATTTATCGTCTGCAATGTAGATACTAAACTTTTAGTTAACTATAAAACCCAACGCCTAAACCAATATATCATTAATTTGAGTGGAATCAGATTCTTTGATTAAGTAGGATTTTGAGGAGTATTTTTTGTAAAAAAAAATGATCGAACGAAGAAATCCTACTAAGATAATTAGACAATTTTTTATTTTAACTGGGATGAGTTAGACTAAACAGGTAAATACTTTGCATCCATGTTAGATTTTCCTCTCTCTTATTTTGTTATTCAAGTTTGGTAGAATATTTGTGTTCTATTTAGGTAAGTATGAATTTAATAATTTAAGAGTGTTGAAGACTCTTTAATAGAATGAAATTTTAAGAATATTTTTTTCATCCAAAGTGAGAAAATAATACAAATAAAAATAAGAATATTTTTCTTACTCAAAGAGAGAAAATAATGTTGCAATGGTTGATACCTATGAATTTTATTATATTTTGATTTTGCCAAGAGAAAACATATTTTTTTGAGTTCACATTTCAAGGAAAAACTATTGTCGTCTCCCTAATTATATTATTCATAAATATTATGTGGATAGTTATATTATTCACATAAATGTAAAATTTATTTAAACATAATGTGTTTTAAAAACACTATCAAATAAAAAAATTCTAAAAACATTTTTATATAAAGTTCTGAAGACCTTGTCAAAGAAAGAAAATTGAAAGTTTTTTTTCTAGAAGTAGGAAAATCATACAAAAGTAAAAAGGGGAAAATTTTTCATTCTTGAAGAATGAGAATAAAAAAGATTTATTCTTTCTCATTAAAAGTGAGAAAATAGTTCAAAAAATGAAAGAAGAAAGAATTTTTCATTTTTGAAGAACATAATAGAAAATTTTGATTATTTCTCAACAAAAGTGAAAAAATAGTGCAAAAAAAAATCAATCTTGATGAATGAGACATTTTACCATTTATAAAAATTCCAATTTTTGTATATAACATAATTAGTTTTACTTATAGTATTTCTATATGTGTATCTGAATAACGTAATTTATAAGGTAATATGTTATATTAATATTTTCATTTGTTAATACATGTTATGATTCACATAATTACATTTAATAAATATTACATATGATTTTTGGGTACATACAATCTAAATAATTATATACATATGAATTAAATATTTTAAAATAGGAAACAAAGATATTTGTAATTCTTTGTGATAATTGTTTATGATATTTATTGTCAAATTTATATTGATTAATGTTATCATTGTGGATAAATATATTTACATGTTATATATTATGTTTATGTTATATTGTGAGTATAAATATGTAATATTCATAATCGTTAGTTGATTGATACTTTGTACAAAAAGTTTATCAATAATGATATGTTAAAGATAAAATTTTATATATTTTCATTCATTTAATGTGTTCCTGTAATAACGATATCAAGGAATGACAACTTAAGAAATATTTTAAATTTTTTCTTGTATACTCAAAAAAATAAGATATAAAATTTATATAAAAAATCATATGACTTGCTTCATTTCCTGAAGTGAATGTTGCACATGTGTTTTTATCAAATAATTGTTTGAATAATTTATTTTTATTCTATCAATTTTATTCATTATTGTTATAGATGTAATTAACATTGATTACTTATGGTTTTAATGTTTTATATGAATAACTTTAGGATTATTTTGTAATCACGCTTGTTCTCGCATTATGATTTGATTCATGCTTTTTTTTCAGAAAACATATTATTTGACTTAAAAGATTTATACATTCAAGGAATATATATGTGTATATATATATATATATATATATATATATATATATATATATATATATATATATATATATATATTTATATATCTCAATTATAATACCTTTTACATGTATTAAGATCACGATACTTGTCCTTGATTGATTTTATTGGTTTATAAACATGTATATATTATATGTGATGTGTCTTTTATCGTGATCAATATCAAGAAACATAATTTAAAAAATAGTTTGAGATATATTTTGTATGTCCCGTTAATAGTATAATGACTCACACAAGGCAAAACAAAAATGAGTTTGTTATTTGACATGACTGGTTGAGTCATCCTGTGTCTATTGTGATGAGAAAAATATTTAAAATTTCATGTGGGCACCCAATAAGAGTTAGAAGATTCTTTAGTTCAATAATTTCTCATGTGTTATATGTTCCCAAAAGAAGTCGATAATTAAACCAATACCAAGAAAAAATGAAAATGAGTCCATTTCATTTTTAGAACAAATATAGGGTGGTATTTGTAGACCAATACATCCACCATTTGAATCATTTATATATTTCATGATTTTAATTTATGCATCAACTAGATGGTCACATGTTTTCTTGTTGTCGACTCACAACCAGACGTTTGTGATATTGTTGGCTCAATTAATTTAAGTTAGAGCTCATTTTTAAATTATCTAACTAAGAAAATATGTCTTTATCTAGTCATGAAATTAAAACTTTTTAATGTTTTTTTGGGAACATGCAGTCTTGCATGCTGCAACACTGGTTCAGATCATGTCAGAGTTATAGTTAGTTCTCCCCTCTTGAAATTGATTTTTGGTTAGCAACCTTATATTTTGAATTTAATATTTTTTTTCTTCGTATGTGTTGTATATGTTATAAATATGAGTCAAATTGTTTGATCACAACATACTAAGATGAGTCCTCAAATAAGGTTGAAAATATATGTTAGGTGTGAATCTCCATATATTGAATCATCAATAATAAATTTATTTACGACTCCGTTTGTTAATTGTTATTTTGAATTAGTTTTTCCAACATGAGGGAGAGATAATTAGCAATTGAAAAAATATATATTTGAAATGAATTATTATTATTTTGATCTTATACAAAACAATTTGAAATGAAAGTTTAAAAGATAATTCATTTTCAAAGTTTAGTAAAAAGAAATGGCTAAATTATATGTATTAACTGTTAATGCTCCAAAAAAAGATGTCCCTAATAGAAAATATTGCAAAATGGGTTTCAGAAACGCATGAAGGATGTTGGTCCCAATGAAAAGAATCCTCAATCAAGAAAATAAGCTAAAAAGTAAGACGACTAAATTGAGGTTACAAGAATGCTGAAAAATTTCTTTGACATAATTATATATTTTAATACCAGAAGAACTTAAGTGTCTAAAATTAGTGAAAATAAAGATATCCCATATTATGTCATGGATGAAATATGATGGAATAAAGTCAATGTTGACAATGTATTTAGATATAATGTAGCACTTAATGTAATAAATGATCATGGGGATTAAGAGTAAGTCTATAAATGATTGTAGACAAATAAATGATTGACCAGAATAGAAAGGCTCAATCGAAGCAAGATTAGATTCACTTCACAAAATGAATGATTTTTGGATATATAATCTATACACCTGAATATGTTAAACACAATTATGTTTTTGGAAACGTAGTCCATTCACACGAAAATAAAAATTTTGGACATGTAATCCATATATTTGAAGACGTAAAACTAGTTAGGTCTTTGGACTTGCAATTCATATACTTAAATATGTAAAATCTATTACATTTTTGGACTTGTTGGTTATATACACTTGAAGATGTTAAACTAGTTAGATTCAAATAGATTTTTGTGCAAAATCAAAATGATAACAATGAAATTGAGAGATAAAAAACACGACTTGACATTAATTTTGAAGACACATATTTTCTTGCAATGAATGTGAGTACTTTTGATACTTAATCACTCTAGTAGCACATGAAAAGCTTAATTTACATCTAATGGATGTTGTTACAACTTATATCTGTTATATGACTTTCTTGATGATGACATTTGCATGAAACTCCATAAAGGATATAATTTGCTCAATAATGCATATTCTCTAGAAGAATATTCTCTATGAACTAAAACAATCAAGTTGCATGAGGTATAATTGACTTATTGAGTACTTGCTATGTATTTTCACAAAAATATGAAAATAAATTTTTTGTAATTGTTGTTTATGTAGATAGCATAAATATTATTGGAACTCTTGAAGAACTTCCAAAAGCTATAGATTGATTAAAAAAATAATTTGAGATGAAGGACCTAGGAAGCACAAAGTCCTATTTGGGAAATTGAATATTTAAAGAATAAAGTTTTTGGGCACCAAGAAGCTTATATAGTAGAGGTGCTTAAAAGGTTTTATATGAGAAATTACATTCGTGGTAGATTCCAATGATTGAAGGTCTCTATATGTGAACTAAGATCCTCCTAAATCTTGAGAAAAGGATGAATAAATACTTAGTCTTGAAATATCATGTCTTAGTATTATTGAAACATTAATGTATCTTTCTGTGCATGCACAACTTGATATATCATTTCCCACCGATTCACTAACAAAATATAAGTTTTCACCAATACAAAGACATTTAAGCATGCACTTTGTTATTTTAGAGGTTATATGATAGATCCTCATAATGATATAACAAAAGTTTGCATGAGGTAATATAACAATTCCATGACAATATGGGAAATAAGGCAAAATAGACACATTAGCTAATCATGCAGAAATTTTAGTTCAACACGAGAAAAAATCACATTGACAATCACGTGAAAATAATATTACATTTATTGCTTGGTCGAAAGAGGGATACATCAAATGAGATAAAACAAAACATATTTAATCAAAATTCTTTTTCACTCATGATTTCCAAAAGAAATAAATGCTCAATGGGTTCGTTAACATGGAAATCTAAAAGATTTATTTACAAAATTACTACTAAGGAAGACTTTTAAGCAACTGACTCACAAGATTGAATTTCATTGTCTTAAAGATGTTTGTTTACATGGGGAAGAAACAAATGTTTTTAATGAGGTTTTTGTTTACGTATTAAAGAATGATTTACTCTTTTTTCTTCACTAGGTTTATATCCCATGAAATTTTTCCTAGTAAGATTTTAATGAAACACATTATTAGATAATGGACATCCAAGGGAGAGAGTTATGAATAATCTTTTTGTGATTGTCCATATCTTTCATTATCTTTTATAATATATCTTTTCTTATTTATATTTATCTTTTATAACTTCTCTAATTATCTTTTTTACCTATAAATAGGTTATTCTTATTGGAAAAAATACACACAATTTTCATCATCTTTAAACTCTTATATTCTCTTCTTCTTTATTATTATGCTTCAAGTTATATTTTATTTAACATCTATTACATTTTTTATAAGTATTATATATGTTAGGGGATCAAAACAACGTAACATATGTTTTAGTTTTTTTTTAGGCAAAATTATAAATTTGGTCTTCCTATTTGTTTCAGAATTCGATTTTGGTCCCCTTATAATTTAATTTACGAATTTAGTCCCTCAATTCTTACAATCCCGTTTTTTTAGTCCTCAACCCCGAAATTGAATGTTGATTGTTACTTGCCAATATAGACTGCCACATGTTGCATTTTTATTGGATGTTGACCGTCATATGTTGCATGTTTATTGGATGTTAATTTCGTACACCTAATTAATGTCAACCTCCAATAAAATTGCAACACGTAACGATCAACGTTCAATAAAAATGCGACACGTGTTGATCAAGGTAAGCAATTATCAATCAACGTCCAATCTCGGGGTTGAGAACTGAAATAACAGGATTGCAAAAAAATGGAGGACAAAATTCATGAGTTAAAATTATAAGGGAACCAAATTTACAATTTTGAGACAAATAAGAGGATCAAATTTACAATTTTATTTTTTTTATTGAGAATAATAAAAATACAGGTTTTCATTTGCCAATGACTTACTGTTACTCATGTGATGCTAGTGGGTTCTCTTGGTGATTTTCGGCAAAGAGAATGTTTTGGCAATTCCAGATTTACTCAAACATTGATGTACCTTTATCATGAAAGTTACAACATAAAGCCACGTACAAAATCAGTGACAAAGTACCAACAGGGCAGTCCCACTGTCTACTGCCGATAGTTAATTTGTAGTGAGTCATTTTCCCCATCAGGCAATGTACCCTTGCTATAAGAATTTTAGTATTTTACATTGGTTTATAGTAATTTGGGTTCACGTACGATAGTTCATCAATTTTAATAAATTGCACACATTTTTATATGTAAATCCATGTGTAAGTACTTAAATAGAAACCGAAGCAAACAACTTAACCAATAGAATCACTTATATTGTTTTCTCATTACATAAAAGTGAAGAGAATATTACTAATAACCGTATTGCCACGACATGCATAGTACGCATAGAACATGATTTGCGGTTTGATAATATTTTTATGGTCATTTTCAACGTCTTCTTCAATCCCCTTTAATTGTCCTTCTTTAACCTTTTAGACAAGGAATACGAAGCACTCCTACGTAGTTGGAAACTGACAACACTGTTTAGTATTTTACGACATAGCATGTGCACATGGTAGCAAGCAATGAAACCAATATATACCTGCAAAATATAAGAACCAATTGAAGTAGTGTCGTCAAGTCATCAACCTCATTCATGGATTTGTGTTCCTGTCCATCTAATCACCATCGCCTACTTGATGAGTATTTGCGTCCATTAATTAATTGCTTAACGTGGATACAATTTTTATTAAGCAGCAACCAAACCTTAATTAATACTTTCCTTTTCAATTCTTAACTCAAGTAGGTATATCTCCAACCCCAAGTGCTCTAAATATTTTGAATTCACTGGTAAAAAAAATAGAGTTCAAGGCACTGCTGATGTGTTTTTGAGAGTATTTTAAAAAGTTTGTCTCATTATATATATATATATATATATATATATATATATATGAGAGGTAGGCAAATTACATTGATATAATTTTAATCAACTATTACATCATTTAATAACTTCTAATTAGTATCTTTGATCATTTACTGAGACTAACCCTGGGGGCTGGCTGTGTACCTTCTCAGTTAGGTTACTGAACTAAGTGTCAATTTCATGTATAATTAGCCCAACCTAAGATATGGGGCAACCACTTTTTGAGGATCTAGGATTCCCATATATCCCTTGAGAAAAAAATCCTAGTGGGCAGATTTTTAGGTACTGGAATGCTTTATATAGATAGCCTCAAAACCTATAAAGGAAACCTATGTCATAACAAATACAAAACACACACTAATACTAAGGACTCTTTCATAATTTTAATATTCAAATTTTTAGAGTACGAGACTTGAAATTTAAGTGTCCGCTGCCAAATCCTTACTTTCATGGTTTATTAAAGAATGGAAGTTTTTTATGACTTTTTTTTTAGTTCATTGTTTTATGAATGAACCACATGAATAGTTTCATAGTTGGATAGTTATAGCTTCCTCATCATGCAGAAATTTTAGCATTCATATGTCAGCATTCGGGTGAATCATCTGTGTTGTGCTTGTGTCTGTGTACATACACTATACAAACTCAATAAAATCACACATTACGGAACGATTGATGTCAGTGAAAACAAAAATAAAAATGAAAGAATGAATATGTAACATCCAGAAAATTTGGTAACCAAAAGCTTCTGTTACTAGCTAAGGCAGTTCATCACCCCATTAACAGCTACACGACCCTCTACATCATTCGCAAGAGGTCCTGAACAATTTCTGACATCACTGGTCGAAATTCAGGTTCATGCTGGAAAAAAAAACAATAGAAAAAGAAAAAAAATTATGGGCCATAAGAGAGTAGATAAACTGCATCAACCTAAGCTATTGGGGTATAGTTTTAATTCCAGACCATACTCCTTGAAAGGTCTTAGTATATTCAATATTGACAATTCATGTTATGGTTTGCACATTTCTAGACAAATAAGAATTTGAAGATTACAAAAAGCGGGTTAAAATGTAAAGCACGCCTATATAATTTTTTGGTGAAGTCTTTGTGTTTTTTTGGTGAAAAGCATGGCTCAATATTTGATCAATTAAAAATTGATTACATTTGTGCAATGAACCATGAGACAACTTATGAACCCCAACATCTCCTCTTGTATTTGGCACAAAAGTAGGCATAAAATTACCTGTATACATGAAGAAATAATGTCTGCAAAACGTGACAATGATTTCTTAGGATATTCTCCATTCAAGGAGGGGTCAACCATTTTTGACAATGCATCTATGTCATGGAGTTGAGGGACTGCCCATCTCACCAAAAATTGTTCTCCACGAGGCAGTGAGCTATAACAATACGTAATTAATGGTACCTTAGCCAAATTCAATACTTTAAATATGACTTCATAAAGCACAAGTATCTAATATAACTCATTAATGGGATTGCTAACCTGTCATAGGATTTTCGTCCAGTGAGGAGTTCTAGCATTACGACTCCAAAGCTAAAGACATCACTTTGCAGTGTATAACTTCCATACTCAAATTCAGGAGCACTGTAACCATTAGCTGTGAGGTGGCATCCCACCAACTGAAAGATGCACCAGTGTTAGCCAGAAATGCAATAAAGAGTTAAAGACAGAAAAGTTAACCTTTAATTGCTGCTGTCTTACAAAAGCACAACCCTCCAAACACACACACACACACCTGTGGAGTGAATTTTTCAGAAATTTTAAGTCTTGTGAGAATTGGAATTTAAGTCATTTAGTTATATATCCTTCATAAAGTTGTGGAACAGACCAATCATCCATTTGATCCAGGTATTACATAATTTTATAAACAAATTTGCTTAGCAGCCATCATGATGTAGCTACAAAGAGGGTGTGGGATGAACAATGTCTTGAATAGTTGAATCCTTTCACACCTAAAAAATTTTCATAAGTGCATCCATTTTTTGGTACATGCGAGTCTAAGGGGAGGGGGAGGTAGACTTATTCTAAAATTTGAGCATGCTACAGGCGTCAAGAATGACTTATTGGGATTTCATTTGGTTCCTCTAAAGTGCATCCCACACTTCAGAGGGCAAAGAGCATAGTGATTGTTAGTGTTAAAAAATCTACAGTTGAAATTATAATAAAATACATGCTACTTGATCTACCAGTTAAGCCAACCATTATTGGCCCATAACCGCATCTTATTGCTCCTCAAGACTAGCTTCCTTTAGCAGTCTGATTTTTTTTTTTTTAAAATAAAGTAAAATCCAACCACATGTTTTCTATGCATTCGTATTTAGGCCAGTTATTTCATCTTGTTCAATAGCAATCCAAGAATGTTGAACGCATATTTTAAAAGCAGAAAAGAACCAGGAATCCAAACCCCCAACCATTATATCAGATGAAGATTACGTTAGAAATTAAAGCTGAAGTGTTACCTGACTAGCAGAGCCTGAAGATAGTAAAGAACCTAATCCACAATCAGAGACACGCACTTCCAAATTGTCATTGAGGAGTACATTAGCAGACCTAAAGTTTTGGTGCACAATAGGTGGCTGACAGTGCTCATGCAAATACCTAACACGTGAGAGAAAAGGAGATGAATAAAATTAAGGTTATCAAGAAAATTACCAATGCCTTAACCTAGTGTTAATAGTCTAAAACATAACATTGTTAAATGTGGATGAAGATTCAATTTCACATCATATGTGTGAAAACCGCCTAGCAAAAATTCTACAAATTGCAAGACCTAATATATTCTTATTAATGCCTAACATACAAAAGTTATGTTTCCAACCTCCAGAACAAGACAAGCATTGTTCAGTAACCAATATTGAGTTTATCTAGTTACATGAAAGAGTTATTGAATTTGTGACTAATTGCTAAACTTACTCTAAAGCTCTTGCCGCTCCAAGTGACACCCAAATGCGATTATCCCATGAAAGTTTAATCTGAAGTTTATCATCAGTATGCAATGCATCATGTAGGGTACCATTACTGCAATACTCATGTACAAGTAGTCGTTGACTATACTCAGCACAGTAGCCCATAAGCTTTACAATATTAGCATGTTGAATTTTGGAGATACTGAAAGCTAATTGAAGAAACTGTTCATGATTTTGCCCCATAGAAGCAGTAGCATTCAGCTTCCTAACTGCCAGTAACTACAAAGAAGATTATTTCAAAGATATAAGAATATGAAGCTCCAGTTAAATAAGTGAAACTAGGATAATAATAACAGGTCATGGCAAGAAAGCACAACAGGAAAAATCTGGAAACGTCACAAAGTACTAGATTCCTAACAACAAGCAATGTTTAAACTTCAAACTAATTTTCTTAATTTATTAAGGGTAGTAGAGGAAAAGAAATACTGTTCAAACTATTGAGAGGGGGCAACAGAAGATGAACAAATATCTGGTTTTATTTCTTTCATTTAAAAATGTTTAAATAAATAAATATTAACAACTCAAATTGAAAATTTAACCCTACCTTCCCTTTCCTCCATAGGAATCAAAGCCAAGTTAGCAAAGAAATGAACATTAAAAGATGCCCAAATACATTAAACTAGAAGAATATTACCTTTCCATCAGGGAGTTCAGCTCTGTAAACAGGGCCAAGCATGCCTTCCCCTATATAATTTTCTTGGGAAAAACTATTTGTGTACTGCTGAAGTGATGCAACAGTATAAACTTTGATGGAATTTGTTACAATTTGTCTTTTGGTTGCTGTGGTAGATATAGCTTGATTTATTATTAAATTCTCTCCTGGAATGATTGGGATATGATGTGGTGGTGCTGGCTGCAGGGGTGGAAGTTTGGAACTCCATCCTGTATTGTTTAATTCATAAATGTTATTGCATTCTGAAATTGAAGAAATTCATTTCGCAAGTACTTCTTGTTTATCCTGCAACTTTGGTTCTTCTATTTTGAATTGCAAATAGAGTTTAAGAAATTATATTACAACAGCTAAAACTAAAAGAATAGGAGCTTCATCATCAGATTTACCTTTCTCCTTGTCAGTAGTTGCTTCAAAAGGGGAGTCGCTGCTTGTACGTTTATGCAAAGATCTTGTATACACATTCGTGTTGTGTTTCTTATATTTCTTGTTCTCCTGTCTTCTCTTAAAGCACCACAGCATTAGAAGACAGACTCCTAATGCAATAAATATCAAAAAGCCTGCACCAACAATCCAAACTAATTTTGTAGTTTTGAAAGATCTCCCAGCAATTGCAGGTATTGGTGCTTTTATGGTATCAGAGGGATTATGTGTCACTTTCCAAGGTGATTTTTCTGGGGAAGGAGCCATAGCAGCAGGTTCAGGGGAAGCAGCTGGAGGTGATGGAATGATAGTAGTATTAAATGGATTCCCATCTTTTCTGCAAAGTAAATGCTACTATAATTAACTTGTATGAGAAATCTGGTAATGGGGCTATAAATGAATTTATTTTACCCTAAGGCGATATGCAAAGAAACTAAGCCAAAACTAAAATGCTAAAATCATCTGGAAAAGGATAATCCTAGAATATTGCATTACATTTTATCATCAATTCTCATCTGAAATAAACTAAAGTACAAATTTCCAATGTAACATCTCCTTGAAGGAATAAAATAATAATACTTGAACATAGGTTTCAATTTAGAGAGAGAAGGAGATTAGCTAACAAAACTATGTTAGAGAAGAAAAAGAAATACTCAAAGTGTAAGCCATGACTCACCTGAAATTAGGGATACTCAACAACTCTGGGGGAATTGGCCCAGAGAATATATTGTTCTCTATATTCCTACATCATTATAAATTCACAGTTTAACTTAAAAACACTCTAAACTTCCTAAAACAATAACTTGTTGCTAGGTATATAGACAACAGTCATCTGACTAATTTCTATGTCTGTAAAGAGAATATGGTTTCTGAGAAATATACAGATCCTGAAGAGGGAGGTCCTGCAAAACAAAAAGGATCCCAGAAAGTTGATTGTTCTGCAAGTGTCTGCAAAATAAATAAGATTTTAAAAACATGTAATCATTTAACGAGTAGGAAAATATAATCTCTTCGTTGCTAAAAGTTTTACTTACAATATGATAAGAGATGACAAATTCCCCATTGAGGGAGGCAGCTGACCACTCAAATTGTTGCCAGACAGATCCCTGAAGATAGGCACGTGATTTGTGTCATTGTGGACAAAATAAAGACAGTGAAATATCAATGTGATTTAACAACATTTTCTTACATATTCATCAAACCAGTGAGCTGTAGAAACACATTTGGGATTTGCCCATTCAGATGGTTATCTTTTAATGACCTAAAGGTGGCAGTATATTCTCATTCAAAATGAAGAAACAGATTACGGAAAAACATAACAACTTAGTATTAAGAAGAGGAAATGCAATAAACTCACAAGTCTGACAATTGAGTTAACGAGGACAAAGCATCTGGAATGCTTCCATTTAAATGATTAGCTGACAGTGACCTGAATTTGTAAAAAGAAAACAGAAACTTGCATAAGGAAACTTGTGTCTATGAATAAGGATACAAATGAGTTAGTCAATAGACAGTACAATTAAACAAGTCACAAAATTGGTGATGATAAAGAAAACATACAAGTTCCTCAAAGTAGGGGACAAAGTGGATGGAATGGTCCCTCCAATCTGGTTGTTGCTAAGATCCCTGCCCAATTGGGGAACATAAATCTTCTTGAGGTTTTCAAGCAAATAATAACACAATCATGGAACTGAAACAAGAAAGCATATAAAAGAAATGCAATCATTTTCAGTATGCATACATGTAAAACCATGCAATACAAAACAAAGCTATTTCTTCTATTGGTCAAGAGCTATAAAATTCCCTAATAACCAAACCAAAAATTTGACTCACCTAGTCACCAGAGCATTTGGAGTTTGGTGAAATAGGAACTCAGTGTACAAAAGTTCAGAATTTCAATGGTTACCCAGGGAAAAATGTAAATTGTACTAGTAATACTCTAGAAATCACAGTGGACATATTCAAATAGACAACACTAAATTCATTGGTTTTGAAAGACATGCTAATGACATTTACCATTATCTTGAAAATACACACTTACATGTCTATGATGGATGGGAAATCCAAATTACTCCCCAGCTGTCCGCTTAAATTCATGCCTCCCAGCCGTCTGCCAACCCAAATACAAATTTTAGAGAGCCATGTCCCAAGTGATCACATTCACCATATAAAACATTACACTTTTTGAGAAAATAAAACACAAGACAACTAAACAACCAACAATAGTTTAAGGAAGTGAGGAGGGACATACAATGCAGTTATGTTGGAGAAGACACAACTCACACCTTCCCATTGTTCCAAACAAGGATCTCCTCCTATGGCTTTCCACCCCTCAAGGGGTGGTGAGCCAAGAGCCACATACAAACTATTGATTGCCGCAACTGTGAAGTGTGAACCATAAACAAATTGAAAGAAAACGTTTAGCTAACACATCCAAATAGAATACGTATGATGCTTACGAAACAGAGCATCATAAAATTGAATTACAATCAAAACTGAAAAATGAGAACCCTGAACTATACTATACCATCAAGTGGGTCAGTGTCCCCAACACACAAACTTGCAGTGAAAATCAACATTGACAAGATGAAAATTTGCAAATTCAACTCCGAATTCGCACAACCCATTTCTTCAACAGAATCAGCTTTCGATTTTCAGCACCTTTTCCAATGCCTTCAGAGACACAAGCCTCCAAAAACGTTACTAAACTCAAAATTGAAAATTGAAACAACAGAGCAAGACAAAAGCGTGAACTTTGATGAGAATGAGGGTAATTCTGAGAATTGAAACATACCCTTTGGCGATCAGAAGCAAATAAAGTTGGAGTGTGGGAAGAGTGGAAGATGGGTGTGGAGAGTGAAAAAAAGAAGAGATGGTTCCAAAGTGCATAGAGATGGAGACAGACACACTCTGTTCTGCTGCTTTGTACTTCTTTCTTTCTTTCCAAAAGCAAGAGCTAACAACTACTGCAACAACACTAACGTCACTGTTTTTTTGGTTTGAACGTTGGTTTGGTTCAAATTCTCTTTTAATTAAAAGCAATAAAAATGCGGATTCAGGGTCCACCAACGTCAACGTTGGACCACCGCGGTTCCTTTTATGCATACTCATTACTCGGTGCTGTGCTGGTCCGAACTTCAAAACATAAAAGCAAGGAGTTATAAACTTATAATAAAAAAACATATTTTAATTATATACTAATTTGATTGTTCTAATCAATTATATTATTTAGAATCAGGACAACAATTGTATCAAATTTTGTTATATCTCCAGTCGTGAAATTTCATAATTAAGATAATAACACATAATTATTTTACACAAACAAAAAATAATAATAAATTAATAAAAAATAATTACAAGTTTACAATTTTTCTTATCATTATTAATTTATTTTTAATTTTCGTTATCCATATTATTCTCTCTAGAAATTAGTCATAACAAAATTAATAGATAATTCGCATTAATATGATGACAAAACATTTAAAATTTAAAAGTGTTGTGTTTATTTTAAAGATATATTTTTCCGCTCATATTTGAGTTTAAAAAATTTATTTGATATTAGTTTTGTAATATAAAAAATGTGATTTGAAAGTTACGTTAATACCTCATTAATAATTATAATTAATTGTTTCTGCATAAGTTACTTAATGTATAAAATTTAGTTTTTTTATGAGATATTAAATTTGAAATTAATGTTTTCTTTCAAATTTCAAATTTGGATTAATATTATCCAATCATTTTATTCTTCTTTTTCCATAATATTTCTCTTTTTCACGTCCATTGAATCTTTCTTTCTTAGCACCCTACTCTTATTCAAAAACTACATGGACAACAAACGCGCGCTGTTTACAACTCATACAAAAGTGTTTTTTTGTTACGGTATTAATATAACAAGGAACTGCATGTAAGTATGATGTCCTTTAAAATTACCTTCCATCTCAAAATGTAGAAGCCTTCAGGAAGGAATTTGTGATACTAAGAGGGGCTTGGGGGAACATATACGATGGGGTAAAAAGCAACGTGGGACTTGAAAGACATGATTAGATTAGCTGTGGATTCTTATATTCGCCATTTTTTTTAGTATATAGAAATGAACATGCTCTTGACTTGACATCGTTTGTTCTGTTTCACTAGAATTTATTGTTTTGGGACGGAAAAACAGTTGATGATGTAAGTTGATAATGTAAATAGTAGTTGATGATGTAAGTTGATAATGTAAATATTATATTATGGAGCTCGAGTTTATTCATTTATCTGGGATAAGTATATAAGGTTAGTAAAAATTAATAAGTTAAAAAAATTTTGTAAGTTTATTTTTGACAGAAAAATAGAAAGGATCCAATAACGTGGCAACTCCTAAGACCCCTTCAGGGTGTAGAATGGAAAAATAAAAGTGCAGGGCGAGTTCCAAAATCTTTCCCTACAAGAAACACCTAAAGTGCATTGAGGAGGGCTTTAGTATGCCAAACTAGTTAGCCCATGAACATTTTTCAAACCTGTTTAACCTATGAATCAGATTGAATCCCGTTGACTCACCCGCTGAAACTCACTTTAACACTTCTACCTTTTTCTTTAAAAAAAAAAAAAAAAACTTATTCATGGTATAACGGGGGAAAATTAAGTATATATTGAGTTTGCAGTTGATATTTGAAACAAATGTAAAATCTTAAATTCCACATGTAGATAAAAAATAATTACTCATTTTGTCCTTGCACTTAAAAATTATTCTTTTTAGACAAACATTTTTGGATCTCTTTTAGTTTTGGCTCCTGCCTTTACAAAATGAGAAGAACTAAAAGGATAAAGTTTGTGTAATTGTAACGACTAGAAGGATCTAAAAGTGTGTGTACACTATCAAAATGCAAATGATTTTAAGTATATAGACTAAAATGTAAATTTTGCAAGCCAGTAATTAATGAGTGTACCTTCTCGCGGTTGTGATACTACTAGTCTCTTGGCCCATTTCTATTCTTTGTTATGAAAAGGAGATGCAAGACAAATTGTCTTTTTATTGAAGAGAGTGCTAATTTTATTCCAGTTTGCAACAAATATGTCATCTAATCGTTGTTACAGGCACGAGCATGTGGGTTTTTAAAAGATTTTCTTAAAATTTTGAGCCCAACTGCAGCTGCAATATTTTTGTTTCACCCACTTTTAAGACATGAAATAGTTTTTAGCTCAAGTGTAATCCTTGCGTCTTGATGTTGATGATGATATTAGAAAGTTGTCATTAATTTCGGAATCCGATCATATCAGAATAATTTTCTTTTCTTTTTACTTAATCAGTTCTAGTTTGAATCTTTGTGCCCTTAGAAATTTAGACCCAACAAATCAGTGTTGATGAATATTTTTTATATGAAGCTTTATAAATCAACCAAACTGTCTTTTGAATGATAATTTTCTGATAGAAAGTTGAGTCTTCATTACTCAAAGACCAAGTCAATTAAAAAGAATCCCAAGTAATAAATTGACGTGAGAATATGTAATTTTTTTTAGAAAAGAATGTGTATCATCTAATCACAACTCTTTATATATAATAAATTTATTATTTCTATATAATAATTATCTAAAAAGATTATATCAATAAAGATTTATGATGATATGATACTGTAAATTTAATTTATACTGTAGTAAATGTATGATTATTAATTCTTTGTTTTTTCATGTTATTTTTAAAACTTTTTTTGCCATGTCCTTTCCAGCTCCGATGCCGTTGTTGTTTTCATAAACATAATGAGTATACAAGAAAAAGATGAATGATTAGTCTGGTCCATGACATCCTTCGATCTGAAGAGTTAGTTAATTGTTTCCTCGAGCATGATGAATAGCAGTCACTTCTAGGAAAATAACGATTCTATCTAATAGAGCAGAATTAGCTAATACGATTCCTTTATGTTGATTCCAAAGGTTTTTAAATTTTATGTTTGTCCAAGACAGAGGAACGTGAAAGAAAAAAAAATCACGTATAATTTATTTACTTTTCTTAAATTTCATTTTTTATCAATAAAATATTAATTTTGTTATCAGACATGGAATTCACAATGCAACTTTAACAATATCATTTTTCTTAAATATCATCTGTCTGATGCACGTTGAGTCCCTTACCAATCACAAAATCTAATCTAGATCTATGGTTATACATATGACCAATCAAAAACTCTGACAAAAAGCATACATCATTAGCATTTTTTTCCCTTCATTTTATTGAATGTTTGTGCACTTTCGTGGCATTGAACAACCTCATTTGGTCTCCTAGAATGCAATGCTTCGTTGGCAGGTAATTAGAAGTTCCTTGTTACTAGAAGCAAACACATGCAAAGTGTGTCCTGTTCTTCTGTTCCTCCAAGAATCCAATGCATTGAATCTCTGATGAGGTTTTCTGACTAGAAATGTTTATTGTACGTGTTACTACTTCTAATAGCATGTAGAATTTTACGCATCAGGAACTCACCATCATGTTTAATGCCAATTATATCAAGAAAAAGAAAAATGTTAATTAACATCAAAATTAAAGGATGGTTTTAATTAACCAACTAAAACTGATAATGTTTTATTAGAAAAACATCTATTACACCTTTTTTCTTTTTAATATATTCGTCACTAAAATCTAATCACTTTTAATTTTTTAAACTAGCCTTTGAGATTGATGTTAATGAAACTATAAGGAAAAAATAATTGTTTTAATATTTTTATGTATAAATAATCAAATTCATTTGATGTGATGCCAAATTGGTCCTTAAACATAAAAAATACAAATATAATATCTAAATATATAAAAAGTATGATAAATTTATCCTATCATTAAATTTGTGAAATTATTTTATCATTAAGTTGTAATGTTTAAAGACCAATTTGATAATAAATTATGTTTTTTAAGACGAATTTGACATTAAATTGTAATGTTTAGAGATCAATTTGTCATTAAATTGTTTGTAAGATTAATTTGTTGAATTTTTTACACATTTAGATATTAAATTTAAATTTTTCATTTGTTAAAAATTAATTGATCGGTGTTTTACTTTTAAGGACAAATTTAATATTTTCTTTTTTTCTATTTTTCATAAATATTTGTAAGAATATTTAGGTGTTTTCATATAAGGGTTTAATTATAAACTATTTCAAAATAAAATAAATTGATCTAAACTAACACATTTTTCTTTTTTTAATAATTTTCTATTCTAATTATCAGAAAACTCATTGTTCTTTTTTTTTACTAATTACATGATGACAGTAGTTCCCGAGATTAGTCTTTAGCTTCTTCAAGGTTCAATAAAAATAATTCATAATAGTTTAAAGTAATTAGCTTTATAATTGTATATTATTTTAATTTTAATAAATATAATCTAATCTTTGTTTTATAATTGTCTATTATTTTGATACGGGCTCTCATTATCATTGTACATCTCATCATAACTCACACGGGACGTTTGTGAGATTAATCAATAACCATTATCACTGAACTTATACCTTAAAATTGGACCTCACATTGGACATCTCATACCTTAACATTCTCCGCTCCTAATAGAAATTTGCAGGGCACAGATGGGGCATGGATCACAAGCACCATATGGCAATCATATCCTCTGCAAGAGGTTTTGTTCACTGTTTTCCAATATTTGTGTACACTTTCATGAGAGCAGGAACGAATATCACGCACAAAACGACACAGTTGCCACCCCATGCTAAATCCATTAAGAGAAGAGTCCCGTTATTTGTTGGCTCAATCTACCTAAGTTCATGCGCATTTTAACTTTTCCTCATTGTTTCTTGTCTTTTGTATTAAAATGTTTTACTTATCCCCCAAAATTGTTTTGATAAAGGGCACAAGCACATGTATCTTTCACATCGAAAGAAATTCTATTCCAGTTAGATAGAAGTACTATTACCAATAGAGTTCTGTCTCCGTGTATTTAAAACACTTATATACTCAAAACTCGTGTCACCAATTAAACTGAAACAGCTTATTTCAGTTCATTCACCGATTTGGTACTCCTTTCACAATTGTTAGTGTAACTGATGGAAATCTTACAATAAATGCACCCTCCCTTTGACCCCAACAATTCACTCTCTTTCTTAACTAACATTAGCTGTACAACCCCTGTGATGGAAAGCCAACACCTTGGGGGAACCCCATAACCTTTGTGATTGTGCCTGCCTCAACAATGTTTTTCCTTTGAAGGAAACCAAACACTTGGTTTCTTGCTGTGCTAGAATTCCAACACACCAATGGGTTGTTGTGTTAGTAGTCACAAAACCCCAACCTCTTCTTCACTAGCAAAATTCCATGATCCACCAAAACCTCTCATTAAACCTTCAGAAAGCAGTAGTGCAGAGGAGGCTGTGAAGGAACTGCTCTTGGAAACCCCCAAATGGAACCCGACAACCTTTGCCAAATCAAAACCACAAAAGCCACACCAAAACACAAACTTTCACAGATTTAAGGATGAAAAAAGCAAGGTTGAGAAGAGGGCATTGACATTGTCCATTTACAAAGCCGAAGACACCACCTCAGCAGAAGTTTGCAGCTTGAGCGAAACCGTGTCCACAGATACTTCAATCGCCAACCAGATAGAAGAAACGCGCAAAAGGGTCGATACATCTCAGCCCAAATTGCAGAAAAATCGTTCATTTCCCGGTGAAAGAAGAGAGAGAACGGTGGTGCATGGCGCAAGGAACAATAGTGTTGGGTCTGTGAAGTTGGTTCAGTGCAGAGACCAAACAGCTAAGAAAATTGGTAACGGCGGAACGCGTCGCCGGAGAGATCCCACCGAGAATTCTCTCCGGCGGTCAAGGTCGCCGGCCACCGTTTCCGGCGCCGGAGAAGCTAGGCCCGTCACGGGTCGGAGCCCATCTGTTAAAAAACTTGACCGGTCCACTACAAGGATCAGAACCGGAACGGCGGAAAACGGTTGCCGGAAAAGGGAAAATCCGACGACGGCGGGGAAATGGTATTCCGCCGGTGAGTCATTGGAGAATCCACTTGTGTCATTGGAATGCTTCATCTTTACATAGGGTTTTGTGAATGTGTCCGGAGACGGTGGTGGGTGGTGCCACCGTCATGTTATTAGTAACTCTTCCTCATTATTATTTTGTCTACTTTCTTTCTTCAATCTTGTTAATGAATTTAATGCAGTTTTGGTGTAAATGTGGTAAGTCAAAGGACGAGTGTAGGAGGGATCTGGATTGGTTTTAGTCCCCAATCTAAAATTCGGTGCGAATATAATTAACGTCAACTTTCAAGATTGCTACATGTGGATCAATATTCAACAAAAACGAAACACATGATAAACAATTAAGAGTGTTCAATTTTGAGGTTAGGAATTGAAATAATGGAATTAAAAAAAATTAAATTTATAATAATCAAAATTAAATTTTGAGATAAACAAAAATTAAATTTATAATTTTACCTTTAATTTATACATTTTATTTTTAACGTTAAAGATTTCGTGCGGTCACTGTGGTGACTGCAGTATGTTAGGGCAAAATGTACACAGTACACTGGGAGCATGTTAGATATTCTTTTAATCTTTTCAGTTTTTCTTTTGAAAATAATTCTTGAGAATATAGGAAAAAATATTTTAAAAAATTGTTTGATAACAAACATAATTTTTTCCAGTGTTATTCTATAATGGCAAGTGTAGTGCTTGTGTTCTTGTATGGTAAATGGCATAATTAGCATATTTACTAAAGAAAATTAATCAATTTTTATGAAAAATAAAATACTTATTGCATTAAAAATATAAAGTAATTTTATATTTTATATTTTTAAGATAATCAAAGCATTTAATTTGCAATAACAGTTACATCGGTGACAGCATAAAATACTTATATTTTATTCATTTTGAGATTGTATTTCCTGCAACATCATTGTTTTACAAGATTTTATTTGAGTTTTAAAATGTTTTTCACTCTTAATGTTGTACTTACTTTTCAATTTAGTATCTATAATTTAAAATATGTCAATTTAATCCTTGTAGTTGCATTTTTTTTTTATCCAATTTGGCCATCACTGTGAAATTGCCTTAATGTCAATTCATTCTACTATTCATTGACTCCAATCTTCTATAATCGCAATACACCACCACCCAAAACAACTATCATCACTGTCTGAAGACAAGAACCATAGCTCCACAATTTTAGGTGAAGATCCACAATTTCTATGGCATCTTCTCTGAATAATAACCGCTTTCTCAATGTCACAAATGCACCCTCCTCAAAATTAAGGCGTCATGGAAAGCCATGTTTGCAAATTCCATGGTGGAAAGCCACGGCATTGATTGAACAGACCACGATAATGATTTTTTCATGTTGAGAATCAAATTAAAAAAAATAACGGTTTAAAAAAACCAAATTGATATGTTTAAAACTATAAGCACCAAATTGAAAAGTAAGTGCAACCGGAAGTAATAAAAGGGTATTTAAACCTTTTGTTTTTTTAACCATGAATTTGTAAGGGACACACACCCTTTAAAAATATAGTTGCTATTTTTGTATATGTTCATTTTCCTCCTAAACTTTATTTTTGGGCCCAAGGGTTTCTCCAAAAACTAAAGGGGTTTTTCTTCCTACACCCAACAAATTTCTTCTACACTAACATATTTTAAAAAATTTCAACTTTATCTTTTTTTTTCTTTATTTCTTCCTTTTCTCTTTTCTTCGTATAGTCTGTAAGGCAATGTTCATTTGAAATTTTTGGCGCATCCGTTAGTCTCCTCCGCAAAACTGGTGTTGGTATAGTTCGTGGTGTGTGTTTGTTGTCCGTGACTCCTCCCCAGTTTCTCTTTTGGAAGTTCCTTGTTGTCCTCTGCGAGTTTCCTCTCCTCCGCCTCCGTGAGTAGCCCTGCGTCACCATAAGTAAGTTTTTTTTGCCTTCATTTATTCCATACGAATTGACAATTTGTAAGAATCATACAGATTGACAATATGTAATTGTCAATCTGTATGCTCATATGAATTCTCTCGTGTATCATATGGATTGTCAATCTGTATGGTTTAACACAACCAAAAACAAAAATGTATGGAAGGGGACACACGATGGAATGGAAGAATGCAGGTTGATTACGATGAAGGGAGGGATGGACTCGTGATGCAGCAGGAAGGGAAAGGAGGTGTCAATGGCATGGGTGATTGGTGTGGGGAGGGATGATTTATTTGATTTTTAACTGAAGAATATTTTGGTATTTTTATTACACTTTCCGGGTGTAGAAGAAGCACATGGATTTTGCATCTCGAGGCCTGCAAGCCCCACTGGTCCACTTTGTTAACATATTTTATAGCACACCAGCTAGAACATTCCATAGACAATGCAGGAGAATATTTCCACAACAAAGCAACTATTCGGAAACGTTATAAATGCTTTTGAATTTTTGTGTGATTAAAATTTTCTTGCAATATATATATATATATATATATATATATATATATATATATATATATATATATATATATATATATATATATATATATATATATATATATATATATATATATATATAAAGAGAGTTGTATGGCGTGATAATTGATATGATAAAAAGTGATAAAATAAAAAATAGTAAGTTATTTTGTTTTTAACAAATGTGATAATTGTATTCAATTCAAATTTGTTAATCATTAACCTAGGTGTAGCTGAAATGGTTGAAAAATAATTAAAAATAACAGCAATAGGGCATTTTGTTAAGATCAAGTGTAGCAATAGTGTATTAATAATATCTAATTTACATCTGTTAATAAAAAAGTTATACTTCTAATTATTTATTTACTTTTGTTAATGAAATGGCTAGCAAAACCATATTTATTTTTATTTGAGAAAGGAGGGGAACCTATGTTGGATTGTTAGTAGCCGTTTGCTCTAGGACAATCTGGACAAGTTCATACATGGTGATGCTAGTGATTGTGGTCCTCATTTTTTTATATCAAACAATTAGTGAGTTTTCTCTTGGTGGGTTCCTACTATGGACAGTATTTTATGGTGCAAATCCTAATCAACCATTTTGGACACTTTCTTAGGTTTCATCCTCTTAAGCACAAGAGACAAATAGGTCATCTACCATCAATCTTGTGGAATGATATGGCTATGCAGAAAGGAATGTCCCAAGGCTCGAAGTTCAAAATTCAACCCAAAAGAGCAGCAACATATTTCAGAGCTTTCGGGATTCGTCAATATCTGCCTCCAGTGAAATTTAAATCGGTCATGGTTTTGATTACTCTTGGAGTGTCTTTGGATGAAAAAATTTAAAATTTTGAAAAATTTTAAATACTTAATTAAAATTCTTTTATTTTCAAAATTTTGTGTTTGGATAAAAAAAATTAAAATTATGAGGATGAAAAAAATGAATGAAAAACAAAGAGAAGATGTGGTTTGTGTGCTAGTTATACGTGTTTCTCTATGCTCACACCCGATCGATATTTTAGGAGCTCAGACGATGTTTTTTGAATAAGACTGTAAGAAGAGAATTTCAATTTCTCACCTTTTAGAAGGAAATTGAAATTCCAGATTTTTAGTTGTTTAAAATTTTGTTTTAAAATTCCAAAATTTTAAATTCTTCATAAAAAATATCCAAACAATGAATTCTAAATCAAATTCTCTGATAAATTACTTTCCTCAGTTAAAATTCTTTATCCAAACGCACTCTTGAAGATGTAGCGGAAGAATAGTATATTAATCAATTAAATTAAGCAAATACAATTAATTATTTAACAGTTCTGAGAGAGAAAAAACACATTAGTTTTCCAACAGTTTAGAAGAAGTCAGAGTCGTCACCACTGCCTCAGAATTTAACTATATTGAGAAATTTTAAGAATTTTAGTGTCAGTCTCGCCACCACTACCTCAGAATTTAACTACATTGAGAAATTTCAAGAATTTTATTGTCAGTCTCAACTTATATTTGTAAAAAAAACTAAATTAATTTAAATGAGTGTTCATATTGAGGATAAAAAAATAAATCAAAAAAGAATATCTCATTAGAGATGTAGTCAATAAGATTCTCTAATAGAGAGATACTTTACACTTATAATATAATTAACAAAATGAATGTTCACTTAATAATACTAATGAGTTGAGGCAGTGGGTACAACTTCTTATGTGCATCCTCTGACAATTATTGGGCCAAGTCCATTAACCAAAAGTCCATCTATTATTCGATGGCTTTTTCATGATATCATATTTAAGATCAGAGGACTATGTGTAGTCTAGTTAACCATGAGCTGACCTAATAGTGACCTGTTAGGTCGATCTTTCAATCAACATTAACTAACCTCAAGGGATCGACATAGGACCTGTCGCACTGTTTAAGCCTTAACACACTTCAGTGCTCGAGGCTGGATGGTTATTTATCCTCCAGTTTACTGTGGGCCGACCAAATAACAACTCACAGATATTTACCACATTTTATTCTTAGCTCCTTCGTGCTTTGAGATTGGGGAGGTGTTTCCTCCAATTGTCATTGGGTCGAGCCCAATGATTAGTCCAACAGGTCAATTTTTTATCAACACAGTATATAATGCAGGATGCACACCTTGGTGTCATAATTAATCTTTAATCTTGATAATTGAGAGATTTTATCTAATCACATCTTATCCCCAAGAATTACAGAGATAAGATATTATTAGATCATAACCTATGGTGATTTCTATAAAAAGCCTAGGCTTGACTTTGAGGAAAACAAATTAGTGAAATTACACACTTTGATGCTCTAGGTAAGCACATCCCGAAATAGTTTTGTTACATTCTCCATCGTGATTATGAGGTTTACCATGCAACTTCTAGTACTTCTTTCGGATTTGTTGAGTAATACGTATACCACATGGCACTCTTCTTTTCCACTTTTTCCTAATCTCAACATTTAGAATATTCATCCATTATGGCTAAACTTTTAATAGATGGTGTATCCAACATTAAGTTCCTTTTAATCTCCTCACTTCGCACAATAGCAACCACCTCATCATATGATAAAATAAAACATCTAGTTTCTCAAAAATTTGAATTCTTACCCAGTCAAATTAAGAGTTTAGTCCCACAAAAGGTCATAGACCCTATCTCTTTCGATAAAATCTTTAAGGACCATTGAATCTAGATTTACACTTAGTCTTTATCATCCTATAAGGATCCAATTCCATTCATAAAGATTTTAATAGATTGGCATATTCTGTAATAGGTTTATTCTCTTGCTTTGTTGTAACTATTTTCACCTTCAGATCATATACATGGGCAACATTTTTAGCCTTTAAATAGATTTGATTTATTGCATCCCAAATTTCCTTCACGGGCAACATCTTTAGCCTTTGAATAGATTTGATTTATTGCATCCCAAATTCCCTTCATCGTTCTAAGAAACATACATTGATTTTTTATAATCTCATGTAATATATCTGTTCTACTACTTGTCAGGGGACTGAGTGTCCGAGTTTACCTTTTCTCCCTTTAACATGATATGAATAAGTTGAGACCATTTTCAATATTTTGTTTTGTTTTGTCGATGGGAATCCTAAATACTCTATAAATCTCTAAACTTGAGAATTCTCTCCTTAACTAAATGGATTCACTATATCTTTTTCCACAGGAACCCAAAATTAAAATGAATGAAAAACAAACTACTCTTTCACACAAAAGAAAGTTCAGAGCCAACTCAACATAAAGCAAGAAAAAATATTAAAAAAACGAATGATCACATTCTAAAATTTTGTATATCAAAACACATTCTCAAGATTCTTTATTTAACGGACTAAACAACACAAAACTACTATTCTTTGTTTGATTTTAAAAGTGACCATGAAACAATTAAAACTCCTCATTATGCGAAAATATGAAACAGGATCATTTTATGAAGTCTTATCCTTGCATATGCAAAACTGTTTATGAATTCAGTCTCATAACCAATTAGTCACCAAGACATAACTTTACCATTATACCAAGGCTCACCCTCACCATGAAACAATTAAAGCAGAAAAAATAGAACATTAGGAGAAAAAAAAAAACATTATCAAACCAAGATAATTCTTTTTAATCCGCATACGATTACCATCACCATTATTGTTCTAATCATTGTTTCCATTCTATACTCTGAATAGTAGAGAATTTGAATTTGCATTGTTCTATTTAATACTTGTGCGTAAAAAATCAAACACCATATAAAACAAAGTAGTTTACGTTGCATATCAACCAGTAAACGAAAAATTGTGTCGTGACTCAGTCGAATTGTATTGATCTACTTCTAAAGTTTCAATGGACATTAAAATGCACTCTTTAGTAAACATATAACCCAAGTTGGATTGTGGATCTTCGCGTCTTACTTTCTATTATTAATCATAAAGAGATATATTCCTAAGAATACTACATAATATGAAGATCTTTCGAAATTAATGTGCAAGAGAGGAAGCTGAGAGAGGATTTACCCAGTTGATGGGGGTACAATATTAAATCTATTGATAATTGATTTACACAGGAAAACCCCCTGAAAGCTTTTCATGATTTGTGGACAAGAATTGGGAAGGCACATATGGACAGAAACAGACCATTTACTTCAAAGACAATGGATATCTAATTGCCAAACCCGTTTTGCCTAAAACTAAATCCTATTTTACATGTCATAAACTGTAAAGAGAGCTCCAGAGGTAAAAATGGATGGAAGGCAAACCCCAAGAAACAGTCTACTCTTCACAGAAAATGAATCAAGCCCTTGATGTAATATGCAGAACTTTTGTCTATATTCAAATCTCTAAGACTTGGTTGATAGTAGTAGTAGGGAGGGTGTTGGAAGAGGAACAAGGTAATGTGTTATTATTATGCTGATGAGAAGGCCAAGAAATCCGTTCTGGGCAACATGGAGCAGGATGTGCAATAAATGTAGGAATCTCATCTCCAGGCATTAGTACTGAAACACCACTGGCATATACACTCATCTGCAAAAATAAGTAAACCAGGGTGAAATTCATGTATAATTAATACAAAAATGAAGTTATCTCCTGCAATAGATTAGTCAAATTTAGGGATTCAGTATGTGTAAGATGATTGAAAAAAGTTGTTATACTGTTATACTATAAGTGGACTAGAAATCTAACCGTTGTCCACTGTAAACTTTCAGAGGAAAGCAACAAATGCTTCTATGTCTAAGGATGTGGTTTAGCAAGATCTTATTTTAACAAGCTTTACCAGCTTATATAAATAAGTTAAGAAGAACTTACTAGAGTCATAAGTTATTTTTATAAATATCAAATAGATTATGTATAAACTCTTCCAAACACCCCTTAAAAGCATTACCTTTAGCATCATAACAGAATACTACTATAATGTATTATCAATGAACATGAGATATATAACAGGGCTAGGCTTTTTAGACTATGCAATCATCTAGCTGGTGTTCATACACATTATGCATGTAGATATAGTAACTTGCAACAGCTGCATTACTATTTTCTAGTTTGACTTCTCAACACAAAAAGCAAATTCACCAAGAGGGCCTAGTCAAGAAAAACAGAAGACAGTAACATATCAGAAAGGGGAAAGCAATTGATTAATAATTGACATTATCACCCATTTTTAGCTGAAGATTCGATCAGGTTAGCTGATAATGACGGCTTTACCATGTAAAGAAAAGAATGCTATCAGTTACAGATAACATTCCACACAATGTCAGACAAAGCAAGGCAGGTGTGGATCTAAGATGCAAGCACACAGGGAAAGCGAATTGGTCAGTGTCATTCACAATTTTTTTATAGAAAAAGTGGCTAATATAAGTGTAGGTAAAACAACATAGAGCCACCCAAATTGACTATTATTGAAACTTGAACAGAATTTTACTGTGAAGTGGTTTGCATCCAATGCTAAACTTATAAACTAACATCTAGCTAGTGAAATATATCCCATCAGCCATCAAAGAGATTATATTTTACTGTAATAGATTCACTAGGTTACACAGACACTTTTCCTAGACTCCTAGTGGCCCTCATTTCTGTATACGATGAAATGAAATAAAGTGATAAAAACAAAAGCATTTACATCATATATTTGACAAAAATACATTATATTATACAAGACAATAATATAAACATACAGAAGAGACATATGGATCCACAGAAAACAAAGCATAGTAATTGCAATCGGATTTAAAAAGTCAATGTTCGGCACATAGAACATGTTGACACCTTTCAATAGTTAGTTATAATTAAAGGACCTTGGTAATAAATACCGAAAAGACACTAGTAGAAGAAATGAAGAATCAATAAACAAAAGATTTTTTTTATTAAAAATCACAATAAGATAATATTAGAAATTATGATGGAGTGTGTTGATAACTATTTTCTATAAAGAAAATGATTTATTAACCTGGTATTTGAGTGTTTCAGATCACTTGGTACCAAGGCTACTAGATTAACAATTCAAGAATCACATGCTATATTTCTACTTTTCTGTGTGATTCATCATCTCTAATCCAATTTCCTTCTAGGTATGGTTTGTTACAGAATTGTGAAGCTAGCTTTTATATAAAGAAAATTCCAACACGGTCTCTGACTACTATCATTACATAAACAATAAAAAGAATATCCGTCAGAAGCCAAAGTGCGTGGACCATTTTCACACCAAAGTCCATATTCTGTAATCTATATCCCATTAACACATTATACGGAGATCCCCCTACGTTGATGAAAATGCCAAAAAAGTAAGCTATTAAATTCTGGATTAGTTCCTTTCAAAATAAATTTTTTGAATTA
This sequence comes from Glycine soja, assembly GCF_004193775.1. Taxonomy (NCBI): domain Eukaryota; kingdom Viridiplantae; phylum Streptophyta; class Magnoliopsida; order Fabales; family Fabaceae; genus Glycine; species Glycine soja. The sequence continues at coordinate 38,205,841 of NC_041008.1, forward strand.
GTTGATGAGGGAGCTTTTCTCTCCAAAACCTCATTGACCAAAATACTAGAGAATCATTAAATAGTTTTGATAAAAGGTGAAAAAAACAAATCCATTAATGTAGACAGTGTCCTAATAAAAAAGTTGTGCCCTACCACCGAACTGAGATTGGATAAGTAGGTGGGCCAGGCATGTTCCACCGAAGGAATGGCACAAGGCAGACAACACAATTGTTACAAGGTACTGGTTCATCATAAGATGCTACACTACACTACATTAAAAAAAACAAAAAATATTAAAGTTGGTATAAGCCAAGAAGATATATATGTAGAATAAAATACAATATACCATGTGGTTACTTTATTTCTCTATTGTAGCATACAAGACTAGCATTTAAACTTTGACCAACTGTCTGAGACCACAAACACCACCCGCCACACACGGTTTCATCAAAGATTTTGGAGCGGATGAACAACAAGGACAATGTGTGGGTCTCTAGTCTCAACTTTAATCACAAAGATTTACAAGGACTCGTGGCAAGGGACCAAGTGTTGAGTAGAAAGCTTCCATGGAGGACCATCTCCTCATAAAACTTACATGACAACACAGTTCACTCACAAATCATAACCAAGATAATTGACACAACGTGCAAATGCAGAATGAAATCAAACCTGGTGGGATTAACTTTAAGATATTAAATTCACTTTCCATTAAAGAAAAAAAATAGTTGGATTAGTCAGTGCTAAATTCAGATTTTACAGAAGGGAAGTCAGGGAATTAAGAATTTAAGATTAACCACCATAGCAAAGTAGCAAACTATTAGTACATATCTTTACCAAAGAAAATGCATAAACATTTAATAATTGAAAAAAAAAAAAAGAGCTACTATGAAAACCTCTAATGGCAGAGCAAAATTGTTGGGAATTCCAACATTGACGACTGATATGATTAACATTTGGAGTTAAGTTCAAATCCATATTCTGAGAATGATCAAGTAAATATAGAAGATGGTGGTGATTGAGATGATAAGCACAAACACAAAAAACACTATGAAATTAAAATAAAACACCACAGAAGGAAATTATTAGAAAACATAACAAAAAGACAAGTAAATTACAGAAACGCCCAAGATCCAGCACTCCGAGAGCAATTAAAATAAAATAAAATAAGAAAATGAGAAAACTCCCCAAACACGCTCCAACAAGGAAAAAACAACTTTTAGCACGAAAAGGTGGAGGCTTTAACCTTGGAACGAGGGAAATTTTCACTTTTTTTAATGATATTTACTTACTTTTGGGGAAGCGTGAGCGAGTTTGCCGGAAAAGGCGATCTGGGCCTCGACGTCGGAGGGGCTGCGGCGGCGGCGGGCGGCGGCGGAGGGGGAGGAGAGTGGCTGCGAGGTGGGGCGGAGGAAGCGCTCGAAGATGGCCATGACGAGGAACATGGAGATGAGAACGGCGGTGGCGACGAAACCGAAGGAGACGGCGTTGACGGAGCTGTCGAAGTTGGTCCAATGCTCGTCTCTGTGGACGTCCAGAGGCGCACCGATTGGTGGCCACGCATTGGTGATGGTGTGGTCTTCGACCAGCATTGTTGTTGCAGTTGAAGCTTTGTCTTGTTCCGCTATGCTTGTGTTGTTGCCATTTTTTTGTGGCTTGTGAGAGAGAGTGAAGCTTGTTAAGACTTAAGAGTGTTACTCTGTTGAGCAACTGGAGGGGGTAGAGAGGAGAGGAACTGAACCTTGGAATTTGGATAGAGTATAGGACCTCTCCTTTTCTATATATATTTTTTAGAGAAACGATAAAACACCTCTTTCACAGTTATAATATAACTGATTTTTTCTTTTTTTATCAGGATGTTTAATCATTAATGATGTGTTTCGTCTCACAAACTTATCTATGTTTAAACTTAATTTTAATGAATTCATATTTTATATTAAATTAAATGCTTATTTTAACTTAGCCTTTATTAATGGGAGTTTATATCGATTAGTTGAAGTGTTATAATCACTTTGATATATAACTTTAATTTTTATTTTTATTGATAAAAAATAGTATTTGTTTGGTATAGGTGAAATAGGTAAAAAAGAAATGGAAAAAAAGAAAAGTGAGTGAAAGTTAATGTTTTATACTTTTCTTGGTAGAGTTGGAAATGAAGTGAATTTTTAGATAAATGTGATTAATTGTGCATGATTTTTTCTCAAATATGTGAAGAAAATAGGAGAAATGACAACATATGGAACATTTTGAAATCATATAGAATTAAAGAAAAACAAAAAGTGGTTTATAAATATTCATACTCTATTTCTCTTTCATATCTCTTAAAACAAACAACAATTATTTTCACTCTATTTGGAATGTTCCAACTTCAAATTCACTACAATGTTAAGATCATTGCATTTCAGATATTATTCACTTTAGCGTTGGTCTAAATCTCATAGTTTGGTCCTTAAAATGTGTCTTGGTAGACTAAGGAAGAAAAGTGTTTATAAACTACCATTAACTTTAATTGTTAAGCAATGTGAGACTATTTTGGTATTCCAAAACAATAGCCCCCCAATCTAGGCTAAGGGGTTAGAAGGCTTGTCAACCATCATAGGTGGTTTAGTCCTCTTTTTAATGTCAATGTTTCAACCTCAAGTATGTTACATCTCATTAAAGTTATTGTATACGAGATATTGTAGATATTGTCTGCGGGTTGGTCTCAATCTCATAGTTTTGTTCTTGAAATGTGTCTTAATGGGTTAAAGGACAAAGGTATTTATAGGTTATCATTGACTTTGACTCCTAAGTAATATGAAACTTTATGACATACCGGAATAAAATTTATCACATAAAAAGAGATTTAAATTTAGTTCAAACTACTATTTTAATTTGTGTATCATACAAGACAAATATTTGTTTATACATTAAATTTTAGGTTAAATTACTTCATAAGTCTCTAAATTATTTGACAATTTTGAAAAATGTTAGCAACATTTTCTTTTTTTGTGTGTGTGAATTAGCGACATTCTCTTTGATATTTTTTGTTTGTGTGTGAATTAGAGACATTCTTTTTGACATTTTTTGTTTAACACTTTTTAAATAGTTTACTAAAATTTGTTGAAAATCATCAACTATGATGGGTCATATTGTGAAATCAAGAGAATGATTATTAAATGAAAAGTGAAACAGGTAAAGTTAATAATTTCTAATAAATTTTAGTTAATAATAAATAAAATGTTAATAAAGTATCACTAGCATTCTTTGACAATTTTTAACTAGGTACCTAAACTTTTTTTTTTCAATTGGGTTGTTGAACATGCATGTATTTCTTTTTAAATTGGTTTCATTCATCTAACTGGTATTATAAAAAAATAATCACAAACACCTAATTAATTCCTAAATTCAATATTATCACCTCTGCATGTTTATACAAAGTATTCTCACTTTTTTAGACCTTTACAAGTTCTAAATCTAGTAGTCTTACTTTATTTTTTACATCTTAAATAAGTGAATAAGTTTTTTTTAGTAATTTGTAATGTTTTTTAAGACTACTCCATGTAGCATATTTGAAAACACTAATTTCTAAATTTTATATTATCCTAAAAACATTTATTAAATTATTTTACTCTTTTTTATATAAGGTAAAATTTTATTATATTTTTTTCTCTTATTCCACTCACGATTCACAAAGTAGGGTTTTATCATTTTTACACTGTTGCATTTAAGACAGGGATTCCTTATTTGTATCGTTTTTATTGCATAAGATATTAATAATAATATATAATAATTTTATTTTTTCTTCTTCTTATTATTTTTAAATCAACATACAAGAATTATGATGCCTACTTATAACTGGTTTGTTTTTACTTCATTTTAAATTTAATTGGAAATGTTTTAAAATATAGTATAAGATTTAGTATAATACATAATTGAAAAAAAAATACAATACTTGGTGACATTATTTTCAAGAGCTAAATAGGCCAAGTAATATTTTTGGAATCACATCGGCTATATACATTTTAATTATTCTTAAAAAAAATTAATATTAAAAGGTCTTTTCCTCTCTCTCAATTCTTATCTTTATATACTTTCAAACAATTTCTTTAATTTTTTTTTAAAATATTACCTTTACCTATTAAATTCAAACTACATTTCCTAATTATTATTTGAATCAGTGGTGAGTATTTCTATTTTAATTTTAAATATTTTATTTTGACTTCTATTATTTTAGTTATATTTAAATATAAAAATATCCATAATTTGGATAAGATGTTTATTGTATTTTAAAAAAATCTTTCTTAAACTAAATATGTTTTTATTTTTATTTACAAATTAATAATACATATTTTTTATAGTTTGAAATATACTTTTTTAAATTTTATTTAAAAAACATATATAATTTGCATTTTAGTGTGTATATTATACAAGATAAATATTTCTTCATATAATGAAATTTTATAATAAATAAATATTTTTAAAATATAAATTATATTTTATATTTATTGTAAAAAAATTAAATTTAAATATTCGTAAAGTGTTTGCCTTTTTACCTTCCATTTTTTGTTTTATGATAGCAGAGTCTCCAACGTGGGACATAGAAGTTCAGTAGCCAGTGGCCAGTATACGAGGTTAAGCTATCTTTCATCTTGATAATGACGTGTATTACAATGATGGACTTGGCTTTTATTATTTTTCGGTGGAAAGCTTATTTATATACAATCATCCATCAAATATTTAAAGAAGTTTTATTATATGTTTAGTTTAATTTATATAAAAATAATTTTTTTATAAAATTTTAGAGAACTTTTTATAAATAAAAGAAATCAAATGTGTGTTTATTAGATAATTTTTACCCAATAAAGAAACATTTTCAGTAATATGCTAATATAAAAATTTACATCAATAAATAATTAATTTAAAATCTGTAATAAAATATGAAAATTTTATATTAAGCACTCCAACTTGCTTTTAAAAAATAATTTTTTGTTTGCTAAATAATTGTATGAGGAAATATTAACCGTTTCGACCTACAGTATCAACTTTTGAGTAGCTGCTGGAAAAGAAGTTAAAGGTTGCGTTTCCCTCGACATGATGAAGCTTTTTACTTTTGATCATGATTTGGACCTTTCCCTTTGTATTAGTGAAAAATAACATTTTTCATGTCTAATTTCTTTGTGTATGATTGAAGTTTGCATGCAAGAGATGGCTGAAGATTTTTCCAATAAATTTTTTTCCATTGAAAGTCTCAATTATTTAAACTTTGTGTCTAATCAGAAATCGACAAACTTTAATAAAACTTGGCGGCTAATTTCTTAATCATATCCAACAAAAAAATGTCACTTGCAACTTTCTGTATCTGCTAAAATAATAAATAAATAAAAGAGGACAGGGAACATCTTATCTGTGAGTTCCCAGCAAAATAAAAAAGCCCAACACTCATTTAAAAATTATTTATTTAATTAAAACGATTGGAAGAAAGGAAGAAATGGACAAAAAAGAATTTTATCTAGATGAGTTTTTTTAATTATTATTCTTTTTAGTTTAATTCTTCAAAGTTATTTTTCTTATGATAAAATATAATTTGATGAAATATCATTTTCACCTTATAAAAAAATAGTTATTCTTTATTAAAAATATATTTTCTGCATAATTAAATTAAAAAATGTATTAGCTAGAACAATTGAGTTGGAAAAGGTAGTAAACCATGTCTTGGATAATGGCGCGTTTGGCACTATTGCAAGAGTTATATAATAGGGGAACAATCACTATATTAGTCTTAGGAATGTTTTACGTAATTATTTTAATTCAGTACAATTATTAAAAGAGTTTTCTCGTGTCATAAATAACCACACTAAAGATTCAATTTAATTTAGATGAAATATATATGTATATATTAATAATTTAATTCCTGTCAAAAGAAAATAATTTAATTAAAATATAGTATATGTAAAAAAACTATAGTATAATTTTAATCAAAAGTTATCATATAATAAAATTATTGAATTTGTAATAATCCTTTTAAAAATATATCTAAACTATTTTTTACTGTAAAAATATTTGTGCTAATGTATAAAAAATAAATTCTATATTCTGATTTAATCGCATAAAATATACACACGTGCCATACAATGTATACTTTCTTTTAATGTTCGTTGCTGGCAATTAAATAACAAAAAATAAAATTTTAAATTTCCTTTCATCATTTTCTCTTTTATTAAACAATTTTAAAAATTACTTTTTACTCTTTTTCTCTTTCTTTTCAATTTCTTTACGTCTACCTTTATATATATATATATATATATATATATATATATATATATATATATATATATATATATATATATATATAAAGCAATGACATTTTCAATATTCATTAAAGAAGTGAAAATATAATACTTTTCTGCGTCTGTACGTCCATTTCAGCCTTCTGGCCTCGAGCATGTAATTAATCGTGTAAAATTAATTTCATTTACTTAAACTAACATTTCCTACCGTTTAGTTGGAAAGGTTTTGAGCTTCATCCCATTAAGTAAAATTTTAAATGGGAATATTATGAATGAAAAAATGTGATTAAAAGAATATATTTTATTAAAGATAATTAAATAATTTTTTTTATATCAATATTATGATGAAAAAAAATATTTTTTTAAAAATTACTTTTTTGATATTTATTTTTCAAATAAAAATCATATTATTTAATAATTAATTTTATAAAATCAATTTCATTTAAAATCAACTGTATTACCTTAAATCCAAACAGACACTAAAGATAAAAATATGAAAATTAATGTCGGAAAAAGAAAAAAAAATATTTATTTTAGAAATTGTTATTTGAGAAGGATTAATCAGAACTGCCAGTGATTAGCACTGTCACCACCGCAGAGGATATCAGTCCCATCATGGGTCCAAACATAAAATTAATGAAAAATTATTTTAATATGTTATAAAATATAAATGAAAAAATTATACTATTAGATAATTATATACCATGGATAAAATAAAATTTTCACCCAAAAAAATACCATAGACAAAAAATGAAAGATAGTTATAAAGTGTTAATTAAAGAAAAATAGTTATTACCTGGAAAATAATTATTCTAATGATGTCTATGATTAAACACTCGAATTCATTCTTTATTTTTAAATTATGCATAATTATTTTAAATATAAAATAAGTTAATGTAAACTTAATAAAATATTTATCCTGACGTGAATAAGAATTAAAATAAACAAATAAAAATGCCAGGGGTGACGCCTTCACACAATTACATTAAACTGTAGACAGTAATAAAATTAAAACCCCCTTATTAAAATCTTTTTTTTTTTGAAGTAAATGATTAAAAACTTTTAAAGTTTACTTTATTATTATTAAATTAAAATATGGTAAAAAAATTCTCCTACAATTCTTTTTATTGTTTATCGATAGAGCTCAGTATATAGATAAAGTTAATCCATTTCAGCTCGCACCCACATAACCTGCAAGTCGTATAGTGTGTCTGTTGAGCCCGTAAAATAAACATGTTTCATTTATGGAAGCCCACAATCGCACTATTTAGCTTGGAGGTACATCCCAGGAATTAAAAAACACAAAAATAATTAAAAAAATCAACCCAAAAATGATATATTACATGACATATGATGGATAAGGTACTCCATTTTTTATGACTTTTATTTGTCAAATTTTATCTTTATTGAGAATGAGTTTATTTAAACTAAAAAAAAATTCTAATAAATATTTTTTATATAAACATTTTTTTAAGAAGCAAATAAGATTTAGTTTTTAAAACAAGTATAAAACTATCTTTTTTAAGTAGAAGCAGATAAAAAATAGAAAATTCTTATTTTAATGTTTATTTTATTAAAATAAGTATTTATTTCATCAAATAAGTTTGAATAAGCTGATCTTATATTAAACGAATGGCTATACTTGTCAAAAAACCAAAGAAATTATATTACATGCCAAATTATTTTAGGATAAATAACAAAATTTGTCCATGAAAGCGTGAGACACCACTCACGAATTGATTGCTAAATAATAAAAAAATCAAATTTAATGTTTAAATATGTAACAAATTAGTCTTACAAATAATTTAATGACAAGTTGGTTCCCAAATTTTACAACTTAATGTCATGTTGGTCCTAAAAAATACAACGGATTGTTGAATTAGTTTTTAAGCATTATAACTTAATGATAAATTAGTCTTACAAATTTAACAACTTGATTAATTTGTTACACTTTTTAGATATTTAAAAATTAAATTTATATTTTTCATCTTTTACGAACCAATTTATTACCACATCATACTTTTGGAAAAAAAAATTGATTATTTACCCATTCTTTTACTACTTTATTACACAAATAACTATACCACTAAAAGTACGCTTTTTTAATGATAATAAATATATTAAATTTTGATAGACTAGTGAGATTTATTAAGTGTTACTGGATTTTATGTGTCTAATATAATAGAATATGTATTGTATTCTTCACCTCAAAGGTAAAAATTGTTTTAATTAAACATGTGTCAATGTGACGAAACTGGACTTAGTCCAATGCTTTCACAATTAAATATAGCATTCAATGTACTTATTAACTAAGTTGCGTCCAAAACTTTATGGAAAGCTCAACGTCCAACGCATTGTTTACTCTCGTTCAACATTAATTTGTTGGATCTTAATCAAAAGTTGTTGATCTTATATGTAAATAATTATGCATTATGGACTGTCACTTAAGGTTAAGTTCAATTAAGAGTGATATAATGAGTTTAATTAGGTAATTTGGACTTTAATGTATGTAATAGAATATGAGCCTTTAATGTGTAGAGACGGGGAGGATAATTTATCTTTATGATGGGCTAAGATAAAAATATTTCAAAGATAATCTTAAGTTTGTCTATTAAATAGATTATGGTCCTAAGATCACACATACAATTATTATTCTTATTTTTTCTGACATTCCATGTCAAAGAGATGCAAAGAAAAAAGATAAAGGATTCTCTCAATAAATCAATGTGATGATTTAAGATTGATAAATGATGGTTTTCATCTAAGAAATTAATTTAGTTCCAACAATGTTGACTAAGAAAATTTACACAAATTTTTATCTACACTTAAAATTTATTTTGAGAATTTATTATAACTTCTACTCCTTGAGATTGACTGTAGACCCTGTAGTCTTTAAGGTTGACTAATATAAGTTCTATCTTCAATGGAGCAGACAAAACAAGCATGACAGAACTTTTAAGAAATTTTCGAAGATTGCCATCAGTTAGCTTATATTTCAAATTATAAAACCAAAACAAATATATAAAGTCTATAATAAGTCTTTGATACACACTCCAAAGAGTGAGAGAGAACACATGTATCTGATGCCATAATGGAAGATGAGGGGAGAAAATTGAAACTATTTTGATTGGTATCTTGCCAATGAAGTAGGCCACACCTGCACAATTGGAACCTACAAATTGTCCTTATCCTATATAGTTTCATGTGTTCCTTCCCTTTTTGGTCTTTTAAAGAGTTCTTCTCTATTCTGTATTCTTGTGCATGCCAGTATATATATAATTTGTGGACAATTATTGTATTATATACATTTGAGTGAATAGAAATTCATTATGAGTTTACAAAAGTTCTATTAATAGAAAAATACTACTTATTTTTGTTTAACTTCACGAAATTTCCAGGAAAATAATACGAATTGATAAAGTCATAAAATCCCACGTATGATCTTAACAAACAACACTGTTCATCGTGCAAGGGACAAATGAGAACAATATGAATCCACTCATAATGCATCATGTCTTTGTGCCCCCTCCTATGCTTCACGTAGAAAATGCAAATGTTTGGAAAAACCGAGCACATGCACTTTGTCTTCCTCACATTAGAAGAATTATTATGAACGTTATCAATAAAAAATTTGAGAAATATTAATATTATTAATATATTTCTAAACAATTCATTTAAATATTTTATTAAAAAAATACAAAACTATATAACTTTTCGTATTTAATAAAATCTTATTAACGGGTATCTTAATAGCATGAGAAATTAATAAATAAATTTTTCTTTATTAAAAATTACATACTAAAGGTATATATTGAAAGCTAGCTATAATGAAAGTGTGTTGACAATTTTTGAGAAAATAGTGCATGCAGCGTGCAGAAACAATGTAAAAAAAATAAAAAATTACGGTATCATCTATCACAAATAAACACATGATATATTTAAGGTCTTTTCCAATAATTATCAGTATAATTTTTTTTTCGTGGTAATATAGAAATTAAATTCTAATGTTATTTTCACAACTTTTTCTTGATCAATTACTTTTTTTTAGAGATCACATGTTACATGTAACTTTCATAAAAGATAATCATGATTAAGCATGAAAGAATTATAATGAGTAATAAAATTATCTGCCAGAGTATTTAACACAAGTATATACATGATTGTAAATTTTTTATTTTTTATTTTTAATGTAAATTTTAAAACAAAATGTGTTTGATAAAAATAAAGTTGAAATAATTTTTAAATTATTTTTGAAACACTTTTACATTTATTTTTAAAATCAATATTTTTTTTTGTAAATTTGATTTTTAGTTTAAAAAAATACACATTTGACAATAATATTTTGTATTGTTACCACCACCACCCATTGTCATTACCCACCACCACCACCACCAATAGCACCCGCCTCATAGCCACCAACATTGTTGTCATTGTCATTGTCATAATTGGTTGTCATCATCACCACCACCAATATTATTATCATTGTCGTCATTGTCACTGTCACCACCACCAATAATGCTTCTATCATCGCTATCAACATTGTTGTCACTATCATAATTAGTTGCCACCACCACGACCACCAATATTGTTACTACCACCACGATTATTATTGTTATTGTCATTATCTTCGGTATCATCATCACCATCAACATTACTATTACCATTGTCATCATCATTATCACTACCACCACCAAACACTCCACTACCACCAACACCGTTCCCATCAACATCACCATCATCATGACATTGCTACCATTACCACCGTCATTATTACTACCACCAACAATACTAACTTCGTCAACCGCCACCACACTGCCACCATTTGCTGCCACCATCAACATCACTACCACCGCCAACCTGCTAATGTCACTTCCATTACCATTGTCATTGACACCATCAATATTACTAGCACCACCATCGTCACCATCGTTGGCTGTTATTACCAACATCGCTACTACCACCACGTCGCCGCCATTGTCACCATGAGTACCACTGGTATCTTGATCCTCGTTATTGCTGCCGACATCATTAATATCACCATCATGGTGTCACCACACAAAAATACTCTTAAACTAATTTTAATGTGATATGAAACTTTTAAAATAAGTTTATTTTAAAACTAATCTTATTTTAAAAATTGGTTTAAAATATTTTTGAAACTAAAACTAAAAACTAAAAACTAGTTGTTATTTTTAAAATTTTCAAAATTCAAAACTAAAAACCACCTGGTGGTTTCTTAATCAATAATTAAAATACATTTTCCTATTTAACAAACCATATTTACAATTTTGTCATTTTTAGTATACTTGTATTACCAATAAAAATGTATTAAAATATATCTTTTAAAAACAAAAATTTATACTTATGTTTGTTGTTTAATATATAAATATATACAAATTTCTTTCATCTATTTTAAATAATAATGTATTTTATCAACTACAGTTGGTCCAGTTAGTAAAAAATGAATTCATATCCCAAAAAGACATGTGTTTGATTCTTATTATCAATTTGAGAATGTTGTTGTTAAGTAATCTATCAGCACGTCTATAAGTGTTTGTTGATCTTGAATCTTGTTCTAATTACAACGAGTCTCATTAAAAAAAAATTAAATCCAAAAATATTAATAATGTATTTAATTTATATACACGGAATTATGCTTGTTTGGTTCTCTACTCAGATAGTCACAGACCTCACCTGGCTCCTAACTCCTAATTACATCAAGTGAGATTTGTGAAGCAAGGTTCCCTACTCTAGTCTTTTTCCAGGTATCCATTACCACATCAGCTTTTCAGGCCACAACCCAACATGTGATCCACCATAAGATTGTCTCTTATATCAACGGCTCTGGTCGATTTGAAAAAGAATCCTGGCCGTTGATCCTGCTCCATACGGTGGTCAAAGTGTGAGGGGTCAACAACATCAGATCATCATCATTGTCCACTTATGTTGAAGGGCTCACGCCTGCATGCCACCCCTCGCACGTGCAAACATCTTTGCGCAAGATGATGTGCATGTGTGGGTTCGCTCGTGCTGGATTCAGCCCCTGCCTCACGTGAACAGTGCCCACTTTGTTTCCCAGCTTTCTCTTCTTTTCATGACCTGTCACAGCTTTTGATTGGTATTGATGAATGATGATGCACTCTTGAGCGAAATTGAGGGGGGGAAAGGATAAAAAATATACTATTTAGATAAATATAAATAAAAAAATATATTTTCTCTCTATTTAAATTAATAAATGAGTGAAAAAGATAAATAATTCATATAAAAATATTTTTATATCAAATAAAAAATTAACTTTATTTTTAATAAGTTGAAACTTACTTATATTATTTTTCAATAACTAATAAATAAACAATTGATTTGAGTGATTAATGAAATAACATTAATCATGCTAGAAGGATTGAATAATGTGTTGGTCAAAATATAAGATCTTTTAAAAATGAAAGATGTTAAAATAACAGTTTGTAAAACTCTCATGATAGAAGTGTACTGTTGTCCAATAAGTTAAAAGCTTATCTTTTAATGAAAAAAATTTGTGTACAAGGTGTGATAGATAGTGAAATACTATTAATAATCTAATAAAGAATAGTAAAAATATTTCGCTTTATATTAGTTCATTCAATCTGAACTACGTCTAATTCTCATTTACTAAGCAACAAAAGGTTCCACTAATCAACTTTGATTATAACAAGTATTTTTTCTTATCACTTATGGTTTACAAGTATTCTCAATGACACTCCTGGCACATCCCTTAGACTTTCCTTAAATCAAAGAACACCCAAATATTATTTTCTCACTAAGCCACTCCTCACACACCCCTTAGACTCTTATATGAATCTAAGAACACTCAAGTATTATCTTGTCACCAAAACACTCTTGACTTTTAGAAATAAAAGTTTGAGGTAGAATCAAGATTCATTTACAACACTCAGAGTGGATTTACAATACTACTTTTATCTCTCACTAACACTTTGTATACATAAAGGATAAACTTTTTTAGGCTCAATGTGTTTCTCAACTATTGTTTTTTCTTTTTCTCTTATTTCTTAAATCACAACTCTCTTTCTTTCTATGTACGTTCATCAATGTTCTTTAATCCTTGATGTTGTATTTATAGGTAAAGAGACACTTGCAATTTTGGAGAAGATCTTGGGAATGAATGTTTTGACTGTTGTGCTGATTGATCCTTATTTCCCAAATTAAGCGGATGTTGCACGTTCCTGTCTAATATGATCAAAATTTTCCATTTCTGTCATTCATATCTCTATATGACTGTTAATCAAATAAAAGGAAATGAAAGATGATTTCATACATATGTTCCTTTTAAAAATAAGATCATATAAGGTGGAATAAATATATAATTCAAATAAATGTGTGCTCCACTCGCTATTTGGATGCATTGGACGAGTGTTTCATGCTTCTAGTAGGTGACTTATCCATTTGTGGATAGATCTCTTCTGGTGTCATTTTCAGTCATCAATTCTGTTGGTTTTACACGCAACAAAGTAGTTAACATAAATTTATATTGTTATTTTCATCAAAATCGTAAGAGATGTTTAGGTCATCTAATGATGGATTGTCCAGTATCTAACAATGACGAGCTTTTGTATTTCTTACTCAAGTGGTCATCATTCAGGAGTTTGAATGTTGACTCTTGCATATGAAAAAAACTTGATTGGACGAAGACAAATCATTTGAATGTCTTTATATCACTAAAAAAAATTGGATGAACAATCAAATATACTCTTTGTAATTATATGTTTGTTGAAGAAACTTATTTTTTACTGAATTTTTTTTCTTACTTTCTCTTATGAGGGAGAGTTGTTATGAAAGCTTAAAAAATATTTCATTTTTTAACTAGATTGTAATTTAGTTCTTCAACAATTCTTAATTTGTGATTTTGCTTTTTCTTTTTTTCTTCTACGATTTTGATCCCCTTATTTTAAAAAATCTATAATTTTGATCAAATTTTCAATTTTGTATAAATTTTTTTTTCTTTTATTTTGACCCAATTGAACTCTAAACACAACATATTCACTTAAGAATCATAATTATTTTTAATTAATTAAATATACAAAACTAAATTATTCAAAATTGAAGGTTGAATCAAAATTATAATTTAAAAAAAATAAGAGATCAAAGTAGTAAGAAAAAAAGAGAGAACTAAAATCATAAATTAAGAGTTATTGGAGGATTAAATTTACAATTTTATCTTTTTTTATAACATTCTTTTCAATCCACTCAAGAAATAGTAAAAACTTGATATCTTCATTATGTTTATTTTTTTACTTTTTTTCCCCATTAAACTACATAAAGAGCGAGTCCTAACTACTTGTGATAGATGAGGAAAGCTGAAGGAAAGCCTTTCAATGGGGTTGGGCTTTTGCACCTTTTTGGGGTTTACACTTTAAAACATAGAGGGCCTCCATGTGTGGGTTTCTAGAGTTCGTGTTCATGCCTACAACAAGCAGTGGGTGGAGCCCATAATACATGACTTGGGCCCACATGACAGATGGGCCATATTATGGGCTTGTCGTCAAAGACATGCCCGTGGCTGTGGTGTTTGCTCACTTTGCCCAGAGCTTTAAGACCAGACAATTAGAATCTTTCCACTTATGGCACAGTTAGTGGGACAGTGTCATAAACACTCAACAAAAGAAAAAGTAATTTACTTCATAATATTTACCATACCTTTTTTTGACTGAAATATTTATTTACCTTACCTTGAACAGTGTTTAAATGGTCATAATACTAACGTTTGATAATGTACCAAAAATATACTAACGTTTAATAAAAAAGTAGAAAACAAATGTCAAACATAAATAGCAAAGTATGATTCTCTAGAAAGAGCTAATTTTTGTGATTAATGATTTGAGACATTGTAGAAGCAAGTGCCATCTCGTGAAATCACCTAAAATAGCAGCATTTAGCTTTGGGCCCAACCAAAAGTTGGAAAAACATCTCCAAGTCCATTTCTTATCATGATATCATGAACAAATCAAATTGCATTAATAATTCTGATACAAGCAGTATATGTAATTATACAAACTCAGAAAGAGCAAAATGTACGAAAAAAAATGTAATGAACATGGATAAAATTGCAACTGAGGGACCAGCTAAACTAACAAATATAATAATTTTGTTTTACTGGATCTATTTCTCCACTCCATTGTATCTGTTTAAATGTTGAAGTAAATAAATGTTCATTATAAATTTCTAACGTATTCATTCATATTGCACTAATATTTGACTTAAAGATATACCATTCCTTCTTGACAGTTAATGTTACTATTTTTATTCTTTTTAGACTCAGTTTGATAACATAAATTGACATTGATTTAGTTATGAACACAAATGGAATAGAAAGGAATCGAATTAGGGAGGGGGGATAGTTTGTAGGGGAATAGCTAGAGAGTGGCGAGGGATATAGTTTGTGAGGAATTAGCGAGAGATTACTGCTCTTATGTTCAAAATTTACCAAATACGACATAAATAATCTAGTACTTTGATGATAATAGAGACTATAATCACGATAAATGAAAGTGAAAAAAAATGCTCAATATTAGGAGTGTAAGGATTCGAACCAGGACATTTTTAAAAATCCTGCATAAGTTGTTATCAATAAGCTATATTGATCAAGTTATTAAAATAAGCTCAAAAGATCTTATAAACTACTGTTAAGACATTTTTATAAGTTCTTCTAAACACTCTCACAAACATTTATAGTAAAAGATAAATTTAAATAAGCTGCTCATAAGTCTTTTCAAATGGGACCAAACTCTCCTTTCATCATGAAAATCTAATATAGAAGAATATATTCTTCTACACATATGTCTGAAATCCAGAATGCATTGCCAACACTGATGCACATGGAGTTTTGAAAAGTGCTCTGGGGAAGATTATATTGTGCCTAGAAACATGGTCTAGTGATTGATAACCAATGATCTGGAAGTTGAAACATTAGTTCATTTCTAATATGGGTTAAACTTAGTAGTCTCAATCATCGATTCCTCCCCCGGTTCTTTCTAACTTGTCCTTAAAATGATGGCTAAATGAGTAGCCAATGATAATGATAATTCAAACCCATTAGGATAGAAATGATGTTGCTGAACGCAATTTAAAAATCTGAAATAATCCTAAGCATCTTAAAAGCCCTATATTCAGTTATTAATTAATATCAAAATTCTAAAACATAACATTCCAACAAATCCAAAAACTTTACACAAGATTTTTTTCTTAAGAGGTGACAAACCAGGCGAAAGTCACGTGGCCATAATCATGCATAAATCCAACCAAAGACAGCTTGCCTTGCAAAATGCATAATAAAATTAGCCAAAAGTCACGCATTGATTATAACTTGTTGTCTACGAGTTAGGCATAAAGATGACTCCACGCGTTTCCCCTTAGTTCCTTCTCCTTGTCTTTTTTATTTTCTGCCTTTCTGCTTTTCTTTTTTAAAGCACATGCATGCATGACAAGAGTTGCACAACACAGCAATGGTTACGATTCTTTTTTTGTGTAGGCACAAAGTATTTTTTTGCTGAAGATAATCTTGTTTGAACCATGCATGACTATTATGAGCGACAAAACACTTTCTCTTAGCATTTAACTTGAATTTAAAACTATTTAATTAAGCTGGAACAATCTCACACCATTGACAAAGGTTACAAATAAATTAAGTTCATTCTCACCCTCAAATTACTTTCATTGGCTCAAAGCTTTTCCACGCAATTCTTGTCGCTGATGTGTCAAAAATGTGTACAAGGGACATTATATTGTTCTTTCCTACCCCTTGATCATCACAAACCCTGAAACCTGCCAAGGGAAATAATTGAGTCTCAATTGGTGCCATAGTTAGGTAGAGTCGTTGGTTGGGAATCCAGTGATCACAGTTGGTCTCCATTGTGGAAAAGGGCTTGGTTATGTGATCCATCATCAACTTCATTCCAAAGCTTGTCACCATATGTCTCAACATGCCCCTTCCATGCATGCATTCAAGCAATATGTATATCCTAAGATTAGAAGCATATTGCTGCAATATGATTAGTTGATACATCCAATTGCCACAAGGTCCCATCCTTTTGCTTGCTTGTCATACACCTGAGCCGAGTAGTCTTTTATTTTGATAATGAATAAACTTATGTGTAATATTTTTTGTGGTTTTAGTATCATTTTCTGACTAGCTGGTATTATAGTTTATGTATTGCATGATATAAGTGTTTATTTTATATAAGTATTTTTAATATACAAATCATATTAATTACGAAGGTAACATATAAAATAAAATGTACATTCAAAGAAAATTGAACGAGTGAAAAGAGTGAAAATTTCACTCTCCAAATTATATTTTCTAATTTATAATATATTCATTAATAGTTAGAATTAGAGTTACATATTAATAATTTACATAATAAAAATTGATAAAAAAATTTACATAATAAAAATTTGTATTAGAAATTAGCTAAGTAGAAGTCTACTTTTTATTTTATTTTAAAAAAAGCAGTTAAACTCTAGGTTTAATTATACAACATTACCAAAAGCTACAAAACTACTCACTCTCTGACTTTAAGTCTTTTTTTTTCGAGGAGTTTTAGGAACACATTTTCAAACATGTTTTTTCATATATATTGTTAAAATTTATTAAAAATTATAAAATTAGGACAAAAAATCATATGAAACTCATAAAATATTATTATTTGCATTCAACTATAACCAATGAGAGAAAGTGTAAGAGGTGTGTTTCTAGATTTTTTTTGTTTCTTTTGCAAAACCTCTAACTATTGATTGGTTCTTAAGTTGCAACTGAGCATTGTTCTGTTTGTACAACTTGGATGCCTACATCAGCCAAATTAGGTGATTCATCTTAATCAAGAAACCTTTCACGGTGACACAACTACAAAAAGGAGCTTCTACATCGGTTGAAAACAGGTATCTACGACGGGTCCCACACCATCTTTGTTCCAGATGTCGTTGTATGTCGACAACAACGACATCGGTCATTCAAGGACCCGTCTTTGTAATGTCAGAATACAACGTCAGTGCCTATATAACAATAGACGTTATAAAAAATGATTCGACGACGCACATGTTGAAGAACCCGTCGTTGTTGGGGTCCATTTCAACGTTGGGTACGCAAAGACCCGTCGTTGTTGTGGTCCATTTCAACGTCGGGTACGCCTAACACCCGTATTTGTTGGGTTTCCATTTCAACATCGGTGGCGGGTTCACCCGTCGTTGTTTGACAGTATGGCAACGTCAGTGGTGAGTACACCGTCGTTGTTCTTTGAAGTTTCAACGACGGTGGTCCACGCACCCGTCGCTGTTGGCGTATAAACCTATAAAGACGGGTTTTGATAAGGACCGTCATTGAAGTAGTTCCCCTGCTCACAAAACTTGGGTTATACCATTCAAATTTCAAAAACAAAGCTACACTTTGGTTATCAGTGATAAGGAACAAACAAATATTACTCACATGGTGTTCACATTTCCAAGATTCAGGCAACAGCAAACCCTAAGCTGCCATCCTTTCAGATGACTTTAACTTCCACTCACCTTGGAAATTGAATTATCTGCCACTGCTGCACTACCTTTTATCAAAACCTATATGTAGCATACATTATATGCTGAACGATAGAGACATCATTCATGATTAAAACCTAAGTTGCAAGTCCACCCTCAACCCAGCCCTTCTAAATTATCAGTAACCAATTAAAATCATTTTGAAATTCAGAACTTGCCAGTATTTGATATACATATAAATAGTAATAACAACGAGAGGGAGGGCAGGGACCAAAAGCAGACCCAATGATCAAGCCCTATGAAATAACACGTCCTTGAAAATAATTAACATGTGCAATAATTCCGTTACTGCTAGTCTAGCCCTCAGTCCATAATCATATCTTAGAACTAACAGACTCTGACCAAAATTTAATGATGCTTCTGATAGAAAACAAGGCAGCAAGTAGGGTTCACCGCGAATATTGAGAAGATAGATAGAACATACCTGTATACAGCTGCGTTGAACCATTGCTATTCATAGAAATTGTTACTAGTCTTCTGTCTTGGCCCAAAGATAAAATTTGCATCCTTTCAGGCCAATCAGAATTTAACCTTTGTGCAAAATCTTCCACTTCCCTACAAGAAAAGAAACAAAGTCATCAAATGCAACATAAAAGACAAAACAATAAAATAAAGCACTCAACAATTAGCTGACAAGATTATCCTCTTTCATAGGTTATATTTTGATATGACCATTTCACAAGTTGTCAACTAAAATTAAATAAATGAATGAACTACTACATAAGACAAATGCAGCACGCTCAACACTGAATTCAATTAAGCAAGAATCCTCTTGATTAATAATAATTTTAATGGAATGCAATCAATGAAACATGCACTAAACCAGTCAGGAAGATTCTGCATTTCATCAAATGACGATATTAATTGCATGCAACATTCAAAATTTGAGAATTTCACCCAATTACTTTAGCAGTAATTACCTGAGCATCTGACAAACTCCTCAAGAACTCTCTTTAATCATAATTTTCATCCCCTGGTCGCCTTCCCTTGGCATCCCTGCAATCTCTGTACCAATACCATATAAAACAGATAGCTTCATAAAAATGATAATATAAACCAAAATATTATTAGACTGAAAAAGGGACACTAACAGTTGATATAATGTATGCCTAGCTGATCAATTCAACAATTCATGTAAGCCTAGTTGATCAAATTTTAGAAGTAGAACATTTGAGTATAATGTATTAACTTATAGTTCATCAATCCACAAACAAGGAGGAAACACACCTCTTCAATGCTTGTGCTGCTAGTCATTTTGCTGCTAGTGAACTTTAGGAGCAGAATCAAAGCAAAAGCAAGGTCAAATGATAATATATCATCTGCTCAAATGATAAAATCACTTATTAGAACAATTTTGTGGTAGATAATCCACATGTTGAATAACTAGTCTTGAACCTAAATTTAGGTATATAATAAACAAACAAGAACAAAAGATTATCTCAATTACCTTCAATTTAACCTTCTTGAGTAACTCTTCCAATTGATCTAAGTTCCTCTGAAAAATGTAACAAAATTAATTCAAACCCAGAGATAACTTTGTTCACTGCAGTTTCAAATTTCTGATTTATTACTCTTCTAATCATATCCCTAATCATATAACAATATTTAATTGTTTGTTGTTAAGCACATTACTATTTATTTTCTTTAAATTTATGAAGCTACAAAGTATAAGATTTTTATGATGATATGTTAAAAATAAATTTTGAGTCACTATATGAAAACAAAAAGAATGGTATCAATTGAATAATAACTACAATTAATGACTCTAATTTGTTAGGACTAAGCTCAGACATATTTCTTTCTTCATGTACGTGTTCAAGCTGGAACCAGATATTATTACAAATGTGGGGATAGTTCTATTCCAGCCATGAGCCAAGAGCATTTCTTTTAGACTTTTCCAAAACCTAGTCCAAATAATTATCCAACTCGAATAGCAGTTCTTGGACTCTTAGTTTCACTTGAAGCTTAACCATAAGTCTCATACTATTCATCAAAACAAAAAAGTACACAACGCAAATAAAAAAAATACATTATTGAACAGTGTCATTCATGTATCAAGAAATAGTTCAGATGGGGCAAGACGAAAATTGTATCCAACCACTTGTGCATTTTTATAATTATAATAATAACCCTTAATCAGTGTGAAGAAGAAAACTAGTACAGTAACGTAGATTCCTTTTGTCATTTGAATGCAACAGGTTATGCATATCTAATAATGGAGGAAAATAATCCAAACCACAAATGCATATGTAATAAATCCAACAAGCTATGCTCGAAGTGCACCAATCCAGATACGAAAAACGCGAAACCAAAACAACCAAGAACATAAACTTCCTTAGTACTCTGACTTAAGTAAACCCTTTGGCCTTCAAATCCTTTTGGCATATTCAACGATGCCATTGTTAGGGCAACTCAACAAGTCGATAATCACATTTTAAAAGTCTTACTTAAGTAAACCCTTAATACTATAACACATTTATATTACCAAACAAGAACTCAAAAACTTCAACATCCTTACCTTCACACTAGCAAGGTGGCGACACCACTCCAAAGGGCACGACTTCGGCTACGTGGCGGTGGTGGGAACAATAGCTAGGGAGTCGACTTCAAGTTCCTTTTGCGGAGGTCAGGGAAACGCAATGTGAGGGTGGGCACGACGGAGTCGATGGTGGGATGAGTTCAGGCAACAACGCGCTATAGGTTTTTGGAGGACACGAGAGTGTTCAATCACCGCGAAACATGAGTATATAAAGTACAAAATTAAAGACGGTGTATGAGTAACACCGTCTTTGTATCTGACTATTTCTACGACGGTGTTTATAAACGCACCGTCTTAGATAAGTTCCACCAAAGGTATAAAGGTGGGGTTCAAATGAAACATCGTTGTATACGAAATGCACCACATAAGAAACTTATATATTTACGTAAATGCCATCGTGTGCACTACTACGTCGGGTTATATAAGACCGACGTAGAATGTGCGTCGTAAAATAGGATATTTTTAGTAGTGTGACAAACTTGGCCACCAATTATGCAAATTGAGTCTCGAATGGAGATCCGTACATAACCCTTTCAGTTTCAAGACTCGGCCATCAATTGGGCCAGGGATTGAGCCCACGAAACTCCATGAGCTTTGTTTTTCTGCACTTTCCAGTTACTTCCTGCACTCTCTTTTTCCTTTTGAAATAACCAATTCAAAATATAATATTACATTTCGAAATGCACTTCCTATTTAGTTTTTGGAATCATCAATCCAGAAGATAAAAGAAAAACATCCCAAAAAAAGTGCAGGGAAAACTTGGTGTTGGTCATGGTGGCCAAGGTATGGAACCCATTTGGATGTATATATGGGAAGTGCATGGGGAGAAGAAAATAAGGAGGAAAAAGGTATGTTTGAATAAATTTTTGTCAATGGCTGTTGGCTTCTATTTTTTTGTCAATGGCAAGTGGGAAAAGTAATAAGATAAAAGGTATGTTTGAATAAATTTTTTTAGAAGTACATGGGGAGAAGAAAATAAGGAGGAAAAAAAAATAAACTTCTCCATAGTATTAATTTATGCATAATTTAAAAATCAACTTTATGAGAAACTAATGTGAAAGAGTTTCTACAAATTAACGTGTACATACGATAATTTTAACATGAAAATTTTAATTTCTTTTTTCTTTTTTTTCTTCTTACATGTAACTTTTAGAGAAGTTTTTTCAACCAAACCTAAGAGGAGTCATGATATATGCATGGCTGATAGAGAAATCTACGAAGATTTGGCTTGTGATTTATGAGCATCACCCATGCATAACGCATGGAGATGGAATCAATTAAGGTTTGGGCTGTATAATTTTAAGGCAATTGATATTTGAGTGATGCTAGGTGCACCTAGTATTTTAACAGAATGGACGAAAATATCCTTCACTCAAGTTGATCCGTATGAGCCATACGAATCAAGTTGATCCCTATGAGTTATACGGATCATGTTGATCTGTAAAACTAGGTGAGCATGAGTAAAGCATACGGATCAACTTGATCCGTATAGTTTACTTATGCTCACCCAGCTTTTCAAGGAAGAAGATAGAAGATGGACATTTTTGACATTTTATAAAAATGCTGGGTGCACCAACAATAATGCTGGGTGCACCTAGCATCACCCTTGATATTTGGGCTATTGGTCCAAACATTTTCTTTTGTGGTATTGCTTCTTTATGCTTTTGCTTATTTTGTGTGGGCCCTTTGTATTGGACTTAAATTCTGAAATGGCCCAAATCTAGAAATAATAATTATTTGTTATTAGGAAAGAAAAATGAAGATAAATAGAACATATGAGACAAATTTGGATGTTGACACAAACTGCTTTTTTTCTTGAAATGTTTTGTCAATTTTTGAATTCCAGGGCACCACAATTTGTAAGGCTTAAAAAAGAAGAAGAAGAAGTTGTGACGGAACTTGACATGGGACAAGAATAATCTTTCAAGGTTGTTCAATTCAGAAGCAAATACAAGAAATCAATTTAACAGTTTCAAATCAAAACTTCCGGTCTAGAATAATAAAAAACGCACTAGTTACAAATTATACAATTATCGGAAGGTAGATCGAAGAGAAACATAGCTATGCATAAAAGGCAACAAACCCAATGCAAAATGTTGTACAAAAGAAATAAATAAAAGAAGCCCAACTAACGGAAAAAAGTTTAGTTTATATGAATTGTAATAGTTTTATTTTCCATTAATCAATCAATTAAAAATTACAATAAATATATTTTTTAAAGTAGTTATTATAAAACTTAACATACTAATTTATAATTAAATGATAATGTGAAAATTCACTATCATTACATATACTATTTTATCAACTGAAAATATTGTTGACAATTTTCATCGTTGATTACATGATTGGTGACGGTAGTTGATTTTTTCTTTCTTGAATATTCTTTGTTGAATATTGTTGATGGTAGCTTTTGTTCAATAAAATACAAAATCCTTTTACTGTAAAATAAGTTAATGAAATGTAAATTTAAATCGTATATAAGCTATTCAAAACTTCACAGTTAGATCAATTTCATATATTAGTGCTTTAGTTGATAGCAAGGAGTTAGGATGGATAGGGAAAAAAGGGTAAATTATATAGACCATTTATTTTAGTTTAAAATATTTTTTTATTTTTATTTTTATTCTCTCTGTCAAACGGAGGGTAGCAGAAAAAAAAAACTCCAAATCAGAAAAAATAAAAGTAAAAAAAGAGAGAATATTCTTCAATAGATATAATCGTAACGTTTTTATCTTTAGCCGTTTACGTGAACAATTCAAAGATAATTGAAGTTTTGCTTTGTAACGTCTTTTGGATATACACAGAAGGCGAAATTACAGAAAAGAAAAGGTGCTAATCCGACGAAGCAGCCACGCAAGGGCAAAACATTTATCCAAATATAAAATTTATAAAACGGTGGTAGGGTCCACACCACCACCACCGACTTGTCCAAACACTACTTTTCCTTTTTGATTGGTAGCTAACTTCTGCACCTAAAACACTCCTCATCAATTCCAACTCACCCATTTCCTTAATCCCCATCGTTTCACAATTTCACCTAGCTTGCCTCATCTCAAAATTAACAAGTAAATGCAAGCTTAAAATCAACATAGGCTAATTGATAATTGAAAATTAAAACTTGATAAATAAAAAGTTAACTTATTAAATTATATAATTATGTTTGAAAAGGAATTTCAACTAATTTTTACTTTTTTTATAAACTAAAAAATTTATTTGGTTATTGATAAATATTTTTTTTAAACATTAGTTTCTAATTTTTTTATTTTTCTTATTTTTATCTTCAATATATTTATTAAATTTTCTTATTATCTTTTTTAAATAAATCGTAACTTTATTTTTTTTTATCATTTTATATTTTTCA
Source organism: Glycine soja (assembly GCF_004193775.1). Lineage (NCBI taxonomy): Eukaryota > Viridiplantae > Streptophyta > Magnoliopsida > Fabales > Fabaceae > Glycine > Glycine soja. The sequence goes on from NC_041008.1 coordinate 38,230,567, forward strand.
ACTACTTCAATGGTTAGTTTTACCTAATACTTATCATTAAATAAATTAATTTTTCAACTTCTAGGTATTAGCTTCCTTTAAATAAATTATAATTTTATTATTTTTCTATCATTTTATATTTTTCAACTGGCTGGCTAGTTTTACCTAACATTTCAAGTAGTTTTTTTAACTAGTTTTGGTGAACATAGTTAGAAAATAATAAAATTCATGATTTATTTACAAAGGTTATCTATGAAATTGAATAAATATATTGAGGATAAAAATAAAATAAAATATAAAAACTAGAAACTATAAGTTAGAGTTTTAAAAAATATTACTTCAAGTAATGTTTCAAAAAATATAAAAATTACTAAGAAGTTACTAAAAAGAGTTTATCTATCAAATAATCAAATAATATTTTCAGCTAGTAAAAAACACTAGAAATTAGCTAAAATATTTTATCGAATATAACAAAAAAACATCTAAAAAATAGAGAACAAATAGTTTTGTTTCAAGGCTAAATGATAACATGAAAGTGTAGAACAATAAAAATTTAGTTCTTAATTGAATAAAAATTTGATTTAATTTCTAAATGTATAAAAATTATGATAATTACATTTTGCAATAAAGTTTGACTATTTTGTTGTCATTAAATTTTAATGTAAGCTATAATTTTAAATATTAATTTAATATTAAGTTGTGAAATTTATATATCAATTTGATTTTAAAAGGATTAAATTGTTGTTATATTACATTTTTACAATATGTTTGGTAGGGAAATAAAGAGCAAAAAGAAGAAAAATAGAGAAAAAAAATAATATAAATTCTAATAGACTTCACACCTCTTATACTAAACTTTAATTCAAATAAGAATCTTACTAATAAGACTATAAGAGCACAGGATTAACGAATGATATTTTTTTTAGTATCAAAATCATAGAAAAATACAAAAGAAATTTCATGAAAAATACAATTTTATACATCCCAGTAAAAAACTTTCTATTTTAGTCTTAATACTTAGTTCCTTAATGGATATTACGTCCTTTCCAAATCTTTTGATGGTTTAGTTTTCTATTTGTTTCCTTTAAATATTTTTCTTTTATTTTCATAATCTCCTTCAAACTGAGCATTAGGATGAAAGTCACCGTTTATCCTGTATTAAATTTGGAGAGAAGAACGCACGCGCGCATGGATCGCGTGAGGGAATCTGGCTGTTTATTACTGGTCAACAATAGTGAACTAGCAGTGTGAAAAACATCGTAAGCGAAATAGAAGAACAAGGTGGGGGAACAGACCAATGATAAGGCGCGGCTCACGACTTCTTAACCTGCGCACCCTTCCGTTACGAACCCAAATCGTATTTAAACTGCGCACACCGCGTTCTTCACGTTCAACCACACTCTCTCTCTCTCTCTACAATTTTTTTTTAATCTTTTTGATTCGCTTCTGGCTTTTTTGACTCTAAATTGGGACGAAAAGTCGAGCCTTCGAAGAAACGCAGAAACTCATAAACCATCGCTGACTCCGCAATTTTCGTCGGTTCCTCACACACTCTCTGATTTCTCCGCGATGCGATTCGATGAAGTGGTTCTGAATTCGGAGCAAGAGTTTTTGTTTCTGCGGAAGTGTATCAGCTTAAGAAACTGCGTTTAGGGTTTCTGTTTTTGGTGGTGTTGTTGTGATGGCGGATGCTGACGTGGACCTTTCGGAACTGTTCTCTGGTAATGCCGACGAAGACGACGACATGTTTTATATAGATATTCAGACCGTCCAGAAGGTTCTTGATGAAGACGATGATTGTTACTTTCAGGAGGTAGGGTTTCTTCTTTGCCAAAAACAGAGACTCAAATTCCGAATGCTGTCACTGTGTAAGGTTTCTCTGAAAACCGAATCAGTTATTGAACATATGCCGAATGAAGTATCTTGTGATAGAAGAATTGAAGCTTCTGTGCAGTGGCAACGCTAATTTTTTTTCCTTTTTTTCTTTTTTCAAATTTATTTATTTGTTTTACTTTTTTTGAGCTGAAGATGTAATCTGCACAGAATCCGAAGGCCAGTTCTTTTTTTTTTACCACTAATAATTAATTTTACTTAGATAACTATTGTTTAATTTGCTACTGTATTTTGATTATTTATTGTCTAGTTCATCTAAATTAAGAAATTCATTGCAAGGTTATTAACAGTGCAAAATTATATACTTGGATTGAAGAGGTTGGTAGGAATAGGATCCAAACATGTCAGCACGAAGGTTATCTTTTGCTGATTGGTATAACTCAATGAAGGATGCGGTGTGTGTGACCTTGGAATGATTTTTGTGAAAGAAAAAAAAGGGAAATTTTCATGCAAGGACATGGAGTGTGTTTACCACTAGGCAGATTTGAAGTGATTTTTTGGGAAAAAATGTTGGCACAAGTTATTTATTTAGTTTTGAAGCTCATCGATTCTGTATGTTATACCCATAGTCACTGGACCTGGGAAATGCCAGTGACGTGTCAATCTAGTGTCACTTAGTTCCACTTAAAGTGTGAAGGTCCTGAGTAACCTCCATGTCTAAAACCATTTTTTTATATTTTAAAAATGATAACTAATCCATGTAATTATGGTTGCAAGTGAAAATGTGTTATAATGTCTTGGACCTCGGTCATGTATGTGTTATTCTGTCAGGTTCAACATTTTGGATATCAGGGTATATTTCTTTAATATTGGGCTGTTAGGAAGAGAAAATGTTGTAAATTTTTTACATCTTTCATTTTTTTTTTGAATTGCTTACTAAATCAATGAAGGATATTGGTTTTATAACTATTTTGCCCTGCTGCCAAATTTATTTTTGCAGACGGCATCATGTGATCCTTGTAGCCAACCTCAACTAGTAAGATAAGGATTTGTTGTTGATGTTTGTTGTTATTTTCATATTGATGAGTGGGGTTGTGTTTCAGTTCCAATGAAGATAGAAGTTTGGTGTTCTGCTTAGAGTTTGGGAAGCTGTATCATCTATCACTTTATGTTATTCAGAGAAAAATAATTGGGCCCATTTTTTATTTCAAAAATATTTTTTATTTGAAATCAAAATTGAAAGGATTGTCTTATTTTAAATCCAATCCTGTGATTTTAGCTCTTTTCAGTATCATTTTATGCTTTGGTACTAGTTTTTCCAATTGCCCTGACTTTATATGCTTGATATTATCTTTATACCTTTTTATTTTATGTCCTAGCAGAATAGTCCCGAGGATTCTTCATCAAAAAATGTTTCACCTAGTGAATCTGGCATTCATGACACTTTTCAGATACAAAATGGTATGTAAATTTCTGTGGTTTTTCCTGTAATATTACTTCTTATACTTGTTGGCTGCAATTGGTCTGTCAATGATGAGAAATGGACATCTTGGTTCTTGAGTTAATTCTGAATCATGGATGTAATATGAAATTGCTGAGATTAATGTCTTGATTTGGAATGATTCCTTTGCATATTCTTTAGGGTCTCAAGTGTTAGAAGAACCATATCTTTCTAAGTTGGGCTTTGCAAATTCAGTCACGAGCTGTTCTCCATTCTGCTCAGATGTGTCAGATTTCGGGGTCAGAGGTTCAGTTGGTGTATCTGATTCTGCAGCTAATTCTATGCTTGATTGTGAACGTGAAAACCAGGGACCTCAATCTCGGGCTTGCTCTTCCCCAAATGCTTTTCCTGGTAATTTCAGTGATTCATTTTCTCCAGGTGAAAGTGATGAGGTTTTTCGCACAGAAAGGACCCAAGTTTCTAAACATGAGATACCTGCATATAGTGTAGAAACAAGTTTCCCTGAGGCACAGTCAAACAATATATCAATTTGTGGAGATAATTTGAATCTGAGTATGTGGATTGGTGAAAATGAGAGCCAATTCAAGCATGTGAGAGAGGATGTTGAATCTGAACGTATGTGAAATCTTCACTAGGCTATCATTGTGAATACTCTCAAAATTTCACTTTAGATCATTGTATATCTGAAACTTGGGCAACAATCTGATTCTATTTTCTACTTGCAGATGCTTCACTCAGTTCTATTGTTGACAATGATGATGTAAATATTGAAGGTTATGTTGAAGACATCATTGCAGGAGTTTCTGGGCAACAGGAAAATGACTCGTGTACATCTTTTGAAGCATCATTTATGGATGCTGATAGATCTTTGCATGTCACAACTTCAACTGATTCTAGTGTTGGTCAAGGTTCCCATGTTTCCAGTGATTTCATTGACTACCATGTATCTCCAAACTGTTACCAGGGAACACATGATGGACCCTTTGTTGCTGACTCTTCTCTTGGTTTTGTGCCTAATGCTATTAATTCTCAATTGTGGCCATATGAAGAAATGATGAATAACATTAAGGCTGAAAATGTGGAGTTAAATGCTGATATTGCATATATGAGTAATGGCATGCCTTCAAGCACTACTGGGTGGATGCCTTTTCAGGATAGTCAACTTATGTTAGCTGATAATGGTTATCCATCATTTCATTCTGGTAATTTTGATGACATGTCATCACTGTCTCTTTCAGCTTGTGCTTCATACATGTCATATGGAGACCATTACCAGAACAATTTTCACCGTGATGATGCCGAGTTCAATGTAGGCCAAGAGGTGAAACAAACACCTGGTATTTTTTCTTCTGAAGGGTGTCAAGCTTACCAGTGTTTTCAGAATGAGGATAATTATGCAGTTATATCTGGGATATCCAATCAATATCAAGATAGCATTGGCAGAACTGCTAGTTTTCAAGGAAACTTTGACAATTTGAATTTAAAAGCTGCAGATAATTCTTGGCTCCATCCCCAAGAACTAATTACCAGTGAGAAGCAGTTTGGTTGTGTTAAGAGAGAAGGAGGGATTCAACATAACTTTATTGATTCTCATCTTTCAAAAGGAAGAACTGAGAATTTCCATGTTGAGGAAGACCCTGATGTTTGCATTATTGAAGACATCAGTCATCCTGCTCCGACGAGTCGACCCGCAGGCATTGGGAATTCCCTTAATATATCTCAATCTTGTAGATATGTTGGAAGTACGGTCGGAAGTACAAGGATGAAGGCATGTGATGAACGAAATATATTACGAGTTGCATTGCAGGTTGGTGCTTTTATTTTATGGTTTTTATCTTTGGTTGCTGTTGGAAGATATGGGAATATTCTTCTCCCGCTGCACATAACTCTTATGTGGTTCATTGTAGGATCTATCTCAGCCAAAGTCTGAAGTTAGTCCACCAGAAGGATTGTTGGCAGTTCCTCTTTTAAGACATCAGGTTACTTTTCTTGTCCATTTTTTTATAAATAGAAAACTTTTATTATTGAATGAATGAATGAATCAGTCATGTCAATACATGCTATGTCACACACTCACACCTGAGTACACTCTCCTTGTCTTTAAAGATGTGAAATTCTCAAGGCACCATTATCCTAAAGTTCACTGTCATTTACTTTTATTCAATTCCTTGACAGATTGTTTCAATAATTATTTCTTCTGATAATAAAAGAAATTCAATTTTTCTCAGGGATAAGATTGTTGAGGCAAGAAAATCATCATATATACTTGTATATTGTTTGGAAAAAATGCCTTGTTGGATTATATGGGACAAGAACTTTGGTGTACTTAAGTACTTTTCATGTGTCTAATTCTGACTGCTGACCTGATCCTGTGTATATTCAATCCCATTTTTCCTGAGATTTTCTGATAACTTGCTTTATCTGTATATTTGGGACATCCAACATTTTGACTAATTGTACTTGTCCTGGTCAGAGAATTGCTTTATCATGGATGATTCAAAAGGAAACATCAAGTTTAAATTGCTCAGGAGGAATTCTTGCAGACGATCAGGTTAGTTGCCTGCAGCGTTAATTATAACTAATTGTTGATGTGATTTTCTTGTGCCTTGGTGAGTTAAAAACTTTTCTCTTGTAGGGACTTGGAAAAACAGTATCAACTATTGCATTAATATTAAAGGAAAGACCTACATTACTTAATGGGTGCACCACTGCCCGAAAAAGTGAATTGGAAACTCTGGATGTGGATGATGACATGCTTCCTCAGAATGGTATAGTAAAGGAAGAATCTAATATGTGTGAGGATAAGCCAAGTGGATATCCAATGAATTTGTTGAAGCAAGCAAAGGGAAGGCCATCTGCTGGGACCCTTATTGTTTGCCCGACTAGTGTCCTGCGTCAATGGGCTGAGGAGTTGCGTAGCAAGGTAAATGGTCAGGCAACTCTCTCTGTGCTAGTATACCATGGAAGCAATCGAACAAAAGATCCTTATGAGGTGGCCAAGCATGATGTTGTCCTAACAACTTATTCCATTGTCAGCATGGAGGTCCCTAAGCAGCCTCCAGCTGACAAAGATGACGAGGAAAAGGAAATTTTTGAAGATCATGCTACACCAAGTAGGAAAAGAAAAAGCCCTTCTAATTCTAGTAAAAGTGGCAAGAAGAAATTGGATGGCACAAATCTTGAAGCTGTTGCTCGGCCACTTGCAAAGGTGTCATGGTTTAGGGTTGTCCTGGATGAGGCCCAGAGTATAAAGAATCACAAAACTCAAGTTGCAAGGGCCTGTTGGGGTCTTCGTGCTAAGCGAAGATGGTGTTTGTCAGGGACTCCTATCCAGAATGCAATTGATGATCTCTACAGTTACTTCAGATTTCTAAGATATGACCCTTATTCTGACCATGCATCATTTTGTACTAGAATTAAGAACCCAATTAGCAGAAATCCAGCAAACGGGTATAGAAAGTTGCAAGCTGTCTTGAAGACAATAATGTTACGCCGAACGAAAGGTTAGATTTAATTTATCTGAATGCATGGATTTCACATCGCCAAATTAGTTGGCTATAATTATTAGTTATTTCCTTGGTTTGTCGTCTTAGTCATAGAGTATAATTCATTTGACTTTCCAATATGATTATCACTTCAATTTTGTAATCTATGCTTTATTACATGGATAAAAATTTTAGGCATTGGATTGAATGAGAGAATTTTTCATTTTATGGTTTCGTTTTCTTGTCTTGTTAGCTATTGCATTGTTTGTGGGCTCATTCCTCTAAGCAATCATCAGTTGTATTAACTTGAAATTTCCCTGGAACCATGTGATGATCATTCTCTGTAGGTACACTTCTTGACGGGGAACCTATTATTTCCTTGCCGCCTAAGTATATAGAGCTGAAAAAAGTTGATTTTTCAATGGAGGAACGTGATTTCTATTCCAAACTAGAGGCTGATTCACGTGCACAGTTTCAGGTATGGTCTGTCTTTAGAAAGGAATCTTATGTGACTTCTATAATATTTTGTTTGTAATGTAATTGAGCACTTGCACCAATTTTTCCAACTCAAATCAAGTGGGAGCATTTGATAATAGTATTGTTCATGACTTCATGGAAGTATATTTTCTTGGTAAGCCATATTTGAAGTCCACTATTGACATGTGCATGATGTGATGTGATGTGATGTCAGGAATATGCTGATGCTGGAACTGTCAAGCAAAATTATGTCAACATTTTGCTGATGCTTCTGCGCCTTAGACAAGCTTGTGATCACCCTCTGCTTGTCAAGCGATACAATTCAAACTCTCTATGGAGATCTTCGGTTGAGATGGCAAAGAAGCTTCCTCAGGAAAAACAAATCTCTCTTCTGAAATGTTTAGAGGTTTCCTTGGCCCTCTGTAGCATTTGTAATGTATGTATTTACCATCCTTTAGTATTTATAAATTTGGATTTGTGTGACTGTACATCTGCGTGTATTTGTTATTTGTTTGCTTGAGCCGAAACTGGTTAGTTGCAATTATATATTAGTTCTTAGGGTCATAATGTCATAGGTTGTGCTTGGAATGGGTTTTAGAGTAACTGAAGAAGTTAACTCAAGAGTTGAGTAAAAATTGATGGAGATGGAAAAGGTTTTCTTTGCTCTTATATTCTTATTCCCTTGCAGAAAATAGGAAAAGATGATTGAGAATTATTTTTTTCCTCCTTGCTTACTTGAGGGTAAAGGACTTTTATAATTGTTGTATGCCTGTATCATCCTCATCAACCATATTTATTGGCAAAGTGTATGTCCTCCATGACTCCTCTGTTTTACCTTTACCATCACTTGTTTTCTGGACAGGATCCTCCTGAAGATGCAGTTGTCTCAGTTTGTGGCCATGTTTTCTGTAACCAATGCATCTGTGAACATCTTTCTGGTGATGACAATCAGTGCCCTGCTGCAAATTGCAAAAGTCAACTGAGCACATCTATGGTATTTTCAAAAGCCACACTGAACAGTTGTCTTTCTGACCAGGGTTGTGATAATTCACCCAGTTGCTCTGGTCCTGAAGCCGAAGAAGCTGAACCTTGGTCCGAAAGTAAGCCATATGATTCTTCAAAAATAAAGGCTGCACTTGAGGTTTTGAAGTCATTGTGTAAGCCACAGTGCTACACATCAAAAAGTACTTCTGAGCATAGCACTTTCAGGGAAGATAAAAATTGCCTTGGGAACCCCTCCATTGCTAAGAATGGGAAATCCTTAAAAGATTCTCCTGAGAGTCAAAATTTGTCTGATGAGAATAGAAGCTCTAATGCTTCAGTTACTGTTGTAGGGGAGAAAGCTATAGTGTTTTCTCAGTGGACGAGGATGCTAGATTTGCTTGAAGCGTGTCTCAAGAATTCTTCAATTAATTATAGAAGGCTTGATGGAACAATGTCAGTTGTTGCAAGAGATAAAGCTGTTAAAGATTTTAACAATTGTCCCGAGGTTAGTAAAATTGCAGATCCCTTAAAATCATGATTGAATTTTTGGTTCCCATGCCATAAAATTAGTGGCGAGATACATTGAATGATGAGGTTTGACATGTCTTGTAGGTAACTGTTATAATTATGTCTTTGAAAGCTGCCAGTCTTGGTCTCAACTTGGTAGTAGCATGCCATGTTCTTATGTTAGATTTATGGTGGAATCCTACAACTGAAGACCAAGCAATAGATAGAGCACATCGAATTGGCCAGACTCGTCCTGTGACTGTTTTGCGGTTAACTGTGAGAGATACAGTTGAAGATCGTATTCTAGCTCTGCAGGTAATTTTTTGTGCCATATAAAGTTGCTTTTAATCATATTACATTGTGTTCTAGGAGATGTGAGTTATATTGTTCTAGTTAGCACCTAAGTGACATAATGAGATTAGAATGCTTCTGAACAGTCAATGACATCTGCACTTCTATATGAATATGCTTGTATCACTATCAGTTAACACAAAGATTTTTTAAATTTTGGCTTAAAATATATTATTTCTGTGTAATGAATTGTATGGGCTGAATAATGTGTGCGGGTCTTTTGCATAACAACGAACCTTAGTTGGAGCTGCTCTATCTGGGCATATCTTTTGAGTTAGGTGGCGTGCTATCTGAACTGTTTTGGTTAAAATGTTTTGATTTACTAGCCTTAAAATGCTAGTTCGCTAGCACACTCTTTCTACTGAAAATTTCGTTGCAACACATTTAGAGTACTTCGTTATAAAAAAAATGTAAAATGTAGTGTGATTGCTTATGCAAGAAAATCTTACATGTTCTTGCAGCAAAAGAAGAGAATGATGGTTGCATCTGCATTTGGGGAGGATGGAACTGGTGATCGTCAGACTCGCCTCACTGTGGATGATTTAAAATATTTGTTCATGATGTGATTAGACGTACATATTTACAGATATAATCTACATTTTTTGGATTGGTGATTTTTTGACCTGGGGGCAGATGTCATCTTGAGTTTCTTTCCGGTGACTGCTGACGAAACAGAAACAGAACATTTCTAGCAAGGGATTGGAAGTGGTAACAAGGTTGCTATTGACTTTTGACATTAAGATTATATGAAGAAATGTTTATATGTTTAGAATGAGATGTTCATTCTTTGACATGGAAATTTTAGTTTAATCTCACATCTTTGTAGGATGTAGAGAGCAGTAGCATATATAGCAACACACAGAAGATTTTTATGGATTGTTCTTTTCACTGTAAATAATAGAAATTTTTGCTTTACCGTTTTGTTCCTTTTTATTTCTCCATTTCGTGTTCAGTTTTTAAGTGCAATGTCACCGCAGGTGAAAATCGATATCCATGTATACCTTGAGATTATCTCGAACTGAACAATTGTGAATGTTTTTGTAAAGCTGCATTTTGTCGAATAATTATGTTGATTTATTGTTACTGGTTACTGGAGTTTTGGATAATTTAAGTCACAGTAGGAATTTCTAGTTAAAGAGAATTAGCAGTAGTTCTAAGCTGAGATGCATCAGAGATGCATGCTACTACCAGCGCATGCGATCTGCTTGCGAGGGAAACATTGTCTATGAGTAATTTTTGTTGCCATATGCAGACAAATAATGACTCAACCACTTGAATAATCTTGGAAACCTTCAAAGACAGAGGAACTAAAAAGAGAATGGAATCTAATGCAATAGGAAACAACAATGAAAAGTAGTCTTAAGGACGAAGAAACGACTTGAAAGTTGAAAGATGGATAACTTAAATGCTAAATTACATTTTTAATCTACACATTTATGAGGGATTTTTGTCTGTATTATTCTAACTTTTAATCCTTAAGTTTAGTAATTATAATTTCTAATTATAAAAATAAGTTCTCTATTCACAAGTGTCGTTCAATAATCAATGAGAAAATAATAGAAGTGTGACGTGGTATTGATTTATATAGACTGATAACGAAAATATATGAAAAATATTTTATACAATTTTCTTTCAGTTTAAAAAGAAAATATCACGTGTAATTTCGTTATTCTACTATTAATTATTTTACAAAATTTGGAGTGACGGACATAACAATTAACAAACATATTTTAATTTATAAAAATCAATATCGAATACTTTCATTGCACCTTAGAACATGGACTTGTTTAAACTGAGAGGAATTAACTTTAGAGATAAAGTTTAATAATTATTATTAATTAAAAAGGTTAATGATTAAAATTATAATTAATTTTATATTTTATTAATTTTATTATAATTTAGCATTGTTGTTTTTTTATTAGAAAAATATTTATGTATTGATAGTATAAATTTTTTTTATACAGATCTCATCATATATAATTTTTAAAATAATTATTATTTTAAAATGATTTAAATGATGATTTATAATAAAATAATTATATAAAACTGTTTTACATAATGCATAGACATTATTTTTTTAAATCAAAATTAATGGTTATGAATGTACTTTATTCTTTAATATGGATCTTCTTACATTAGATATCCAAATCCTCCATGATTTTGATTTTTCGAAAATTGATGAGTTTTCACATTTTTCATAACTCATACTTCCAAATTAAATGATGCATTGCAAACTTGTGACAGAAACTACAATAAAGAATTTTCATGATGAAGACAAAAACGAAACCAAAAATTGAAAACACCTCGGAGCTTATGACTAAGTCCCAAATCAAAAAGATTAGTTCCATTACTTACTGACTTAAATAACCAGAACCTGTGCAAATATCTCGAGCACTTAATCCGAAGGTTCTAATTTTTACCGCAGTTTTTTTTTTAAATGGAGAAATAAAAAATACAAATAATGGAAGTTAATGAGTGATTTATACATTTGGAGTCGAACTCATTAGGGTGTTCGCCAGCATATTCGATCAGATTTTGATCAAATGTAGAATTCAATCCAGACAAATTTGATCGATTTGGTTTCATTTAATTTTTATATTTTTTTTTGAAACCCAACGGAAATCATTCATAAATGATTTTGTTCGATTCGGGTTAACGAGTTATTCATTTAAATTTAATTTTTTTCTTAGAATGTTACGCTATCTTGTATCATGATTTATATAAATATTCAATGCAATTAATATAATATTATCAAAGATCTGGAAATAATAAGATTGATTCATTTAATACCATCTAGATAATGTTTTAAAATAGATTAATATAAATTAAAACAAAATATTTTTTAACTAGATCTATGAATCATAATTATTTCTTATACATCAATCCCTTGTAATAAATTTTGCTACAATCAACTTTGTTATATGATCTATTAATATTATAAATATGACAAAATAATTATAAAAAAATGTGAAACGAATAATAATGTATTTGAAATTAATATCTTAAGAAGTTTCAATTAAAATCAAATTAAACAATTCTAAAAATTTAAATAATTTTTAATTAAATTTATAAATTTAAATCTCTATAAACGATTTTAATCAATTCGATTCAATTTTGAATCAAATATAAGTAAAACAACTCAAACACAATGCAGAACATGCCCGTGCTGTTCCAAACCTTCATCCAACAAATATCTGTTCAAAATTATCAATAACATCTTTTTTTCTTTCATAAATAATAAATAAACAGTACACAGAACATTCATCGTTATTAACGAAATTTCATCAAAACGCATCATCACATTTGCCAGAGTCACCAAACAAAATAGTAACACTATTCAACTCTGGTTTGTGTACACCTAGCGAGCAGCCACTCCAAGATATCGTTCCGAACAATCTCAACATTCTCATCGGTTTCCCCGAAGAGCAACAAATGCATCATCCCTTCATAAACCCTAATCGTCTTATCCTCACTCCTGGCCTCACGGTACAACTCTCTACTCCCATGCAACACTATGAAGGGAAGACTCACATCACAGAGCCTCCGATTCAGCAAATCGGTGACCCTCAAAAGCTCCACCACAGTCCCCAACCTGGGTTTGGCGCGGTAACGCAAATGGTCCAGGAGTAGCCGTGGAGCATGAAGATGAGGGCGCGGGGTGGAGTTGAACTAGGGTTTGGGAGCCAGGATCTTGTGAAGAGTTTGAGGCCAAGTGGGGTGGTGAAGAAGGAGGTTGTGGATGTGATTCCTTGTTGTTTGTAGTAGTCCTCTTCTGGAGTGAAGCCCCAGTAGTGGGGGTATGAGTGGAGGAGGAGCTTTTCTTGCTCTTCTTCCATTGCTCTGTGAAGATGATGCTGGCTTTGTGATTGTGGAATTGTGGCTGTGGTTTTTGTATTGATGGAGTCAAGAGACAACTGGAAAATTCAAAGAGGAGTTTGCTTGGTTGTTTTTGGCTTTTGTGGCTGTGTAAGGTTCACCCGGTTTGTGTAATTGGATTCAGTTTTTTCTGCCCTGTCAAACTCATTTGGGAGCTCCTATTTTCACTATCCACATTGATGAAAAAGACATCTTGGTCTCTCTCGTTTGGCATTGAAGACGGTTAATGCAAGGAAAAAGGTGAGGGGGAAAAAGTTTTTTTTTTTAAAGAGATGATGGGTAAGAAGTTAAGCAATAGAGAAAAAGAAAACAGATCATGAAGGTTGAAGAAAGACAAAGGCAGTAGGTATATAGAATTGCACATCATGCTGCATACTCTAATTTCACCACCAAAAGCAGCATAATTTTATTTATTTATTTATAAATGTAGTATTACTTCATAGAACTCCTAACAGTTGTACTTGCTTAATAAGATGCTTATCCAGCTTCTCACAACAACATTGACTAATCACGTTTATCCATTAGATCTATGAGCAATGATATCAGGTAGTAGTAAAAAAAAAATAGAGTGCAACCTTGGATAGAGTTTTTAGTTTCTTGGAGCCTTGGAAGTTGGAGGGCTATGCAAATCCGGACTTAGAAAGTTTATTTTTATTTTTTATTTTTTATCAAGTACTTAGAAAGTGTATGTTAACAATTTACATCATTAAGACTTTTTAAGAAAATCAAAATTTTAACTTACTAATATAATTCTCTTAAAAAAAGTTAAATGATTATATATTAACAAACACTTCGAGAGTCTGTAAAAGAGCTAATTTTGTTCGTACAGCAAAAAACAGAGGATAAAAGTAGATATAAATTAATTAATTTTGACCATATATATATAATTAAAAATGAATTTCTTTTACTTTCAAACACACTCTCTCTGTATCTATTTCTTTGTTTGAATAATGTCTTATGATATACTTCAAAAAATAAAATAAAATAATGTCTTATTGTACAATTCTTAGAGCCACCACACTTTACAACTGTCCATATTCACGTTATGTCTTGTTTGTACTTCAATAGATTTTGTGTTTTTTCCCCCTTTCAACAGCACGATTGATTCTCACTCACACAGCTAATTTTCAATTGCAACACAATTGGGACCGCAAAATTATACAAATGGCATTACTATTCTTTGTTGACTTTCTATTTGATAAATGAAGTCTTACAATGTTCTGCTCTGTTTGCAACTTCTATTCTCAATTGTAATCATTTACATGTATATGGATATGCAGGATGAGAGCTGATAGTGTGATAGAGAGGTTATCTGATTTTCCATTATCTGGTCAATGCTATCCTCACGCACAGTTTGATCCTCATGTGCAAAATGTGTCTTTTCATGTGTCAGAATATTGGTCTGACAACCACTTAGAGAGGATCATAATAGTGCTTAAGAAGTACTAACTTGTGATGACAAAACATGTTGATTTTTATATTTGTCTAAGTCATCACACTATGTATGTTGCTTTCTTAGCTACTAGATACTTTTTCCTTAGGATGAGTCATACCTTGGTTTGGGAAAATCATTTCTAATTAATTAAATTGGTGGCATGTACCGATAGATATATACGTGTCTCCCTGCTTAGTACCATTCCAATTGACAGAGAATTTATCAAAGAGCTGTCTGAGCAAACACCTGTTTAACAAACCCATATACCTTTGTAGGTTAGGATTTGATAAAATTAATGTTAATAGAATTTATTGAACTGTTAAATGTGATTGAAATGTATTTAAAATAAAGATGAAAAATTAAAATTTGAATTTTATGAAAACTAAAATCAGAAGTCTAAAATTTTCTAAGAATATCTTTAAAATGACACACAATATTTGTTACATGACAACTATGTGATTGTCATAGGTTCATGTAACAAAAAAAAAATGATAATGTGAACAATTTTGTTTTCTCTAAAAAATTATGACCAATATCAACAAATATTTAAGAATTTGAAAATAAAAATAACCATAAAAGTTGAGAATTATTATAGACTTGTCAGTGACAGATCCATGCTTAAATGACACAATACACATGCATCCCTCACTTTTAAAAAATTACATATAAATGTTTTAAATGTATATATTTTGTCTCTTTTAGCTAATTTTATATATTTGAATATCCTGCCTTTAATTTTTTCCTAATACTTATTAATTTTTATTTTATTAAATAGATTGACCCCTTAACTTAGGGTCCTAGAATCTCCATTAGTTGGCCTTGAGTTCAATATCCATATGATAATTTTTACAAGTTTGAGTATTAGATTAACTCAAAAGAGGGGTGACAAAGTGGGTTAATCCCACTGCTCAGCCCATCCAAAATCCAACTTGATCTGCCTAATTCACCTCTTAACCCACTAATATTTAATGTATATATGCATAAGTTAATACTTTTATATAATTAAAAAAATGATTAATATGTATATGCATATAAAACAAAATGAGTGAAATGTTATAAAGAAATGAATTAGTATTTTTAAAATATTTTTATTAGATTTTTCTTTATTTTGAATATTTTAGGTGGGTTTCGATAGCTTAACTTGCCAACTTGTCATTTCATGACTCACAAAGCTACCATTCTACCTTTTGGCAAGTCAACTTGTCAATCTCCTCTAAATGGGATGGATTATATTTTTCAACTCATTTTTAGTCGGTGGGTTGATGGCATATCAAGGTGATGTTGGCTCGCTTTGCCACCCCTAGACTCAAAACTTAAGGGTCGATTAAGGTTAACTTCACTGATAGGAACATTAACGAACACTTGTGAACAATGAATCAAACTTTGATTAGGTGTAAAATTGCGTGTTGCTACACCAAAATAGGATATAAATGTGGATGAGTGACCTTAGTTTCTATGCCAAGAAATCCAACCTAACTCTGATGCCTATATATTACTTCATTGTCTTAGGTAAGTCACTCTAATAGAATTCTTATTATTCAATTGTCATAGCGTCTTTACAGGTATATATACTTATTTTTTCATGACATCTCAACTATGTTGGATAACCAAACACAAGAAAACTTTGATTTATCAAAATCACATCAAAATCAACCATCCTCAAAAGTTCATTCTCAAATCTGTTATTAATTAAAGCTAGAGGTGTGAACAGGTCTTTCTCTGATATTAAACAAACATTTAAATTTTTGAGGAAAAGTTGATATTAAAGTTTAAAGTAATCTTGGCTTTCGACTTAGGAAAACTCCGAATGAGGAAACATGTCTTTCTCTGAGTGTGGCAGGAAAGGAATATAATTTTATTTAAAATTTCTACTTCAGAATATAAAATCTGTTATCTATAACTTGTGCAGGGTTGTAACTAAATGGATGAAGTACTCCTGGTTTTTTTGAAACAGGATGAAGTACTCCTGGTACTAAAAAAATATACATAATAGAAAAGATTTAAAAATTACCTTCAAGTAAGTGTATACAACAAAATTGAAGGATTGTATAAAATTTCAAATACTATTTTAGTGAAGAAAATGAAAAACAAAACTGCTACACGAGTAGAAACTTTTGTTTTTAAACGTCATGTTGTCAATCTTTCTTCTTCTGTTTTGGTGTCTTAATTGAATTTCTATAACTTTTGGGAGCCTCATCACCCCCTTGTGATCAACAAAACTCGGGCATTGCATTCGGACACCTTTTTCTATTAGAGTTGTGTATGAACTTGAAGAGTTTTTGGCCATGTTCCACCATATTGGGTAATTAACTCGCTTGAGAAAGGTTTTATTCTGATTGAAACACAACACAATTGAAATAAGAGATGTTTTGATATATATATATATATATATATATGTATGTACTTATTCGTTTTCTGATATAAAATGTTGGGTGGCAAACATGCAGAGTAAATCATAAAGGCCATGAAGGTTAAAAGTGGATCAGATGTTTCATAAATCTCACTAAATTTCAAAAATGAGTTGTTAAATATTTCTTTCATAATTGATTTTAATTTATATCATATCTTTTGTCCATTATTATTCAACCTGAGACTTCTTTCACACTCTTCCGTGCTTGTATCTCGTTCATGTTGGTTCCCACTTCATTCTTCCCCCAACACGCAACCCATTTCTGCTTGGCCGTTAACTAATAAGAGATTTTAATTCATTTGACCTAATAAGTAATAAGAAATTTTAATTGATTTGACTCCATTTCCTGTGTGGAATTGATCTCAATCCTATCTCTCGTTAGAAATTAAGTGCACAGAGACTTGATCATTGAATAGAGTTGTTAAATAAAATCGTGAAAAAATTTGAAAAATCACGAAGAGGATAAAGAGGCCAAAGCCTATAGCATTAAAGTAAATGAACTCTGACTCTTGACAAATCATGTTAATTAGGCATATGAATACGTGTCACCTTTTGGATCAAGTTAAATGGCTAGATAGCAATTCCGGATGTTGTATTTTTTCTCGAAATATTAAAGAAAACCATTGAGCTCATCACTGATTGCATTTTTATGCAACAGTCATAGTCCCTCTTAGTGGTGCTGAATCGATCAAGATATAAAATAATATTAAAAATTGAAATTACTGTTGGAATAGGTGGATATCTATTGGTCAATAAATGCTTAAGTTGAAGTTATATGTGGCGAATTCTTTGTTGCCCTTTTATGGTAGGTTTGGCTAATGTGTTTGATATAACTCATTTCATTACTATACCTAAAAGACATATATAACTTGCCCACTTACCTGAGGATTGAGGTAAGAATCAATACCGTCACGTAAGATTGTTCTAAATGTCTCAAATTAGATAAACTTACCAAACTGGCTTTGCTTTCACATCTGTCTTTTTCGTCGTTATTTCCTGACAATGGAATTGAGGAACTATACTTTAAATTCAAAAAGCCAAATAGAAGGGCAAAAGGAAGAAAATTAATTAGAAAAGAATATAATAAAAGATGATATGCATGATATCCTTTTATTCAACTTAATAAAGTTGGAATCCAAGTCATTCTTCAACAACCAACTTGATATTATTTCTTCCATTCCTCTCATCAGCTCTTAGGTTTTTCTCCAAGTTCAAGAGTCATAACGCACAAGGTTCGCCACAAAATCCTACACCTTTCTACTTTGTGATGATGAGATTCTCGAAAGCGCACAGCTATAGCTTTTTTTTGTTATATATATATATATATATATATATATATATATATATATATATATATTAGAGGGAAGAAGCGACCATTTTGGAATATATACCATAATGCATTTGCCCTCCGCGATATGATCACAGACCAACAAGAATATGGTCATTGGTCAATATATATAGAAAGATAAAATTAAGATATATATTGCATGAACTGTGATCTTGTGTAGTCTTTTCAATAAGACTCTTCACGGAATGACAGAATAAAACTTCGCAAACATTGCTTTTTCATTAAAATTATTAGAGCTCTTTTTGGCTGTAATGGATCGAGTTGATATTCACTTTCCTAGGATAGGGAGTATCATAAAACAATTAAGGAAAATGGATTTTGAAGGTAGAGAATAGAAATCCAATTCATGCTCAATATTATCTCTATAGCTCTTGCGGGCTAATTAGAAATACAAAGCACCTTACGTGATCTAAGGACAACATAACTGGGTTTATAACTTTAATTTTAACTTTTTATCTTAATTTTTTAAAAGATTTATATAGGCTGTGATATTATTTTGAAAGTCAATAGTTTATTTTCTAAATATATATGATTTAAATAATCCTTATTTAATTGATTAAAAAGTTGGAGCTTGTTGCAAAATATTTAACCATGCCGCTGCAAATTAAATTTGAAGATTGAGTATGTATATTTATTTTCTTTTTAATTAATATATTTAAATTGATTATGAATAAAACAAACAAACCTCTTCTCACTCTGTTGCTGTTTTTTTTTTAAATATATTTATTTATTAAAATATATATGGGGATACTAAAGATGTGGAAAGGATAGAAGGTTAAATCTAAGAAGCCATATCTGCAACATTAACTACACTTCGATATTAAATATTGCAAGTGTTATCATGTGGGCAATTGCCTCATTGACTTCTACTGTGTACAGGAATGGATGGAAAAAAAAAGAAGCTTTTTGGTACATATGCTATCAACCGGTCTTACATATGGGAATACGTATGCACGCTTAAAAAAAAAGCTGAATTTAGACCTAAAAATAAGGTGGTGAAATTAAGAGCAATGAAAATCTGTGTAGGCATAGGTCCATTTTCATCAAAATATAATCACAACAATCTGTTTATTTAATATATTAAATTCCAAATACAAGATTTTTTTTTTTACAACAATTCGAAATACAAGTTATAGCGTTGAAACACCAATCGTCTTATCATCATCATTAAATCTGAAGCAGGCTACAGTGTTAATTAATTAACCCATAACAATGATAGAATAAGTTACCAATAAGTGATTTTCATTTTTAAAATCCAACTCATACAGGTGACATGATTTGGGGATGATCCCTGAATCCTGATGAGCCAACTCCCTAGCTAACGTATATAACATACTTTTTAATATATATATATATATATATATATAAATAATCAACAATTTTTTATTAACAAACATTTATATGAAACTTTTTTTAAGCATCATTTACGTGAAGCTTATTAAATGATGAGTGGAGGATATGAATCTCTTCATAAGAAACATATCGTATATTGAATAGAAAAAAAGATTCAGAGTAATTCGAAGTTGGATCAAAATATAAATAAAATTTAATAAAAAATTATTTTTATTAAAAGTCGAATTCAAGTATTATTTGAACAATTCAATTTTAACTTTAATATATTAATCATTTGTTTAAAATATTTTTCATATATAAGTATACATACATACCTAGCATTTTGTCATATAAAGTTAAAGATGAGTATTAATATATAACACACTGTCTATCAATTTTGATAAACAAATGATATCAATTATTTTCACAAACTTATTATTTAATTCACATTAGATACCCGGCGGTAAGGTGGTTATCTGTATGAAGCTTAAGAAGGGAATTCAAATAGCACGATTGTGAAAGAAAACGCTGGACTTGAGGTGGTGTTTATGGTATACCTAATGTGAATTAAATAATAAGTTTTCACAAATTACCTTACTTATTTTCATGCCATTTCTTATACAAGGAAGAACTAGTACTACTAATTACGGCATTTTCTTATACAAGGATGAACTAGTACTAGTTACGGTCAAAATTCCAACCAATTACAAATAGATTCTCCTTCGCTCATGTCGATCATGCTTCTCCATTCTTATTTGCTATTCTTACATCATGGAATCATTTTGGAAAGCAATAAAAGTAAATAGATTTTGGAAACCATTTGATGGATTGATTATGGAATAAAAATAAGAATAAAACTAAGAAGGAAAAGATGAATTATATATGCTATCAGATACACTGCTGTTTGCAAAAAAAAGAAAGAAAAAAGAACTTGATATATATTATGACTTATGACAAAAGTATATGTCCTCTCTCTCTCTCTCTCTCTCTCTCTCTCTCTCTCTCTATATATATATATATATATATATATATATATATATATATATATATATATATCCATTGGTCGTTATTAAATTTTCTTTTGCTGAAACTACGAAACTACAGATGGGACTGTTGTTAGTTCTACTATATTTGTACCAAAGAAAAAGTGAAACCTATCAGTAATTCCAATATATGGCATACGTATATATCGAATCTATTTGGATGGATAAGAACAAACAATCATATCATTTTTTTACGAACGATCATATCATTTAATATGAAATAATTGTTTTTCTTCTAAACTTTATTTTAAGACAGAAGTGACACTTTGTTATTAATAACCGATGAAAAATTAGAAGGAAAGACTACAATATGCATTTTAAAAAATACAATAATATTCTGCTAAATATACGTTTTTAAAGTTTAAAGGGCAATCAACACACATATCACATATGACAAATTTGAATTTTCCATTATTTTTATTTGAACAGTAATTCAATTCAATCTAAAGTGTAAACTATAATAATAACATCTACATATCAAATCCAAAGAATTGAAGTATAATATTTCTTAAATTCACCATCCTATAAAATAAATTTATTCATGTATGAACATGAGATTCATGTTCAACCACCCATATTATCACAATTGGTTGTTCCACTCACTTTGTTCCATGCATGAATATGATCTAGAAGCTACCTAAAATCCATGCGAGACGTCACATAGCATCTTGAGGCAAAAAGGAGAAGTGAGATAAAGATGTGTTGCCAGGTAGGGTGCTCTCATCCAATATCTACTTTTTTTTTCAAAATTTTCTACCCATCATGAGGCATAGTGGTACCGAGTAAGTATCCCTCCTTCATCATCACTCATTATAAATAGATATGTAACTCTCTTTGTCCTCCAACCAATTTTCCAATCAAAAGTGGAAAATCTCTCACTCTCTTGCTTCCATAATATGGATAACATTGTATTAAAGATGACTAGTTTATACACCTTGGTTCTTTTACTTTTACTTTTTCTATCTTATAGGCCTGCTCTTTCATTTTCTTCTAGACATAGGCAATATTGGGGTGGTGGGAGGATATTGAGCTCTGGTGATCATAATGGTGATCTTGTGACTAATTTGCCTGGCCAGCCTGGGGTGAATTTCCAGCACTATGCTGGATATGTCACAGTCAATGAAACCAATGGAAGAGCACTCTTTTACTGGTTCTATGAGGCTATCACCAAGCCAGAAGAGAAACCATTGGTGCTTTGGCTTAATGGAGGTAAAAAAGCAGATACTAATTAATGTCTTCTGTTTTAATATGATGTGAAATTTTTTAACATTTGGACTTTGGAATTGTAGATAATTGTCAAAACAACAAAATTTGAGTGAATAGTGTGCATGGCAACAGATTTATGATCAAGCATGTCATAAGATCATATAGTATAAAACTGTATGTCACATATTTTATTGGACTGGCTGCGACATTTCACTTGAGTCATTCGAATGTTTAAGGAGAAATCCATGTCTTTATCAACAATTAAAATAAGTAATTATTAATTAACCTCTAGATTTTCATTTTCTTTTAATTTTTCTTAGGTGGAGAAAGAGAGTTTATTAGGTGGCAGCTAATCATAGAGGGTTTACAACACTTTTGATTTCATTCGCTGTTTGTTAAGTTGCTTATGTTCTCTGCTAAGGTGACAACATGATTTTGTGTTACAGGCCCTGGGTGCTCTTCTGTGGGATATGGAGCAACACAGGAGATTGGTCCATTTTTAGTGGACACTGATGGCCAAGGCCTCAAATTTAATAACTTCTCTTGGAACAGAGGTATTATGATGATGACCACTAGTACTATATACACATACTTTCAGCCACAAGCTCACTTTTCTTTTCATGCCATAATGCATAAAATTCTGATGATGAACCACAACTAGTGCTCCATTATTGGTCCCCACAAAATAATTGTTAATATTGTGATGTGTTATTCATGGAACACCTCTTCTAATAATTTATACAACACTTTGTCTTTTTTCTATTACATCATTTATCACATCTCATGCTTCTTTCTTTTTTCTTTAAATTCTCTTTTAGTTTAAAATATGTTATATAAATTAACATTTCTCTTACTAATTGGTGTGCTAAGAAATCATGATATCTGTGATGTTGCAGAAGCCAACATGTTATTCTTGGAATCTCCTGTTGGAGTGGGCTTTTCATACTCAAATACAAGCAGTGACTATGACCAATTGGGAGATGAATTGACAGGTCATTACTTAATCTTAATGTTGCTGCTGCATAATGAGCAGCAACCACTATGTCATTTTCTTTAATGTGGGTTGCATTTTCTATTATTTGAAGCTTATGGAAAGCAGATCTAGCTCTGACAAATTCGGTTGTGCTCTTTCTGTTATTTGTGACAGCTAATGATGCTTACTCTTTTCTTCACAATTGGTTCCAAAAGTTTCCATCCTATAGAATTAGGACATTTTACATAGCAGGGGAGAGCTATGCAGGTATTGAAAAAAGTGAAAATTTGGAATACCTTTTTCTGCATAAGTGATTTTTTGGGATCAATTATTCTAATTAAATTAATCATCGATACAACTATTTATTTTCAGGAAAATATGTACCAGAGCTGGCTGAACTCATCCATGATAGGAACAAGGACCCCTCCCTCTATATTGATCTCAAGGGTATTCTGGTATGGTCCCACACAATTTAAAAATGAAAAAAAAACGCTTAATAAAAAAAAATGGCATAGCGAATCTTTCTTTACTAAGAATATTTCCTATCTAGTCTAGCTAGCATTTCTATATTTTTGTTCAAGAATAGGATTTGAAAATAGACATCATGTTCCACCATCAATAGCTGAGATATTTGTAAAGCAACTTTTTTACTTGTCATCACTATAATTTAAAGTTTTCATTGTGATAGTTAATGGGTTGAACCCTCTTCATTGATCTCTTGTCATCACCATTTTCACGGTTTTAGTTATTTATAAAAGTGCAATTCCTAATTGCACTTTTAGTTATTTCATATGCGATTCCAATGTGACATGCCACGTGGAATCACACTTCAAATATTTTTTCTCTTAGAAACAAAATGCTAATGTGTCAATGTTAGACTGTTGGCAAGTGCATCAAATTATCACAAATACAAAGTTAAAATGGAAGTTTGAATATCGAATCTACAAGAACTTTATTTGTACTTATGTAGGTGAATATATAATTTTTAGGCAATAAATAAATTGATTTGAAAAGATTGCGAGTAAATTAAATTGACAGAAAATTAAATTAAATTAAACAAGGAAATAAATTAATTAATCAAAAACAAAAAAGATGAGAAAAATCAATATTATAGAAGTTAAATTCAGAAGATGAGAATGTTGGAAACTTAGCCTACCAAAGCTACTCTTTGATGAATGAATTTTCTCTATTTATAATTATTCCAATTTATACACTTGCATCTACTTATTTACTCTAACCAAGATCCCTCAAGTGAAAGAGTCTAACTTATTTATCTTCTCTCCTAAATCTCTTTGTAGAGATAAAATAGTTAGATTGCATTAAGAATATAAATGTATAACAGACTAAACAAAATCAATCTATCCCTAGTGATGACTTTATTTAGATACTATTTCCTAGTTCTATTAGAAAATAACGTTTCCCAATGCTACCCCTAAAACTTACCATGCAAATGGATGATCAAGCCATAAACAACAACATTAAGCACAAGAAAGGATAAACAAAAGGTAATAATATTAAATAGATAGGAAGAGAATTACATTAAAAGTAATTGGTTGTCAAGTTTCCAACAAGAGGGGTTTAGCCTCTCATTGTCATAGAAGATTTCACAATTGCAAGAGAAGAATATTTAGTAAATGGGAATAGATAAGAAAGGAAATGGAGGGAAGAAATGACTCTTAATGATTATTTTTCCTTCTTCTAGCCTTCGCTTTCTATAAGGAATTGTATTTTTTTGAATTTTCTGTGTGCTTTTTCCTTCTTCTCTTTCCTAGATAAGCTTAGTTTTCATGCAACCTTCGCGCTAAGTACGCTTGTCGCGCTTAGCGAGTATGACGGTGATCCTCACGCTTAGTGCGTGACTCACGCTAAGCGCGTTTCTTTCCTGGATTAGCCTTCACTTTTCTGAATTATCTTCCTAGCACTGTTAACTTATTGACAAGTGCACCAATTCGTCCAAGTAGTAATTTAAAATGGTAAGATTGAATATTGCTTCCATATGGATTTCATTTGTAATCAAGATGATGTATATCCAATTTTTGTACAACTAATGAATAGATTTATGAAGAGCAATTTGAGGCATTTTTGTGAAGTAAACAAACTATACTGATCTAAGCTATGATTGAATAAGAAAAACAAACACTGGGAGTGGCAAAGGATTGTGAACGCATGATTTGAATATGTTGGGGGCTTTGCTATCGAAACTACTCTTGATGCGATATAATTAATTTTTCTCTATTCAATATTACCCTAATTATCACTTACATCTATTAATGTACCCTAATTTAGATTCCTCACATGAGAGAGCCTAATTCCCCTAATATTTTTCTTAATCCCTTAAGAATTAAATTAGTTGAATCGTATGACTAATGGAGATGCATAAATAGGCTAACCAATCTCACACTATCCCTAGCAATGAAGCATTTAGATGTTCTTTCCAGTTCTAAGGATAAAAAGACATTTTTTAATGCCTAAACCCTAAACATAGCATATATATGGGTGATCAAACCAAATACATGTGAATAAGCAGAGAAAGATACAATGAAAACTATGAATAGCATTAAACAAATAGCGAGAGTCATTACATCAAGAGAGTTTAGTGGAAAGCTCCTCAACAATGAGTGGTTTAACCTCTTATTGTCACGAGAGACTTAACTATACAAAAGGGATGCAATGTGTTGATGAATGGAAAGAAGATGGGTGTGGAGGTAGTTGGTAGCTCCTAATGATTGTTGTCACGTGCAAAGCGCAAGTAAGTGACTGAGCACTAAGCGCGCAACACGCGCTAAGCATATCTTTACGTGACATCCAACTCTCCAAGCAGCTTCCTAAGTGGCTTCAGCTCGCTAAGCGAGCATTGTACGCTAAGCAAAAATCATCAGGCTTCAACTT
This sequence comes from Glycine soja, assembly GCF_004193775.1. NCBI lineage: Eukaryota > Viridiplantae > Streptophyta > Magnoliopsida > Fabales > Fabaceae > Glycine > Glycine soja. Next base: position 38,256,157 of record NC_041008.1, read on the forward strand.
CTCTTCCAATCCCTCATCTGTATTTCTACAAAACAAAAACCACCAAAACAGTATAAATCTAACAATTTAGGCATTTAATACACAAAAACTCAAAGGATATCAAAATTCCAATGATTCATACAAAAAGAAGTAATAAAAGAGGAGAAAATTGATGATTCCTATATATCTTAATTGTAGAATATGCTTATGCGCATTAGTTATCAGGCGCTAAGCATGCTTTTTCCACTGAACCTGTGCTTCGCGCTAAGCGCCTGAGACATGCTAAGAGCACCTCTTCAAAATTTCAATATGTTCTTTTGGACTTTACTTTACTCATTAAGCATCATAAATTTATCAACTTTTAATATTTTTTACACAAAAACTTAAATGATGTTAAAATAATAATTATTTGCACAAAAAAAAATAAGAAAGAAAAATTACCAATTCCTATATAATTTAATCTCAAAATATACTTATAAATAATAATTATGAGTCAATCAAGTTTTCAAGTCAAATTTAGGGTTAAATTAAGTCAATAGTCAAAACAAACCTTAGCCAACACATGTTTTTTGAATGATCATATTTTAAAAATTAGTCTCTAAAAGTGTCTCAAACGAATCAATCAACCATATAAAGTCAGTAGGATGCAAATAATTAACATAAATATGAAGGGCAAATTAAGTATTATTATTACTTTTAATTAATTATTTTGCAGTTGGGTAATCCTGAAACATCTGATGCTGAGGACTGGATGGGTCTGGTTGATTATGCTTGGAGCCATGCTGTGATATCTGATGAAACTCATCAAACAATCAAAACAAGTTGTGACTTTAACAGCACTGATCCATGGCGAAATAAAGATTGTAGCCAAGCTGTGGATGAAGTTCTCAAACAATACAATGAAATTGATATCTATAGTCTCTACACCTCTGTTTGCTTTGCCAGTACAGCAAGCTCAGACGATCAATCCATGCAAACTTCCATGAAGCGTTCATCTAAAATGGTGCGTGAAGAAAATATCATACTCGTATATATGACACTTTTTTCATTGAAAAAAGAAAACTGCTTTCAACATTATCCATAAAATATATATGTATTGTTGGATGAATAATTTAAATAAGTATTTATTTATATGATAAACAAAACTTGATGGAAAATTGATTTGAGAGGAATTGACTATTCTGATACTTACTTATTTAATTTGGTTGACTAGATGCCTAGGATGTTGGGTGGCTATGATCCGTGCCTTGATGGCTATGCTAAAGCCTTTTATAATAAACCAGATGTTCAGAAGGCTCTTCATGCCAGCGATGGTCACAATCTAAAGAAATGGAGCATTTGCAAGTAACATTTTTAAACCCTTAATTTCTACTTTTCTTATATATCAAAACTTTAGAAATGCACTAATATATATAGAATCTTAGGTTTATATTTTGTGTCTTTATTTTCTATATTATATGTGGTTAATTATTTTTTGCTAAACAATTTTTAATTTAATTATTAAATGTAGTGACAAGATATTCAATGACTGGGCCGATTCAAAGCCATCTGTTATCCCAATTTACAAGAAGCTTATTTCAGCAGGACTTAGGATTTGGGTTTATAGGTAAATACTATTGACTATATATCAACCTAGCTTATTAATGTTCATGGAATAGCTGCTGCATTTTCTTGTAGCTTCTTTTCATCATATTAATTGCGTTGTTGAAATGGTTTCAGTGGAGATACAGATGGTAGAGTACCAGTGCTGTCGACAAGGTACAGCTTAAGCCCTCTTGCGTTGCCTATCACTAAATCATGGAGGCCCTGGTACCATGACAATGAGGTATAACTAAGAGATCATGGAAGCAAATTGGCTTAACCCTCCTGCACAAAATTCTAGTTTTTATCTATATATATAATTTATATTGTATGCAAAGCTATTAATTAATAACTCGTTATTAAATAAATTCAAACACGTGCTTCACTGAAGTTACCAACTATTTTATTGACAAAAGTATTCAGTGTAGCCGTGTAGGAACAATATCTAATTAATTGGTGAATAAAGAAATTCGAAGAGTGGTTAATGAGTAATCTCTCATTTAGTTAGTTGGCAGCAGATTGCTAATTTATTAATATTAAAATGATCATGAAGATATATAGTTTTGCTAGAATTTTTTATTTTATTTTATCGATGTCCTTAAAGTTCCTAAACATTACATGTATCAATTTTTTTTACGTTCTATTATTATATTGGAACAGGTTAGCGGGTGGTTTGAAGAATATGAGGGGCTTACATTTGCAACGTTTCGAGGAGCTGGCCATGCAGTTCCCTGTTTTAAACCAAGCAACTCACTTGCGTTCTTCTCCTCCTTTCTCAATGGAGAATCACCACCTTCTACAAAATAAGAAATCCGTATAATCATATTGGGTGCTCTTTGTGTGACCCCATATGAAGATTTTGCTCTTACATTAGCAATAGCTAATAGTCCATATTGTCAAAATGCGAAGCAACCCTAAGCAAATGTAATGAATAAAAGAGTTTTGCAATGAAAATAGTTTTACAATGAAATAATGGTGCCATAATCCATATGCTACTTCACATACATTAAGCAAAACCGAGGAAAAAAATATCTATCTTTGAATGCGTTTTTCCTTTTTTCTTTCTTTTATTTCAGTGGAACAATTTCACGATCTTACCGTAATGAGTAGTTCTATCTAGTGCTAACTGCTAATTAAATATTTTCTAAACAAAATGCTAATTAAATAAATAATTTCAAGCGGGTAATTTCTATATTTTTTATTTTTTTTTGTCAGCCAAAAAGGTTTTCTCATTAAAAATGGTACTAGGAGTACCAATCACAATTACACAGATCGATGCTGCACCAAATGCAACGGATACATCTCCTAAAAAGATATGCATCAAATTGATTCAATAGTTATTTAATTATTTGAGGCAGAATCGGTGCCCAAATAAATGATAACCACCCCATCACAGTGCATTAAAATCATATCCCCTAATATGCCATTGACTTGCAATTCCTAAAATGAACAAACCAATCAATGTATGATGTATCCCAGACCAAAATCAGAGCCAATCATAAATAATTACCTTTCCTGCATACAGTACCCCTCCCACCAAAATAAAAACACCTCCAAACATCATCTGTGTTTGTCGTCCAATGCATGTTCCAGGGCCATCCATCCATTGAACAAATGAATACCCAAAGCTAGGGTCATATTCTTTCAACCAGGACCTGCTGTGAAATTGTATCTGTTGCAGACTTGCAGGATATTATCAACATTGAACACCCCTCCTCTGATTTCTCTCCTTCCATACGACCCAAGTTGCTGCACACCAAATGTACTTCAATCTATTATTTGCTATCTTCCCTCCCTTAATCAAACAATGTTGCCAGAAATGTGATATTGCTGAAACTTGTAAAACAGTGGAAATATTTAATTAGCCACGCATAATAGGACCTCCAAATAGCTTCTACCTTTTCACATAAGAAAAGGTGATCAGCATACTCTTCCTGATTATTACACGCAGAACAGAAGAAGTTATCATTGGGCAAAGTAACTGTTCTTTAAATTCACCGCTGTTGGCAAACGATCATGAAATAACCTCCATAAGAAAATGTGGATTTTTGGTGGAATTTTTAATTGCCATAGCTGCTGAAAAATATCCACTTCATGGCTGCCATAATACCAATTCTGCATTGCTAAGTATGCTGAGTGAACCGAGAACTTTCCAGCTCCTTCCCCTTCCCACCACCAAGTATCATCTACCTCTTTATGAAGTTGACCATTGTTGATCAGATTTTGGAAATTCTGCATCAAGTTTAGCTCCTATTGAAACCACGATCTACGCCACTTCAATTCCCACCTCCAAAGTTCACCTTCCCACCTCCCTACTTGATTAATACATTCCTTTTGATTCTTTGGATTCAAAAACAATCTAGGATAGGAATTTGTTGGAAAAAAACTTAACTCACAGAATGAAGGGAGATGAATGCACACATTTTATTGAATAATAATCTGTTTAAATAGAGATTTTTGTAACTGAACAAAATTATAAAAGCAATAACTGACTTCCTAAATAATAACCACTAACATAACAACTATTGTAACTGAAAAGAATCATAAAAAACAATAATTGAAAATAAAATAAACAGTCCTAAACATTCATGATAGACAACTGCTGATACACATGTTCAACACGTAACAGTGGTTGACAAGTCCAAGTTTCTCTCTCAGTAACTCAAATCTGCTTCTCGGAAGAGCTTTGGTGAATATATCTGATAACTGGTCTTCAGTCTTGCAATACTTCAAGCACACTGCACCATCCCTTTGTACATCTCTAAGAAAAAATAATTTGATGCTAAAATGCTTTGTTTTTTCATGAAAAACTGGATTTTTAGAGATGGCTATGGCTGCCTGATTGTCCACCATTACTTCTGTGTTCAGGCCTTTCAACGAGTTTCCAAGTCTGATTTTTATCAATCATGACAAGCTCCTCCTGCATTGTAGCACTCCATTTTGGATCCTCCTTTGCATCCCAATATCTTGTAGGTTCTAGAACTGCTACATTACATCTTTCATAAATATCTGAGAGCAATCTAGTGCCTCTCATGGGTGCATCATCAATAAACTCATCTTGATTTTGTAAATGGTCAGCTATCGACATCTATTCAGTATTATTCCAGCTCCATTTCTCATTCTCCATGAAGTACACGTCCCTGCTTATCAAAATTTTCCTTGTATGAGGTTGGAAAACTCTATAAGCTTTAGATACTGAACTATATACCACAAAGATACCAGGTTCAGCTTTTTTGTCTAGCTTGTCTCTCTTAATCTGTGGCACATAAGTAAAACACAAGCATCCAAATACTTTAAAAATTTTCAAGTAAGGTTTATAACCATAACAAGTCTCAAAAGAAGTCTTCCCGTTTACTGTTTTGGTGGGAAGTTGATTTAGCAAGAATACTGCAGTGTTTGCAGTTTCTGCCCAATATTCCTTAGGTAACCCTTTCTCATGAAGCATACATCTGACTATTTCCATTATCGTTCGATTCTTTCTTTCACTAACCCTATTTTGTTGAGGGATGTAAGAAGCTATTAATTGATGCTCAATGCCTGCTTCGTCACAAAACATGGTGAGTTATGCAGAAGTGTACTCCTTGCCGTTATCAGACCTCAAAGCTTGAATCATGCAACCACTTTGCTTTTCAATCCACTACTTAAATCTCCAAAATACACCTGTAACCTCTGACTTAGACTTGAGAAAGTAAATCTAGCACATTTTGGTTAATCATCTATAAAGATGATGTAATATTTACTATCTTTAAGCAAAGCAGTCCTTTGAGGTCCGGCCAAATCTGTGTGAATCAACTGCAGCTTCTCTGTTGCTCTCCAAGTTGATTGTTTGAAGGGTAATCTTGCTTGCTTGCCATATTGACATGTTTCACAGCTTGGTAATTTAGAATCTAAGTGCTTGCCATATTGACATCTTCAAAAAAAAATCTAGGATAGGAGTTCACTAGATCATCTTCTCCTATCCATTTGTCTAACCACACTTTAACTTTGTCCCTACGGCCAATCTTCCAAGATACCAGATTTTTAAACCATTTTGATTCATTTAATCCACCACATGTCTTTGAAAGATCCCTCCACCAAATAGATGCTTCTTTTGAAACATCATCCCTTTCTAGAGCTCTCCATCCACCATATTTGGAGTCCAAAATTTCACTCCATAAAGATTTGTCATAAAAAAATAGTTCCCATATTCTCCATTTTGCAAGAAGGACATCATGAAAAGGGTAATGTCCTTAAGCCCAAGTTCACCGTGACTTTTTGGTTTGCAAATACTTTTCCAACTTACCCATGCTATCTTACTTCTTTCTCCTTCACCTCCCCAAATAAACTTTCTTTGTATTGCAACAATCTTCCTAACCACTACCTTAGGCATTTTGAAGAATGACAAGAAAAATAATGGAAGGGAAGACAAAATCGAATTTGCAAGACACCCTCCCGGCAAGTGTCAAAGTCTTAGTTTTCCAACAAGCTATTTTTCTTGTTAAATTTCATGACAATAGGATCCCATATCTCTTCTCTCCTGGGGTTAGAACCAATTGGTATTCCCAAATAAACAAAAGGAATTTGTAAAAGCTTACAATTTGATAGACTTGCATACCTTTGCACTTGACTCCTATCCATTCCAATTTTCTCAAATATACTTTTGAAAAAAATAATTAACTTTAAGGCCCGCGACCAACTTAAAACATCTTAAATTTTTTTTTATAGTCACAACATTCCCACAAAAATTATATCATTTGCATATTGAAGTAAATTTACACTCACATTCTTTTTTCCCACCAAGAAAAATTTAAATAATCCTTCCTTGATAGCTTCTCTCATGCATCATGCCACAAAGTCCTTTTGCAATAATGGTAAAAAGAAGTGGGCTAGAGGATCCCTTTACTTCAAACCTTTGTTAATGTTGAATTCATTTGTTGGACTTCCATTAACGAAGATTAAGACTCTACTTGACTCCAAGCATCTTCTAATCCACAAACATCACTTTTCCTTGAAACCCAACCTCTTCAACATGTATAGGAGTAATTTCCAATTGATCGTATCATACACCTTTTCATAGTCAACTTTGTCTTTGATCACCAAAGCACTATGTAATAGATATCTTCCTTCTTGAAACACACTTTGTCTTTGACCAATCACCTCATTTAGGACTCTTTTTAGCCTATTTGATAACATTTTTCCAAAATTTTATACATGCATTCCACTAAGGAAATAGGTGTAAAGTCTTCCAAATGTTGCGGATCTTCACATTTAGGAATGCAGGCAATGAAAGATGAATTGTTTTCTCTAGGTAAAGCCCCATTGCTTTGAAATTCCTCCATAAATCTCATGATATCACTCTTCATGATGTCCCAAAAAGCCTTTATGAACTTAAAATTAAGTCCATCCGACCCCAGGTTCTTTGAACTATCACATGCCCACATTGCCTTCATGACCTCCACTTCCTCAAAATTTGACAACAATATAGTATTATCATCATTTGAGATAGGTTTGAACTCCTCATCTAACTTAGGCTGCCTCCTCCATTGTGAGTCACTAAACCTTGCTTCAAAGAAAAGTTTTACTTCCTCCTTCACTTTATGTGGCTCCTCTTCCCAAATACCACCAATGTACACTCCTCTTAGCATATTGTTCTTCCTCCTCTAATTCGCCATTATATGAAAAAAATCTAGTATTGCCAGGCCAACGATTCATTACTTGCTCTAGATTTTTTTATAGCCAGGCCAACGATTCATTACTTACCACCACCCTCCAAAAAGCTTCTTGTAATTCTATTTTTCTCCTTTTTTTCCTCTTCATTTAAACCCCCGTGATCCTCCTTTATCTCCAAAAGATTAATTTCTTGTGTAATGCAACTTTGTTTCCTTTCCAAGTTTCCAAAAGGCTCCAAATCCCAAGTCTTAAGTTTTTTTTTCAACTCCTTTAGTTTCTCCTTTAAGACGAAAGCCACCCACCCTTCAAAATTCATGTTCCTCCAAGCTTCCTCTACAAATTCAATAAATTTGCTATCCGAAAACCAACAATCCAACATTTTGAAAGATTTTGGACCCCAATCCACAATTGTATCTTTCAATACAATAGGGAAATGATCTTAAATATTCCTTTCAAGGATGTATTGTGCCTTCCGATACACATATTCAATCATTCTTTAGACACCAAAATCCTATCTATTGTACTTCTTGCCTCCCCATTTGGCCTATACCATGTAAATTTCCTCCCCACCACCTTGCCTCCCCATTTGGCCTATACCATGTAAATTTCCTCCCCACCACCGGCATGTCATCCACCTCCATCTCTTCTAGGAACAAGTTGAACTCTTTCTTTTTCTCTCCCTCCCCTACACCCACTATCTCTGCCACCTTTCTCACAATTAAAATCTCCAATTAAACACCACATCTCTACATTACTATTTGCTTTCTCCGCCTTTAAATATTCCCACAACCTCCTTTTTTGACTTGCATTGCATGATGAATATACATTTACAATCACCACTTGACATAATTTTTCTTTCCACAACCCTCCCATACCAACAAACCCACTTCCTACAATTTTCTTCATAATGAGAAAGACTTTGTATCCCATTCACTTAGAAGACCCCTGGCTGCTCCCACTGATGGAATAGCTATCCACTCCAAATCATTGTCTTCCCTCAAAGAAAAACAGCTTCTTTTCAATAACTTCCTTTTTAGTTTCTTGAACACATAACATTTGTGTCTCTTCTTTTTGTATAAGTTGCTTCACAATCTTCCATTTGACATTCCCCCCAACCCCTACCATTATAAGACAAAATCTTCATTTAATAACCGCTTCAGCTCCCCCTTTTGATGCTTTCTCTACATCCCTCAACCCCTCTCTATGCCTTTCCTCCATAGCTACTAATTTTCCCAGCATGTTACTATTTTCCCCATCATACGAAACTCCACACTTCTCCCTATTATCCCAAATCTTCTCAGCTTCCTTGTTATCATTTTTATTCCATATAACACCTTGTTACAATTTCTGATGTCATTGTCCGAAATGCAGTTATTAAACCAAAGTTGATACTTCCCTCCCTGTGACTTCACAAGATTCAAATTATCTCCGCCACCTTTCTTGTTGTCATTTGTCTCACTACTATCTTCAATTTCTGATTCTATCAGGATAGATGGCCCTCTTATTTCTCCACGTCTAGCTAACAGTGTTACTTGTGATGTTTCTCCAACTCCCTTTTTTCTGGCCAGAATCCCAAACTTGTTTCTGGAAGTGAAAGATGTCTTTGTGAGTTCGTCTTGTGTTGTATGTAAATTCTGTTATGCCTTCCTACTATCTCCTTTTCTTCCACCCTCCTTTTTAGACTTCATTAGTCATCCCTTTTCCACACCCCCTTCATACTCTTCACTTCTATTTGTGTTTCAGGTTCTAGGCTATCTGTAACATCCCAATTTTTCGTAAATAAATTTAAAAAGCTTTTTAGTAAAAATAAATAAATAAATAAATAAATATAGAGCAAATAATAGGCTGAGTACCCTAGATATAAATAGTTATGTTAAGTCAGTTGTCTCCTTTTGGCCTCATTTTCGTTTTTCCCCTTCTCCTCTCAAAACCCTTTCTTTTTCCCGCAGCCCACCAAACCAGTCTCAGAAATCTCGAACCCGTTCACCGTTGGATCGTCGTGAAATTTGAGTATCATGTTCGCAACACAATTCCGAACATTCTCACCGTTGGGAATTTCGATATCATGTCTGAACTGAGAGAAACACCCTTCGCATTGTAGCCTTTTTCTTTCCCGCAGAAACCCAGAGCTGTCTTGGTAAAACTACGATCCCGGTTTCGTTAACCGTTGGATTATTGTGAAATTTGGATATGTTGTTCGAAATTCAAATCCGCACGCTTCCACCATTGAGATTTGCGAGATAATATTCGTGGAGGGAGAAAAAGGAATCGCATGAAGACAGTATAAGTGGAGGTTTCAATCTCTTCTCCGTCTCTCTGACGTTTGAAAATTCTATCGGAGCAGTCGGAGGAATAACTGAAAGAATTTCAGGGAACCGCTAGAGATGTTGCTATCCCTGGCTGAAGACACGTGAGTCCGCTCAGAGGTAAGGGATGAGTTATTCACAGTTGGGGATTAGTGAGAACATGTGTAGGGATCCTTAGAGGATTAAATTGGGGTTTTATTTTGAGATGTTTATTAAATTGCAATTTTTCCTTTATGATTATAAATAAAATATTGATGTCCTAATGAAAATTGCTTGATAAATTGTGCTCTTGATATTTGTATATTTCGACCTATGATTTTGATATAATTGTGTAATATTAGTTAAGGGGTTTTAGTCCTAATGTTGTGATAGTGTTTTATATAAATTGTTATATTGAGGATATGAAATGATGATTCAAATTGTGAGTATGTGATGAATTGTAGAAGAATATGTTGCTTTGAGATTATAATATTGTTATTGATATTGAGTATAAGTGTAAAGTTGAACATGTGTTAATTTGTGAGATACGTGTAAACATGTGATGGTGGATTGTCACACTATGAGAAGTGAAATTGTGAATGAGTTCTAGTTGTGGATAAGTGTGTAGTTAACACTTGATGTGAAATTACTTGTGTGGTAAGCTATGAATTGTACAATAACCCGACCAATGTTATCTTGAGAAAAGCGTTGATGCACAGTGTTAAAGAGAAAATGTAGGTTTCCTATTTAGGAGCCAGTGTTAAATCATAGTGCGATTGTGTTGAAAGTGTTTAAAACACGAGTGTAAGGTCGTGGGTATTGTATAATTCATGAGCAGTGTCTGCATGCAAAAAATTATTTTAGGGGTTGGACCTGAATCAGGAGGGAGAGGCCCTGACGGACTCTTCGGAGTGTAGGCCTTGGGGGTCACCGGGTTTGAGTGCTCCTTTAAGCCTATGCTGATCTCATATGGTTGGAGCATTCTCGCAAAACATCGTGACCCTGACTGGTCTCCCTATGATCTTACTTAGTGAGAGTGACCTGACAAACCCATTGTGTGGTGTGTCTTGTTATGTACTCCTAAGCGCCCCAGGGTGGTTTTTCACTGACATGGTACCACATTGCATATAGGATTGAGTCTTAGCATAACTATTGCATATGCTTGCTAATTGATGTGTTATTATATCTTGATCGAAGTGTGGGATTCTTGTGTAATGTGATTGATAATTGAAAAGTGAATTTTGAATGATGAAGTGGTGAAGTTACGTGAGCTATGTTTAAGCAAGTGGTATCTCATTTATATAATATGTATATTTAATTGTCTTGTTTCTCTATTAGCTAGGAATGTGATAACTCACTCCCTGTGTGTTGTTGTGTTTGGATCCTGTGATGATCTTGAACTTGTGTTCGAGGGAGCAGATGAATAGGTGGATGACTATGAAGAACCTCATGCTAGAGGACACGGGAACACCACGCTCTGATAGGATGTGACATTAGGATATAGGTTCTATATTAATTGTATGAGACTTATATGATTTTCTTTGAGTCGAGATGACTTTATTATTTATTTGGACAAGTTTGAATATGATGTAGAAGAAAGTGAATGTGAACCTTTTATCCATTTGAAAAGCTTGTATTTAAAAATGTTTTAAAAATACTTTTAATTAATATTTAAATTTTTATTCATTTATTAATATATATGTGAGGGGTAGAGGGTGTCACACTATCAACCTTACGATCTTCTTCTGCCTCACCAACGATCTACCATTATTCTCATCCATCTTGAGACCCTCATGTGTTTCTTGGACCTTAGATCCCTCAAGTGCTTCCTTACTGTAACCTGGCATTTGCCATTATCCCTGCCTTCTCATATACATTTGTTCTAGTGCTATACGACCCAGCCCTTCACATTACAAAGATTTACACAAAATAAGGAATGAAACAATAGAACAACCACACATTAGTGCATTAAGTTTTGTAAAACTATTCGCAGTGTCAATCAATTTCGTTGAATATTTGCTGACGTATTATATATATATGCGTATGTGTACCACCCCAATTTCGTTGAATATTTTCTAAAATCAATTCATAATAAAATCGATCCAAAACCACTTTAAATCCTTTTTAATGGGTTGATTTGATGTTCAAATTTTAAATGGATATGAATTGAATAGTGATTGAATTTCTAAAAATTCAATCCATGTTTACTGGACTTTGAAAAAACTCAAAACAAATCATTCGTCATTGAGGTCAAGCCAGAAGATGCTTTGCCCGAGGCCGTGGCCAATATGCTCTACCCAAAGCTTAGATGAGATTATATTGATTAAGTTGAACATATTTTGATTAAGGTCGAATTAAAATTATTTTACGCAAGACTAAGTTAAAGATATTCTGTTTATTTATGATTTGGAATTGGTTTATGATTTGAAAATGATTTTAAGACCAAATTGGTATTGAATCAATAATCACTTTTAAAACTAATTTTGAATTAGTTTAATAAAATTCAAACCATTTTTTTAAAATATAGGTGTGGAATTTAAATCCAATGTACATTTAATTAAATATGATTTGGATTTTTAAAAATCAATCCATGCCCACCCTTATACTTCTAAGTGAAATTTTTGACATGAAAAATCAATATTATGAGTTTTTCGACTCAAAATTGGTTTTAAATTATGAAATGGTTGTAAAATTGATTGTTGTTGACTCAACACCGATTCTAAAATCAGTTCTATGCCATAAACAAGTTTCAAAATTAGTTTCAAAACCAAATTGGTGTTTATTGTTGAATACCGGTTTTAAAAAAATCCAAATTGCTTCTTAAAATCCACATCCTTTCAATGGATATGGTTTTGATATATATAGATTGGTTCTTAAAATCCACCTCTATGCGCTCACACTAACCGTCCGCGCACATGCAATAAATTACAAGTGTTAATTGTCAACCGCTTAACCACTTGTAATCCTGGGACCAATTAACGAAAATTAAAGTCATGGACATATCTAATGGCTTAGTTGTTTTTTTCTTTTCTTTTACTAATGACTTAGTAGTCGATAATAACTATCTGCTTATTTTTTTAAAAATAGTTTATTTAAGTTAACTATAAGAAGTATTCAGATCGATATACATCAAGTAATGATGAGTTTTAGGCACATATGTAGATACAAGACAGAGAATTCAAATACAAAATATTTAAGCTTTAAGCATTTCTATTCATTAAAATCTTTTGCTTTTTATTTTTATTTACCAAGAAAGATAATATTTGTAATGTTGAGATTGCATTGCATGTACCTAATTTAGATGTTCCATCACTACTACAAACGTGACTTTTAATAACATTTTTTTAATACTTGTTAAAAACCTATGGTCACATTTAAAAAAGTTATTAAATTATAAATAAATATTATTAATATGTTTATAGATATTTTATCAAATATTATATATAATCCATATTAAAAAACATATTATTAACATTTATTTATAATTTTGTAATATTTTTAAAATATCATAAAAAAATAGTAATATTTTGATTGAGCATTAAATAAAAAAATATTGTTAAAAATCACATTTTATATTTTATAGTAAGACATTTTATCATCCTCTGCATGAATGTGGGCTAGAGTCCCCATAATAAGCTAGGTTAACAAAATTTCCCTTGGTACCATCCTTAGCGAGATAGCCTGGTGCCCAGGAGCAAATTGAGTAACTGTGATTGGCTAAAACTGCTTATAATTTAGGCTTGTATGGTAATTCTTTGAGTGAATTCCTGTTGGCAACCCCTGCACGCCATATTAGTGCTTTCCAATTCTACTACCTTTTTATGTCTCAAAAATATTCTCACTTTATTATTTTTCTTTGAAAATTTCAAAAGTATTTGCATTCACTTTTAAGAGAGAATTTGAGCCCAACATGGTGCTACAAATAACATTAAATATTCCATTTGAGGATTACTTCTAATTAATAGGTATACCAACAATAGTACCCCACTATAAGCTGTTAATTACTAGCACTTTGTTAAGTCTAATTTCAGCTTAGATAAAGCCCGGTATAAAGGTTTTCGGATTGACGGATATTATCCCATATCCATTTCTTAAAACAGGTGGAGAAATTTCTTGACGCACACAAAAGCATATACAACTATTGTGTTTAAAGGACCGATTGAACCGTGGCATCTGAATATCTGTATCTTTCATTTTTGTGTTTCTCCTTAGAGGAAGATAAATTGCTTTATTAATATCTTCAAGCAGTTGGGTGTTAGAGTCAAATGCATTACTAGAGTTGTAGAACATTTGAAAAACTTTCAAGCATGTTAAATGCAGCAGCTTGCAAGGCTTGGGCAAATCACTGTGACCCTCAACTAGAACATGTTGAAGGAACTCTTTCGTCCTTTCATCTATCTCTCTCCCCAAAGCAATTGAATCTTTCATCCCCAAATTTGGGTTCTTCATCAAATTGAGCTGAAGAAAATTCCACTTTCCTTCTTCCGTTCCGTTTCCCTCTGTTATGTACACATAAAATGGGACTTGTTATGAGAGATTTTATTTTTAGGGTTAATTAAGATTTTATTACATAATTTTTTTTTTAAATTTTATTTTTTTCCTTAAATAAAAGTTTGATTGGTTAAGATCTTCAACTATTTTCAGTTAAGATTTGTAATTCTTAAATAAAAGTTTGAAAAGTCATGAAGGTTGTTAAGCTTTTTAAAAATTTAATTTTTAATCCCAAAATTCCATTAAATAAAAATTTAAAAACATTTTTGTTCTTGCAATTTAGTCTCTTTTTTCCTATTAATCTTTTTATTTAGTCATATTCCAAAATATATTTTTTTTTGTTTTGTTGTGTTGTTTAAAACATTAAACATTGTCTGAGATACTTTGAGGACGAAAAATAAAATAAATATAAATTATAAGAATTAATATATATATTTTTTGTAAAGACAAAATCGAAAAAACACTAAATAACAAAAATAAAAAATATATTTAAACCTTAAATAAATAAAAATAATTGATCAAACTTTTATTGAGAAACTAGAACCATAACAAAAAAAAAGTTGAAGCATCTTAACCATTCTAATTTTTACTTAAAGACTAAAAATCAAATTTTAAAAAGGATTAAAAAATAAAACTTAATTAATCCTTTTGTTTAATAGAAACTGATTAACTTCTTTTCTATTATGATTACTTAACTACCTTATGGGTCTGCGTATCATTTAATAGACCACATATAACCATTAGTAGTTTAGTGATGGTTTCATATCGAGCAGTCCTGAGATTCTCGTATGACAAGCTGGGACTCAAAAAACATGAAGCTGGAAGAATCATGGTGTGTGTGGCAATAGAGATCATGCCATTCTTCTGGTAGTCATCAATAGATGGTGCCTGCTGTCCCTTTTTGTTCCACTTTACTTCCGTGAGCCACGAAAGAAAAGTTTCATACCACTTAACAAAGTAACACTCCTTTGTTAATTATCAACAATTAATAATTGGTTAAGATTAATTATACACACTAAACACTTAAATTTATAAAAGTTACTAGATCTTTTAGACTACTTTTTATATCATGAATCCCTCCTTGTTCCAGATATTTTCCAGCAGCTTCACTCACGAAATTATCAAGAGCTTCAAATATGACTTTGCCCAGCTGGCTACTTAAGCCCTTAGAATCCCACCTGTTACCTGTTATATATGTGTATATATATATATATATATATATATATATATATATATATATATATATATATATAGGAATTAAATTAGGTTGAAAATGTAGATTTTTTTACCGGAAAGTGTACATGTTCTAAAATAATTTTATAGACTTTTTTCATCAATAAGAATTAAAGTAAAAAAAAAATTACATATGTTGATAAAAAAAACTCTTAACACAGTTTTCTTATTTAAAGTAAAAAAAAAAATTCTCTCAAAGTTTGCTTGAAGTTTCGCTTACCATTGAACCGATGCTGTTAGTTACAAGTTTAAAGAGAGGGCTGCATTCATGAAATCTTTCAACTGTGATCATTATATATAGCACGCTTTGCCACTAACATTCGTACATAAGTATCATTTGGATAGGTATATAGTGGCAGCAGCTATAGCATAGTAACAATATGTGGCCTTCTCTACCAAATCCCATATTCGTTAGATCACAACTTTGGGCCCACCTGTTTCAATTAATGATCGTAACCTCGTGAGATAGACATGAGTTAGAGTAAGTTACGCTGTGTTAGTCTAAAATACGTTCACCAAAAAAATTCTAAAATTAGTAAATCAAACCTCATCAATTCTTTTAATTCACTTTTGAAAATTGATTGCTTAAACTCGAAATTTTGCATAGCAAGTTGAAGGAGATCAACATTGTGAAAGTGTGAAATCCTAAACCAGATAGTTGTCAAATGAGTGTGGTCCCCATGTGAAATTAATGCTACGCAACTTTTTTTTTTTAAGGAAACAATTTACATACGAATTAAAACGAGTACCTAAAATGTGAGGTCTATCCACATCCTATGATCCAATTGATCCATGTGAGCCAGCCATGGGATATTCAATTCACGTTGAACCTGTTTAATTTAATCATTTAAAGGATAAATGTTTTAAGTCGGAATACGAGGATATTTTTTTCATAAATTAATATAAATTAATTTATGTTTAAAATGAAACTTCAATGATGACGTGACAGTCTTTTTGCATGCATGATGGTTAATATTATATAAATATAAGCCATACCATTTGTTGAAATTGGGACAATGTCCCCAGTGTTTCACCGTTTTTAGTTAGTAAGCTTCTCTTTAGTAAATCCCTCGTGAAAAATTTGACATCCTCAAATTCATTTTCCCCACAGAAAATAAGGTTTATGGCTCTGTACAATAAAAACATTGTAGTTGAGAAGTGTTCGGGTTCCTTTTCAACACGTGTTCTGATTTCCTCATCATGTAGAAACCAACGAAAGCTCACTGCATATTGCATTGGAACTTTAATGAGTAAACTTATACCAGAAGTATCGGATTCAAGTTAACAAGCAAAATTCTATTTAGGTAACTATCATCATCTTTGTATTTGTTCTTCATGTAATAATCACATCATGATCAAATAACATGAGATAATAAAATTTGTGTCGAATTATGTTTAATTATTATATTATTCCATATTATTAGTATTTGATCATGTAAATCAATTTATTTTTAGTCTAGATGTAATCTTAAGAGTTTTTTTTGGAGAATCAATTTGTATAAAACTCTCTTTTATATATTTATGCCTTAACAAAACATAAAATACAAAACAAAATTATTTTGTCATAGAATTCTTTATGGTCAAAGCCAACAGGTTCTGTTTGAAATTTAGTGACAATGAGTCATCATGAAGAGGAGACTCCTAAGAATACGTCTCATAAGCAAGAAGAACATAAAATGGTGAAGAAGACTTCATCACCGTATGAATTGAATTCCAACAACGACCCAGGAACTCGACAAGGAAAAGGAGGAACAATGCGTACAAATATTGTGCATAGTGGTGGAATAAGTGCAAACACCAGGATCTCAGAAGGAGACAGTTTAGGTTTGACCGAGCTTACTACAGAACAATGACAGACGTTGGTAGAATTACTAAATGCTCAGAAAATAAACTATAATGACAATATGACAGGTGAACGTGATATCAATACATAGATAATTGACACAGGGGCTTCCAACCACATGACTGGAAATTTGATCATATGCATGAACTACGAGATATTCAAAGTTGTCCAGTTGGACTTCCTAGTGGACAACATACAATAGCGATTAAAGAAGGAAGTGTGGTGCTAGATGGAGGCTTAAAACTTACTAATGTTTTCTATATGCCTAAATTGAATTGAAATTTGATATTTGTTTCACAAATGATGGATGAATTGAAATGTGTTGTGCAGGACCATATTTCGAGGACACTGATTGGAGCAGGTGAATAGAGGGATAAACTTTATTTCCTCAGAGGGGTTCGAAATGTGAGAGCTTACAAAACTGATGATTTGCATTCCATGGACTTATGGCACAAACAGTTGGGACATCCTTCTTTGAAAATCACCCAGTTGATTCCTGAGATTAGAAAACACAAAAATAACAATGTAGTGAGTAAAACATGTGAAGTTTGTTTTAGAGCCAAACAGACTAGAGAGAAGTTCCCTTTGAGTGAACACAAAATCAGTAGTGCATTTGAATTAGTTCATTGTGATTTATGGGGACCATATAGAACTACTTCTACTTGTGGTGCTTTTTATTTCCTGACAATAGTTGATGATTATTTACGTGCTGTATGGGTATACCTATTAGTTGATAAACAAGAATTATCGACAATGCTTCACAATTTTTTTGCTTTGCTTGAGAGGCAATTTCATAAACAAGTCAAAGTATTCATAAGTGATAATGATACAGAATTCACATGCATGAAAATATATTTTCTTGATCGTGGAATAATTTTTCAAACATCTTGCACCGGAACATCCCAACAAAATGGGATAATGGAACGAAAATATAGACATATTTTGAATGTGACTCGAGCATTGTGATTTCAAGGTAATCTTCCTATTAAGTTCAAGGGGGAATATATTTTAACTGCAACATATTTGATCAACCAAACTCCTTCCACTGTTTTGAATGGGAAAACTTCATATGAGATGCTATATGGGCAACAACCTGCATATGAACATTTGAGAATGTTTGGCTCCTTATGTTACGCCCATAATCAAAGAAGGAATGGTGATAAATTTGCAAGTAGGAGTAAGAAGTTGTTTGACAAGAAAGGGCTCCTTATGTCTCTCGAGATGTTGAATTCGTTGAGACCAAATATCATTTTTCTATTGATGTTACTACCAAAAAAGATGTTCCTCCTAAAAATTGGAGCTATGAAGAAATTGTTGGTGATGTGACTAATGGTGTAAAAGAAACGGAGCACACAAAAGGTACTAAAGAAAGTGGTGATATGACAATGGATGATAGAGGGGGTGAGCCAAATGTGGGGTTCGATAAACAAGGTGTTACTCTCCAAAATATGGACACACAAGATACAGTACTTCCATCTATATCACTAACCGAGCCATTATTGGGTAGAGGACATAGAACCAAACAACTTTCTACTCAATTGCAAGATTATGTGACAAATACCACCAAAAGATTGAGTCAATCCAATTGTTCATCCTCTCCAAAGGCAGACTCAGGTGCACCCTATCCCATAACTGAATATGTGAATTATGACCATTTTTCTCTTGCACATCATGCTTTTCTTGCATCCATTTCACAGGAAAAGAAGTCTGTCACTTATATTGACACAGTGAAAGATAGTCGGTGGAGAGATGCAATGAAAAGTGAGATACATGCGCTTAAGACCAATGAAACTTGGACAATCACACAATTTCCTTTGGGAAAGAAAGCTTTTGGCTGCAAGTGGGTGTACAAAATAAAGCATAAAGCTGATGGAAGTGTAGAACGGTTCAAAGCGCGGTTAATACTTCTTGGCAACCATCAAAATGAGGGGATCAATTACACATAGACATTTGCACCCATTGTAAAAATGGTAACGGTACGCATAATGTTAGCCGTAGCAGCCACACGAGCTTGGGAATTACATCAGATGGATGTGCAAAATCTATTTTTACATGGGGACCTTGAGGAGGTTGTGTACATGAAGCCACCTCCTGGCTTTCTTCCTCAACAACATGGTATAGTGTATAAACTCAACAAGTCCTTATATGGACTCAAACAGGCGTCTCGTTGTTGGTTTGCCATGTTGTTCGCTGCACTAAAACATTACGGATTTTGGCAATCTCTGTCTGATTATTCTCTTTTCGTCTTGCATAGACCGGGGGTACATATTGTAGTATTAGTGTATATTGATGACCTAATCATTTTGGGAGATAATCATGAAGCTATCACCGAATTTAAAGCCTATGCTTTCACATGAAAGAATTGAGGATCCTCAAATATTTCTTGGGTGTTTAAGTGACACAATCTTCCGCAAGTATCTTTCTTTGTCAACGGAAATATGCTTTGGACATTATAGCCGAAGCTGGACTTCTGGGAGCTAAGCCATCAAATGTGCCAATTGAATAGAATCATCGTCTGGCACTTGCAGCAGACTTGCTTTTTCCTCATCCTGGCCAGTATAGGCGATTAGTAGGTCATCTCATTTACCTTTGTTTTACTAGACCCGAGCTTTCATACGGTGTGTATGTGTTGTCTCAATTTATGCAGGCGTCTAAAGAGGTCCATTGGGAGGCTGCTCTCCGTGTTGTTTGATACCTGAAAGGGAATCCAGGACAGGGCGTTTTGTTGCATAAAGATTGTGACCTGCAATTATCTGGTTGGTGTGACTTTGATTGGGCTAGATGTCATTTAACTCGTAGGTCCCTTACCGGATGGTTTGTTCTACTTGGATCTTCTCTAATTTCATGGAAAACTAAGAAACAACAAACAATATTTTTCTCCTCTGCTAAGGCTGAGTATCGATCCATGACAGTTGTAATAGGAGAATTGAAATGGTTAAAAGGTCTTCTCCATAGTCTTGATATCTCTTATTCTTAGCTTATGCGACTTCATTGTGACAGTCAAACAACACTTCATATTGTCAAGAACCCGATTTTTCATGAGCACACCAAGCACATCGAAGTGAATTGCTACTTCATTCGCGACGAGTACGTCACTGACAATATTGCACCTACTTATGTTCCTACACATGCACAATTAGCTTATAGTTTTACTAAGGCTCTTGGTCCCACTCAGTTCACCTCTCTGCTATGCAAGTTGAGGATATCTAATTTACATGCTCCAACTTGAGGGAGGATAATGATATCATGATGAGATAATAGAAGATAACATAATCTGTGTGAAATTATGTGCAATTATTATATTATACCATATTATTAGTCCGTGATAATGCAAATCAATTTGTTTTTAGTCTAGACGTAATCTTAGAAGTTTTATTTGGAGAATCAATCTATATAACTCAATCTTAGGAGATTTTGTTGTAACTCTCTTATATATATTTATATCTTAGCAAAGCATGAAATACAAAACATAATTATTCTATCATAAAATCTTTTATCGTGATTTTGTAAAATACAAATGAGTATCAAAACATTCACAATATATCAAAACTCACATGATTGAGAACTTGCTTAGATATTAGTTAAATAATTTTTATATCTGTAAAAATCAAATACAAATATAAAAAGATTTACAACAATTCTGATATCCTGATTAACTAACTGAATTACACTCTCTCGGTTTAATTAATTAAATTGATAAGTACAATTATTGTTATCTATTATCTATTTCTCTTATATCATATGATCTCTGTGCTTTAATCTAATCAGGCTGTATACTTAAAATGCCTCTTTATTATGGGATTTTTAATGTCATGATCAGGATCATGGCAATACAACTTTTGGGCTCGGTGGTATATGTGCTGCTGGTATATACCTACGTTGCTATACTGCTGTATGTTCTTTGGAGCTTATGCTCAAATCATTAATTGGTAGCAAAAGAAGATTGTGATTGATGTATAGGGTGAAGAGAACGGACCCTAGTCATCTTTTGATTATTGCGCTTTGTTAATGTGATTGCTCTTGTTTTATTGCTATCACTCATTCTTTGGATTGCTCAAATGTTTCAATTTGATAGAACGTAATTGGTACTTGACTCAATTCCTCCTAAGATCAACACTTTATTATTTGATATATAGGACCGATGCACTTGCCATAGTTGAGGATTAGTATTTCCTTAACATTTTTATACCCCTAACTATATTTACAATCTTTTATTCGTAAAATTTAATTAGTATTTAGTAGATTATTTCTAAAAGTTATGTGTATGTAAAATATAGTTAATTAATTGCAATGGTTGCCTTACATGACGGTGATACACTGTATCCATGCATCCTTAGGAGCTAGAATGCCAAAGAATCTTTGCGAAGTTGAGCTGCAATCGTATTGGTGGGTTTTACCCATGATTGTTGCTCCACATATTTCCTGCAGGCGAAACTCAAGATCATGTTTAGAACAATTTGTTTGGGGTAATGTATAAATATTAATTATTAATTTAACGCCAAAATGGATAAATTTAGTGTTATCATATATTGTGAGGAATAAAACTTAGTTTCACAATTTCATATTTACTATAAAAAAAAAAAGCTTAGTTTCATATGATTTTAAACTTCTATTGCGATTTTTCTTCGTGATACAAAAAAGTCCAGTCCACACAACCTGCATCTGTTGTACATGTACAAAAAAACAAATTATACCTAATTCTATATTAGAAAGCTGAATTCCATAAACAAAATGTACCTAAACATGCATCTGTAGTAATGGTGTACATTACATGACAGACACATTAGAGAAACAAGTAAATGAGCAATAAAAAACTAGAAGCATATGTGAGACTTGCTTCCAATCAGACCTGCATCATTTTTTATTAGAAATATAGTTAATTAGTTGGAGCCTATATAATTAAAGGCTAGAGTAGTGACTTTGTACACAACCCTTCTCATATCAATAAAATCCATTTTGAGTTCATCACACTTTTTCCTAATTCTTTCTTCTATCTTGGTCTGAATTAATCATGAATTCTAACAATTATAACAAGTAGATGACCAGCATAAAATCATCACTTCTGCATGAAAGCAACAGGCAAAACAATACTTGCATCATGAAAAATTAAGGTTTCTTCTCCTGAATAAAGTATTATCATACTTACTGATAATTGAGGCGCCTTTAAAAAAAAAAAAAACCCACTGATAATTGAGGCAATTGAGGCAGAGTTGTCTTCACATCAAGAAAAATTAAGGTTTCAGTAACCGAAGGTTGTAACATCTCATCATTTTTCGTAAAATAAATTAAAAATGATTTTATTTAAAAATAAATAAAATTTTAAGAAAATAACAAGATTTTTGTAATTAAATAAATAAGAAGAAATAGTTTTACTAATTAAAATAATTATTTTAAGGAAAATAAAATAAATGTATATTCTTAGAAAATAAAAATGATATTTTATCTATTCATTTGATAGGGAGTAAAATAGAGTTTCTTTTTATAAAATAATAAAATAAAGAAAAATAGAATAAATAATAGAATGAGAGTACCCTAATTATAAATAAAGACATATTATGTCAATTTTTATATTTATCATACGTCTTTATGTTCTCTCTTCTATCAAATTCATTCTCCCTTCCCCCTCTTCCAAAATTCTCTCTTTTTTCTATATAAACTCAAACCTATCTCAGTAAAATTACAATCTCAGACTTATTAACTGTTGGATCATTATGAAATTTGAACACTAGGTTTGGAACTCATACTTTCACATTATCACTGTTGGGATTTGTGAAATAATGTCTGTAGTGAGAAAAATGTCCCTTGCACGTAGCTCTTTTTTTTCCGCATACACCCAAAATCATCTCAGTAAAACTATGATCCCGGACTTGTTAATCGTTGAATCATCGTGAAATTTGAACAACAAGTTTGGAACTCATTTTCTCACAACCTCACATTTGAGATTTGTGAAATAATGTGTGTGGTGAGAGAAATATGCTTCGCACGGAGACAATAAAATGGAGACTTCAATCCTTTATTCTTTTCTCTAAAGCTTGGAAACCCTAGTAGAACAACCAGAGGAAAAGCTTGAGCAATCTTAGGGAACTTTTAGAGACACTGCTATCATTGTCGGACTACACACATGAGCCCGCTTAGGGGTAAGGGATGAGTTTATCGCAATTGGAGTTAGAATGAACATGTGTAGGGATCCTTAGAGAATCAAATTGAGATTTGTTTTGGGATGTTTACTATATTGTAATTCTGCCTTTATGACTATAATTATGAGATTATTATGTTTAATGGGCCAATTGATGTCTTGATGCGAATTGGTTGATAAAATTGAGTGCTCTTAGTGTTTTGTATTTTTAACATATGATTTTGATATGATTATGTGAAATTGTTTGAGGGGTTTAAATCATATGAGCATAACATGTTAATATTATTACTGTGTGACATATATATGATGTATGAGGCATGATAATGTGTTGTCTTGGGATCATGGGAGTATGATTAATTATGTGTAAGTGACAAGTTGAGTATGTGTTAAATTGTGAGATCGCACATGTATTGAGATGCTGTGTGCATTGAGTTGAAACATATGAACCGTACAATCACACGACTATAAGACCCTTCAAAGACGACGAATATTGTGATGGGATCCACTATGGGAACCCAATGAGTTTAGTTACTTTGAGGCACGACGAGTTCAAATTATTTTGAGAACAATTAAGGAGTCGTGTGTTTTGTACAGTTCATAGATATAGCCAGTGTGCTAAAATATTTTTTGGGTTGGACCTGAATCAGGAGAGAGAGGTCCCGACGGACTCTTTGGAGTCTAGGCCTTGGAGGTAAATACACTCGGTTTGAGCGTTTCTTTAAGTTTGTGCCGATTTCACATGGTTGGAACATTGTCGCGAAACAGCATAACCCTGACTAGTCTCCCTATGATTTTACCTAATGAGAGTAACCTGACTTACCAGCGTGTGATTTGTCTTGTAATGTACTCTTAGGCGCCAGACGAGGTTTTTCACTGACAAGGTACTACATTGCATATGAGATTGAGTCTTAGTATATTTGTTGCATAACGCTTGTGTATTGATCGATATTGATTGGTTGAGCGATATTGTGTTTTGATCCTTGAGTATGTGGATGATGTGAAAATGTGTGAAACATGTAGTGTTGAGATATGATGTCATGTGATAAGTGGTGGAATGACGTGAGTTGTGTTTAAATAAGTTGTATTTTATTTATATGATATGCATATCTATGTTGTTCTATTTCTCTCTAGTAGTTAGGAGCGTGATAATTTACTCCCTGTGTGTTGTTTGTTTGTGTTCCGATCTTGTGATGATCTCGAACTTTGTGTTTGTGGGAGCAGATGGTTTGATGGATGGCTATGGAGAACCTCGTGCTAGAGGACGTTGAAACACAATGCTCGGATAAGATGTGACATTGAGACTTGGATTTCTGTATTATTTGCATAATATTTTGAATATGTTACTTTATGTTATTCGACTGCTTAACTTGTTTTCTTTTGTAAAAAAAAATAAAATTAGATGATCTTGTTTTGGGTCAGAAATATTTTCGTATCCTTATTTGATAAGTTTTTAATTTTGTGATTAATATAAATGTGAATATTTTACCCACGTGAACTTCTTTATATTTATTGAATATATTCATTTTAATTAATTTTGCATTTTTATATATGATATTATATAAATATACATAGGAGATGGTCTCACAAAGGTTCACTTTTGCATGTCTCTTTTTGCTATATTATTATTTTGATTCATGAATTTTTTAATTAATTACTATTAGATGGAAATATTATATTGGTGATGGAGCATTAATGATGGGATTTTAAACTTTTTAACATATCACTTCTTTCTTGTGTGCATTGCTCACCACACTTTGAATTCTCACTCCAGAACTTAGTTATCTAATTTCTTGGATATAATATTTCATTTTGTTTCATGTATGAAAGATTATTGATATATTCATGAATGTTTTTAATAAATTACTCTTAGACAGCAGCGGAGCTAGAGTATTTTTTGAGAGGGCCAAATATAAAATTAATTAAAATTGATCTTTAATTTTAAAATTATTATATTAAATTTAACTAACGATGAAAAGAATTATAATAATTGACAATATATCATAAAAATATTAATTATATAAATTAAACAAAAGACACAAGATTATTAGAATGTTTTGGTAGTAGAAAAGAGACTTAATTTTTAGAATTCAATTAAACTTAAACAGGTACTTAAGTTTAATTATAATTAAATTTTTAATCATATAAAATTTGATATACAATATTATATTGTTAATACATTATAGACTTAAATTTTAAGATTATATATAATGTATAATTTTTTTTTTCATTTAAAGTAACATTATATATTAATGTCTGTGTAGAATTTTTGGTGTGCATGACGCTCCGCCCCTGTTCTTAGATGGAAATAAAGGACTTGCCCCACATCTTTATCCTTTAGCCCCTTGTGCTCTGGGCCATTTTTATTGTGATCTCACATCACAAGGCTAAGGTGAAAAGTTGTGCATGTCCTTTTTTTTTGTTTGTTTATTAATAATTATGCATGTCTCTCTCCATTAAAAAAAAGGGGAAAGATTAGCTTCATCAAGAGCACAAGAAATTGCATATATAAATTTGGGCTTCCTTGACCAAGTAACATCTACAAGTTTGGGCTTCCTATCCATTATAAAATGGTTCAAAAGAAGGATTTGGAGGAAAAAAAAAGAAAAAAGAAAATATGAAAAAAAAAACAAAGGTTGTAGGAAAAAAAGAGGGTTAACAAATGTTACAAACATAATTTATGTACATGGCTCAAGGTTATTAGGTTTAAATTGGGGATTACACCTCAACATTTTGTAAGTATAATTAATGATTAATCTTTGGTGAAAAATTAATTTTATTAGTCACCTTTAATAAGATTTATTTTACTAATTATTTTTCTTTATAAAACTCGAATCTAATACTTACTTAAAGAGATTAATTTCACTCTCAATCAACCCAATAACTTGTTCATGCTCATAACTCTAACACATTCTCTAAATTCCTCTCATTTCTAATGTTTTAATCTCTTTTCTCTTGAAAAATCAGTTCTTAACCTTGTCCAAGCTACTACTAGATTATCTTATGTATTAGTTACTTAAATACTTTTTTATTTTTAGCATAATACTTTTCAAAATATACTATATTTAAATTATTTTTTCTTAACTAGATTTAAGTATCTGGCGTTTAGAATTAAAGTTATTAAATAGCATTAGTCATTTTTTTTCTTCATCGGCAATAATTTGCCTAACCTTCTCGAGGCGTGTTTCATCCTCTTAAATAAACGCCGAAAAACATTACTAAGGAAGGTAGTTACAACCTTACCAGATTTTTTTATATTTAAAACAAAGAAGAGTGGTGAGACTCACTAATATTGTCACCATAGTGTGTATATGTCCTGTCCAAGCAATAATTGTACGTGACAAACTACTTTCCGTTGAATAAAAATCAGAAATTATTCTACAAGAAGATATACAGTGTAATATTATTTTTCTCCAAAAATTTAGATTAGAAAATGACACGTTATTACAAGGTTAAGAAAGACTACTAATTTTAGAAAAAAAATATAATTATAATAGAATTTATATATCACCAATAATCCAACCTAAATCATAACTAATATGATCAGAAGACTCGATTAATAAATCTATCGAATTAATAACCTGTGTTGGCCAGTGTAATAAAAATATATACGCATAATTAATTTTCTATTGCAAAAATGCATTTGCTATGATTAATCATTGGTTATTAAAAACAAAAGAATAAATTCTAGATGCATCATGGTCCATGGTCACCCATTTTTTAATTACAATTTTGATCCTTTTATTTTGTTTAATATGCAATTTTATTATCTTCAATTTAAAAAAGATATTTCATCTCTATATTTTAGAAATAAAAAGATTAAAATTATCTTTATTTTATTTTAAAGTAGAGAGATAAAAATTAGGGATCGAATAAAATTGTATTTAAGTCAATTATTATTTGTTGCTGCACCAGTCCTTCCTTATAAATTTTCTTTCCATATAAGATTTTAATTTCGCGGTTGTATCCAATTTAATCTAGTATAATTAATGTTGTAAGCTTCAAGTTCAACATATATATAGTACTCCATGCCTATAGTCTCGATCTCTTCCTATTTTGTGTTATGAATACAGTAGAAGGAAAGTGAAAAATACTAAGACCTGCATGAAGAAGTCTATAATTAATGGTAGTTACATTTAATTTTCATGTGTGTGTAAAGTAAACTAAGCTAAAGCACACTATTGATTAATCAGTTCCAATTTATGCCATGAAGATGAAATTGTTGCCTCGGCGCACCATCATCCTCAACGGACCCATGAATCGCGTTTGGCTGAAAAGTTGCGTTCTGAGGAAACTGGCTTAGCAGGGAAATAAAGGAATCATTATTGTCCTCAGCATTGCTGCATCCACAATTAAGATCACCATGAAATCGCTTGCACGAAGAAGAAGACCCCGGAGACCCTGTCTCGTTCCAAAGTTGTGATGTGATCAGTGCACGTTTGATAGGAAAGTTGCTAGCATTATTGTTGTTGTTATTATTATTATCACCCTTTGAGTTTGGAGAGAAAATGTGAGAATCAGAACCATTTTGCATGCTTTGATCCACGGCCAAGACTCCCTCGAAGAAGTTGTCATCATTTTCAAGTCCTAGTGGACCATAACTCGTGCTCCTCGAGGGAGGTTTAGGGTTTTGCATTTTGTTGTTAGCCATTGACAACGTTGACATCGTTGGTAGCATGTTGTCCATTGAAAGCTCCTCTTCATGCTCCATCATGGGTGGCCTTGGTAGGGTGGTGTTGTTGCTTTTCTTGTATATTCGGCACAAAACCCAATCGTCCAGCTACAAAACCATAAAAAAATAAACTCATTTTAAAAAAATGAAACATTATTATTATATATATACATGGCATTAGGAAAAAAAAATTATGTAATGTACCCTCAGGGAATTTTTCTTGTTATGAGGAACCAGAGGAGGCGGTTTTGAGCTTGAATTAAAGGAATCATCAACAAGCCTATACTCATGCATGATCCAATTGGTTTTAACCCCTTTTGGAGGCTTTCCACCATAAAAAACAAGTGCTTTCTTAACTCCAACTTTGTGGTGCCCATATGTTGTTAATATAGGCTTGTCAGTTCCAGTGGCCTTCCAATACCCAGAAGTAGCAGCTCTATTGGGCCTAGCCCCATTTGGGTATTTTCTATCCCTTGGGCTGAAAAAGTACCACTCTTGCTCACCAAAAGTTGCTTTACCTACGAAACCCAAAAAAAGAAAATGGGAAAAAACATTACAATCAAAACAAATTCACAAATGTGTATTTGGTTTCACCGTGAATTTTCTAGTATCACGTTGAAACAGTAGTTAACATGATTTTAAAAAAATCACATGTTTAATTTCAAGTTAGAAATTTATTATGGGGTCCATAATTATTTGAGTTAAAATAAAATAACTTTAGATAATTTTTATACTAGATAAAAAATTTTAACTAAATTTTACTACTAATAAATTTTTATAATAAAAAATTCTTAACATTACAACACTTTAAAATTAATTTTAATCAAATCAATTCTGTGATCACCGGTAAAAAAAAACATCCTAAGCAACCTAAACAACAGTGAATTTGAAAAAAGGTTTAAAAAAAGAAAAA
The DNA here is from genome assembly GCF_004193775.1 of Glycine soja. Classification (NCBI taxonomy): domain Eukaryota; kingdom Viridiplantae; phylum Streptophyta; class Magnoliopsida; order Fabales; family Fabaceae; genus Glycine; species Glycine soja. Next base: position 38,284,936 of record NC_041008.1, read on the forward strand.
TCCGTGATAATGATTTCAGTGACATCAAGGATTTTAGAATGATCACAACTTAATAAACTCCATCATTAATTTACATTTGTTTGTAATTTTTCACGGTATCAAAAGAACATAATTGTGATAGCTACCACAATTTAAAACCTTGATATTTGAAAAATGGATGGAAAGATAAAATGGGGTGTGATAAAGTAGAGCATACTTGGGAGCTCCCAAGGGTCGAACTTGTAGAGATCAACATCGGCGATGATGGCGACGGGAAGGGGTGCAGAAGCAGCTTTTCTCTTGAGGTAGTGAACCACGAGCTCTTCATCGGTGGGGTGGAACCGAAACCCTGGAGGAAGGTGTGGGTGCTGAGACCCCGATGATGAATCTCTGCTATCCATGAACAACACCACTTTGTGCTCAATTTTCTATGTACGTCTCGTGCATCATTTTAGTACAAACTATTTTTCATTTGAGCCTTTTCTTACTTTATCTTCTGCTTTTTGCTTTCCTTTGCTCTTCTTTCGCACGTTTTCGTGATATTTGGAAAAAAAGTAGCGGTCAGATAATATGGGACTTTGGATTTCTGGGATCAATGTATGTGTACCTATGTGTATGCAACTATGTAATATGCATGATGATTTAAGAGAAAGGTACCTAATGGATGAGGATGGTTTTTGCGACACATGGGGTGGGGACCACACAACGATATTGAGGATGATGAGGCTGGTTTTGTGGGAATGAATAAAGGTTGGGGAGTTTAGAAATGAAACGCTTTTGATGTCATGCTTTTCTTATGCAAATAAGCAACCCTCTCACACAAGCCCCACATTCAGTTCAGTTTCACAGGTTGGAAGATAGAGATAGATAGAGAGGGTTGATGGGCACGTGAACATGTGCTCTCCCTCTTTTATGATCGCATATTGTTGTATTTGCTTATTATTTGTCATTGTCTTCTTTATAATTTCTTCTTGTGATCTTGGTTGTCATGGGTTTTAATGTGTACGGATGGTAGATGGTGTAGGTTTGTTAAATTTTGACAAAGTTTTGTTGTTCTATAATGATTTTATTCAATTTGAGAAAATTCTCTCAAATTGAATTTTATTTTTTGTTGTCATCTGAAATCATTATGTGTTCATAATTCTTATGAATATTTATATAATACATGTTTATGTTTTTTATTTATAGGAAAGAGTTTATAACGTTTAATTATATGCTATATGTGAATTAATGGGAACAATCTTAAATTACTTAATAATTTTTTTAATGATAAATATATATGATTTATAAAAAAATTAAAAAAACATGAATCAACCTAGTTTTAGCCTCTCTTTTTTTTAAATGCCTTTTCTTGGACGTTAAGGTAAATTTGCTGCTTGAGAATAAAAGAGATATTGATGCATGTACATGAGCTAAAATCCAGAGAAACTTGATACATCAATAATGTCTTCTACATTATTTCTGAGTATATGTAATAAATGGCAAATCATTTTGGAGAACACTTAAGGAGAATAGTTCTAATAAAGGCTGGTAACTATCTTAATTATTTGATACAAGTCACATAAGAGTAATCCATCTTTTAGGATATGGCAGTGACGACATAGAACCAATTACCCTTTTTTGTGATTAGAATTCTTTTTAGAATAAAGTGCAAATGACTTAACCAAAATATGGAAATAAAATGATGAGGATTTATAATTATACCATCCTCCCGCGTTGATAAAACGTAACAACTATCAAAGCATCTTTATTTCTGGCAACCATGGCATTCAAAACTCTCTAAGAGGCCGGAGATGATGCTATTGGAACCTGATCCAGTTGTTATGATTGTGAAAGCTTGACTTAACGCACGAATCCATGTGCCTTAGATGAAAATAAGACACATAAAACTCAAAGTTTGTTATTGTTATATTTAGCACTGATCTCATAATACGTTTCAGCAGACCTAACTAGCCACAAACAATTTTGCTAAGAAAGGGAAGGAATAAATAAAATAAAAAAGCTTTTTTGGCACATAAAAAAATTGTATAACTAGTTTGTGTTCTTTGAGAAAAAGAAATTATAAAACAGACAATGTAAATCTCTATATGTTCGAACCACCAAACACGTTCAACTTGTGTAAAATTATTCTAATTTAATAATAAATCTCTTAGGAAGGAAAGGAATAAATAAAAAAGAAGCTTTTTTGGTACATAAAGAAATTGTATATAACTAGTTTGTGTTCCGTGGGCAAAAAGAAATTATAAAACAGACAATGTAAATCTATATGTTCAACATCAAACCCATTCAATTTGTATAAGATTGTTTTAATGAGAAATCTTGAGTATAAATTCTAGATATGTAACTATTAATAAGACATTTTGATGCCAATAATTAAAAAATTCAAACAGTACAACTTCTAGGTTATTTATACAAATGATACAACTTAGATCATGGTAAGAAATTGACCTCAACCTTAATTTCTCACATCAACTCAAATTTTAAAACCAAACATTTATCTTCTCACAATATTATGCTAATTAATAATCGATTATCATAAAGGTAATTTATGTAATATGAAACTCAAAAATGTGTCACTACATAAACTAGCATATTGAAGAGACTAAATTGAAGATAAAATGCCACTAAAAAGATATTTCTTTTCATTAATGCCTTTACACATCAAAAACCTTACATTAAACAATTATTCCAATGAATAACAACATACAACTATACAAGTGTTATCATTTGAATTAATAGGACCAAGGCCAAGACTTTGGCATTCTAAACACTTGTACACCTTTCTCTAACAATGGAATGTCTATAAGCCAATTTCTTCCTCGGTAATTTCTTAAAATTCGTAGACAAAAAAGATTATTTGCATGTGACAGATAAATACACGAGGGTGTTCATGGCTTATTGGAGAGATGGGATGAGGAGGGGAGGCTCGAGATGCCCGGTGGGGAGAATCAAACTGGAATGGAAGGGATGATCAGAATCTATCAGAGGCGACGGAGACCTTTCTGGGATGAAAATGGGAACCTGACCTCCTACTTTACCAATTTTTCAGAGGAGTTTGGAAAATCTTCATCAGGTGGGGGAGAGTATGGGAGATTTTCATTGCCCCAAGAAGGAATAAGGGGGGACAAAAATATGGGTTTGTGAGATTCCTTGACATTAAGGAACCAAAATAACTGGAACGGAATTTAGATCAACTACACATGGGAGGCATAAAACTTCATGTCAACCTACCTAAGTTAAAAAAAAATATGCAACAAAGGGTGTAGGAGAGACGAGTAGGAAACAAGATAATGTAGATGGAAGTATCCAACTCCATTTGCAAATGGAAATTACTTTCTGAGTCCTTGAGCTAGTTCTGATTCCAAACAATAAAGATCATTGAAAATAAGCTTCTAAAAATCTAGATGAGGAGCTTTCTAATTAAGCAAAGAAGCAACAGTTGTGTTGTACGTACTGATTCACAATGATAATTAAATCATCTAAGACAGAACCTTTGTAGTTTGTTCTTTGTACTGTTCTGTTACATACAGATAATACAATAAAGGAAAAATACTTTTATGATTAACAACAGAATAATCCTTACTGACCAATATTCCCCTTTTAAACGAAAATTTTGACATCTACAGTAGAAGGGCTCTACTTAAATTTAGTGCCAATCATAAGGGCAAAATAGGCAATAAGTCCGTAGCCTACAAGCATTGCCACCAAAACTGCAACAGAGAAACCTTGCTTTTCAATGCCTACGTGCTTAATTGTAGGATAGTTCAAAACTAAGGAAGTGACATTTGGACCACAATGGTAACTGTCATAATCGTTAAACTGTGATCCTAGCAAGAGCTTATAGGAATAATAGCCATGAGATAGGTACTTTATTCAGGACACAAATGCTGGTGTATTTCGAACAAAGTAGCCATTAACTAGAAGAAATAATGTCATGACCACAGTTCCAACTGTAACAGCTGTTGGACAATGGAAAACAGAAGCATATGTTGTTGCTGCCTTTTGTCGTCCCAAATCAGAGGTTTTAAAACATATTTTCTTTAAATGCTCTTTATTAGTTATCAAATCATATTTTTGTAACATCCACTATAATAACATTTTTTGAACGGGTCAATTAGTGGTGAGGCTAATATTGAGAAAGTGACGGAGCTGTTATAGAAAAATAAGGGGAACCGTTTTTACAACACTGATATTCTATTTAAAAAGGCTTCATAGAAAACCTTTCTCTTTTTTTATGTTTTTCTATTTATTTTTTCTGTTTTTCACAACTCATTAATCCGGGTAATTGTTCTGTGGTTTCCATAGCATTAACCTTAGGGAGCAGTTGGCAATTTGAATTACACAGAGGTCTAGCCGGATTTTGCTTTCAGGACAATGGTTTCCACTGTACGACAAATTTTCAATTAGTTCTCTTCTCTTCTGTACTGTGTTTTTCTCTATTTTTTCTTACAACAGCCACTTTTTGATTATTTATCAGCAATGCTCCAATAGCAAGGCCAAAGCCTTGTGATACCAAAGCATAGAGAAGAGCAACAGCTAGAGTTTGAAAGAAAATTGAAGCATTCACTTTTAGCCCTCCCATCCAACAAGTAATGGTGACAAAAAGGGTTGGCAAGACTAGCTGCAATGGAAGATCATCAATATTACTTGCTATGAAGTAACACGAGAGTCTATACATGTAGAAGGACCTTTCCTTTATTATCATTTGGCGATCACGAGGAAAGGTAAAGATAGACTGGACCATAGGGAAGAATCCACAAAATTGTGTCTAGTAGAAAAGTAGTGCTACCTACGCAGCAGAAGAAACAATAATCAGAAAATGTATTGGGTTTTATTATGACAAAGTACTAACTATATCATATAAATACCCGGTCATGCATTTGATCAGCTCCAGACTGCCACCAGGGAAAGCCTGCAAAGAATGATAAGACCAAAACATGACAGATTTTGTGGGGTGAAAATTGCTCATACTTTCTTTCCTTGAAACCCCTTCTTAGTAATATAGTAAACTGCTGCCTCCAAGTTGTGCAACGTTGACCAAATATCTCATCTTCTGAATTGTGATGGAATGAATCCCTGGAAATTTGAAGTTCCATCTTCACTTGGCATGCAAGGTTACTCTCAAAAGCAGATAATAACACCTGTTTTGTAGCATTTGTATCCTCTTCCAAATTTTCAGAATAAATACCTAAAAATGTTGTAATGTGATTTCTAAATTAATGAATAGACTAATGATAGTGGAAATCTAAAAGAGAAGCAAGGAACAAATCTTCTAACTGGTGCATTAGCTTAGAACGATGCAAAAACTATTTCAACAAAAGTAAAAACATGTCATTTTAACTTTGCTTTAACTCTTTTTCTCTCTCAAAGATAACAACTATATGCAGAAGTCTTGAACCAGCATGACTTGAAAGGCTTCAGTTCTAAAAAATAGATCATACTTACTTTCATATTATTTTATTCCAAAATTGGTTCTTAAATGCTCTCATTGATATGGATATACATGATTATGATGTTGCAGTGGCATGAAATATTTGAATGTAAAGAGTGAGTCGCCCTAGTCTTAATGTAACCAAGCAGGATGCTATTCCTAGGCATGTTTGAAAGGTTAATGTTTGCGAATCTGCGTACCATTTGCAAGATCAAGTAAGAAATCAGTTGGATCCGTAGCTACAGATGGAGCATAACCGATGCTGGAGAAGTAATTCATAACATTTTCTCCCTTCCCAAAGTACAGGCTTCTACCATCTGATAACAGTAAAATCTTCTGGAACATGTAAAAAAGTTTGCTGGAAGGCTGGTAGATAGTCATTATGATAGTCCTTCCATCTTTAGCTAACTCACACAGAGTTAGCACAATTCTTCCAGCAGTAGTTGAGTCAAGACCTGAAGTAGGCTCATCAACAAGCAAGAGACTTGGATTAGTTAAAAGAAGTTGTCCTATGCTGACTCTTTCCATTCTCCACCTGAAACTCCCCTTAGAAGTGGCCCTCCCATTATAGTATCCTTACAATGAGGCAGGTCAAGTTCATTCATAATTGCCTGAGCTTTTAAGAATTTGTCTTCTTTAGAGATGCCATATGGCAAGCGAAGAAGAGCCGAAAAGACTAGTGTCTCACTGATTGATAGGTGAGGATAGAAGACATCTTGTTGAGCAACAAATCCCAAGTTTTGCTTCACTGGTTTTGAGAGGGGTTTGCCATTGTAGGTTATGCTTCCTCTAGTGATACCGTGATTTAGCCAGCCTCCCAATGCAGCTAACAGAGTTGTTTTACCACAACCAAAAGTGCCTAAAATGACTAACAATTCACCTGGAAAAATAACACCACTGATCCCTTTCAAGATCAGTGTCTCCTCAGAACTAACCTCCTTGTAGCATAACAAGCCTTTCCATTTGCTACTTTTTATTTTATGCGCAACATCTTCAAACTGAAATAAAGACCAGTGGAGTATGTGTTTTACTATAAAGAAACATTTGTTTCTTATGTTCATCATTAGGTTGATTATCAAAAAGGATAATTGCTGCATAAACCAATACCATCCAAATGAAGTACACGAGAACATGCTTAATTCAACAAAAAAAACTGCCTATGCAAGAAATCAGACAAAGAAGAGACCCCATACTGCAATTAGACCCATATTGTTTATCATACAGATTAAGTATTTGGATCAACTTCATGGTAGCAAACTTTCCGCACCGAATTTCAATATCAAGTAAAAGATTTAAATTATGCGATTTTGCCCTTTGGAATTAGGGGGTGTAGGAAGTCAACAACCGACAAATAAAATTAACCTATGAACCAATCAGAAATCACCGTAAAAATCACCATTTCTGACTAGATGATAGTATAAAAATTCTTTAAACTATCCGTGCATAGAGTATATAGTTGGAAATATATTCGTGAATTATAGAGTTTGAACTCTGAACAAAAGAAAATTTTCATACCAATCATTAGGATCGAACAGTAAAAATTCATCTTAAAAAAATTTCACAACATGTGCTAGTTACAATTTATTAACAACTCCTAAGACATGAAACAACTATCAAAAACTTGGATGATCTAGGCATTATCATATAAGAAAAACTTGGATCATGATTCCTCATAGGTAAAGACAGGACCTGAACTTGCCTCATTATCATATAAGAAAAACTTGGATCATGATTCTGATATCTATGTTCTACTGAGCTAGGCATTATCCCGATGCATGATCAAGATAAGTAACTCATAATATGATTAAGAGCATTAAGGGGAGAGTATTTGTACAAAATTTAAAACTTCTAGTGGAATGATGATGTGATAAGTTAAAGAAATGTCATGTTATTACTTAATGAATCCTGGATATTAAAATTAAACAAAAATATTTAAAGGAGTAAAATCATAAAAGGCAAAGTTTAGGAAGTAAAATTAAAATGGGATAGATTAAATGTATGAAAAATATATTCATAAATTGTTAATCAGATTGTTGTCAAACAATTACACCTCAAAGACTTAAAATTGAATGCACCATAATAAGGAAACTAGGAAAATAATTTAAAAGGGAAAAACTAGGAAACTAACTAGCAAAATAGAGTTAAAACAAAAACTAAGAAACTAAGATGTTCCATCGACAATTTATTCAACTTATCAATATTATTCAACATCGTTATTGGAACTCTCAATTCCACCGGCAATTTGTGTGGTGAAAATCCAAAGCTGTCTGTAATTGCATTCAAAGTTTTTGAACAAAAATTTCTAATTCTCCTCATAGTTTTTATTTTTTAATGTTCATATTTTGACTTGTATCAGGTCATATTATTGTTATTTTTCCACATGTATATTACCTATATTTTTCATATATGATATCTTTTTTTATTTGATCTTGTCTTTTGTTGAGGAATATATTTTTCTCAGGAATGCAAATATGTTTATATATAGCCTGACTATTTGAGTTCTACAAGTAATTATGAGACAACGAATATGGTACACCTAGAACTAACTAATGCTTATTCAAATTGTTAATTTTTTTATGGTGATATATTATCATTTATATGTTTTTTTAGGGTAAAATATATTTTTGGTTTATGTATTTTTGATAAAATTTAGTTATAATTCTTGTAGTTTCATATTGATTAATTTTGTTCATATACTTTAAGAAATAGGTGGATGTGCTCCTATCTTGAGTAAATTCCGTCAATGCGCAAGAACTAAATCTCCCTATATTTTAAAGTATACGAAATTGATTGATTTGAAACTATAAAGATAAAATTAAATTTAAGTGAAAGTATATGAACCATATTTACATAATCTTCTTTTTATTACTTGAAAGTGAAGATTACAAGGGTAAACTGTTCTTGACAACATAAACATGTTGATTAAGTTTGACTACATTTTACTCGACTTCAATAAAATTGTCCTTAATGAAAGATGTTCTTGTTCTTTAAAAACTAAAAAAAAAATATCTCTGTTAAAAAATTCATATAAGCTCCATTTTTTATTTTGTAGGAATATGCTTTATTGATATCCATTTAAGTGGATATTTCTTTTGTAATTTTTCAGATAGTTACGAGTCTTTGAGTGTATAATATATGCCGGTATGCTACTTTTAGATGGATATGGCTAAATTTTGGGGTCAGGTTAATTTTAGGCTTAAATAAGATTTTGGTCTATGTAGTTTCACATTTTTTTTGTCCTTGTAATTTATTTTTTAAAATAGTCTTAATAAGTTTCAAACTTTTATTTGTAGCCTCTGTTGTTAAAATTTGTTAGGATACAGCTGGTCAAAACATGTTACGTCAAGAAAATGTCACATGATTAAGGTCATGTGAATAATAATATCACATAAGAGATGTCAGTTATCATTTAATTTATAATAGAAGGACTAGAAAAAGAATTTATAAAGATTAAAATAATTTTATTAATAGTTAATATCACGAGAACCAAATGATCATTGAAAGTAAAATAATATGAAGTAAATAAGTTATATTTTATTAATGATTTTATTAAGTAGGGATAAATCGTTTAAAATTTGATTAAATTTTGAAACAGCATACATAAGCTTTCTTTTTCTTATATACTTGAGTTTGAAAGGAGTACTTTCTAATACATTATTTGTTATAGACTAAAATTTATTAAAAAAATATCAAATTTTGTGTATTCCACTTATTTAATGAGTTTTAAACTCATAATTATGTAAATTTTAATCAATATACAATACAAAATGTATTACAAAAGTGTGTTATTAGTAGTAATTCTTAAATTATATATCATTTATTATAAAAATCTATACTAATAAAATATACTTCACTGACAAACTTAGATATTGTTACTAAAATTCATAGCAACATAAATAAAATTATCATATAACAAATAACAAATTATAAACAATAGAAATAAATGTATATAAAAAATAGAATTATATGAATATAACTATAAATTAAACTTTTCCGTTAGAAGATTTATTCTATTTTAGAGTCACCTGCGAGATTCAAAGGTCAATATGAGAATATGGACTGACCCCAAACTAAGAGAGAGAAGAACAGAGAAATTTTCTTTCCTTTTTCTTGGGTTAGGGGGAATGTGAACATGAACTCTTGCTCAAGGGGACATAAAGAAACAATACACTTTTAAACGAGAATGAAATGTCCGCCACTAACATATGTAATTAGTAATTTACTAACAACCGTAGTGTTATTCACATTTCCCAGAAAACAATGACCCACAAATTGAAGAGGATGCATAGAATTCAATTCAAAAGCCAAATATTATTGAAACTGATTCAATTCCAGCTGTAGAATTTGTAATTGTAATACAATAAATTTGAGTCTAACTCAACCCTAAAAGTTAATTTAAAGGATGAGGGTTGTCTTTACCTTATATATTATATCTAGACATTATCTCTAGTCAACATCGAATTTGGGGGGCTTGGTTTTTTTTTTTTCCAATTGTAATAATAATAAAAAAAATTCAAGCACTTGTAAAAGTTCTAATGTGCAAACAAGTCGGGTTCGAAGGGAAGAAAACAAAAACAGAGATAGGAAGAAGTATTCCTCAAAATAACACGTGATGCTAACGTCTAACGTAGCCGTGCATCTTACACGTCAAAAGTATTTTGTCCTTTTCTTTTGACTGTAATATTTTATCATTTTCATTTTTTATTAAACTTTTCATAATATTGATTAGATTTAAATATATTTGTGATTTTTAATAATATTTTTTTTTATTTTCTGATAAAAAGAAGTTATATTTGATTCTAATATTTGAAAACTTTTATGTTTATTTCCTATCGTTATTGTTAGTAACAATGTGTAAGTGTTAAGTGTTCGTTAATGTACGTGACATGTCAGCTAGCTACTCACGTATGGTGTTACCTCATAAAAATGCTAGCACGTTAATACAAAAAAATGAAAACAACATAGTGTGAGGGAAGTTAAAAAAACATTATCGTACAACACATGACATCGACAACAAGAATCTTCTTCCCTGAGGTTTCTGATGCAGCAACAACCGAGCATAGAAGCCAGAAGTTCTGGGTGGCGGCAACCAATGGCGATGGATATGGTTTTGTAGCACATCGAAACTCGCGAGTTTGAAGAACATGCATGAACCTCGCCATCAACTCGATTCACACGTGCGTCAAGCTAATGGAGGTCTGCACACGCGTGATCGACATGAAGCTCACCCTACATCCATTCAGAATCCAATCACCCCACCACCGCACTTTCCCTCCGCAAGCACCGCCACTGCCATCTGTTACTATCGATAGAAATGCTTTAATTCTTATATTTTTTTAATTCTGTAAATATACTTTTTAATTTACATGATATTCTTTTTAATTTAATGGTTTAATTAATAAAAAAAATTATATATATAAAAATAGTTATATAACTTTGTGCGTGTGTTTTAAAAAACCATCTAACTAATAGATAGAAAACAATGAATATGATAGATAATAATCTAAAGAAATAAAAAATAGTGATAAAATTTGAAAATATATAATGACTATTAAATGATGAAAGAGATATAAGATTTACTTGATAAAATGTCAAAAGACATATAAGATTTATTTTATGGTAAAATATAAGAAGTAATTGATATTATATTTTCGAGATCATAATTTCTTGTTTCAAAAGGTGAATTTATCAAACTTGATTAATCATCAACAAGTAATCCAAATATGAATGGATTTGATTAGAAAATGCTAAAATAGTACTTTAAGATCCATTAGGTGTCTAATGTCTCTTATTTTTTCTTGACATTTATTATTTTAGCACAAATCTTTTTAGTTCTTAAAAAGAAACAATTTGAGAAGACTCGATTCTCTGAAATCATTTCTAGTCCCGCATATTTATTAATATATTAAACTCATAAAAATAAGTAAATTTTTTTGTTGATAATTTATGTAATTGTATTCGGTATAAATCTTCTCATTAATAAAAATTAATAAATTAGTAATTAATACTTATCGATATTTCGAATACCCAACATCTGAATGTTATTGATATGACCTAAAGCTGGTTGACTTATAAGTTATAAGACATTGGTAGTTTTTTGTTGCCCGTAGAAAATATAAAGGAGATGCACTATGCAAAAATTACAATAAAGTACCGCGTGCTTTAGCGCGGAATCGTCCATAAATAGGCTTGTAATAAATCGCGGTCTAACGAAACATTCATCTCACGTGTTAATCATATCTCTTCTTAGTAATAGTAATAGCAAATAAGGATTAAAGCTATTTTTTTAGGAAAGATTAAATCTAATTGGATTATCACCAACTGATGCGGATCTGTTTCACATTAATTATTGATTTCGAATATGCAGTGACTTAAGTATTTAAAGGAAAAAAATATTATTTATAATAATTTTATTTAAGTCAAGTAAGATTATCTTTAATTGAAAATACTTACGATTTATAAAAAAAAGTATGTTTGAATTTTTATGGGGATCAAAAATATGTTAAAAAGTAAAATTAATTTAAAATCATATTTGATTATCCTCTAATGTATATTTGATACTAATAATTTGTTTGAAAATTTAGTTTTAGGATTAGTTTGATTATGTGGAAGAAAAAAATAAAAAATAAAAATAATATTTGAAGTAAAATAGAGAGAAAGATGTGTCGAACTCATGTTATTTTTTTGAAAATTTCTTCTTAAATAATAATTTCTTATCTTCAACCAAACAAGTACTTAAAGAAGCAACACCGAACAGTTTTGCAAATTTTAATCCAAATATAAAAAAAAACCTAGTTAAATTATAAGCACTTTTTTTCCCGTGAATTATAAGAAAGTTGATAGTATTTATATGTAATATATACTATCAATTAAAACTTAAAAATATAAACTAAGACATTTAAGAAAATTTAATATTACAAAAATACGCACAATAAAGTTAAATAATATAGGAAATTAAGATTTCTAGAAAAATATATTTAAATGCAAGAGATTCTACAACTCTCCGATTTGAGATAAATAGAAATATTATAAATAATTACTAATTTAAGAGTTTTAAAAAATATAAAAATATTAAATAATGATAAATTATTGTCTTGAAAATATATAAAATTTAAAATATATTTTCACTGTTAAATTAATCTTAATATTTTATGTTATTATATAAAAATGATTTTTTTTCTTTCAAAAAAGTTAAATAAAAAGTGAAATGTTTACTAAAAAAATTTAAGGTTTGAATACCTTTTTAGTCTTTACAATTTAATGACTTTTTATTTTTCGTCCTTCTAGAATTATACTTTTTAGTTCTCATTAATTATGTTTATTTTATTTTGAATCCTTAAAACATTTTAGATAATGTTTAAAATAATAATAAAATGTTATCTAAAATTATATAAGAACTAAAAATTAAAAAAATATAATTTGCAGCAACTTACAAAAAAAAATTTAAGCAGGAAAGAAGAAACACAAAATTTCAATGAAAAAAAATATTTAAGCAAAAACTTAGAGAAGAAATACTAAGACAAAATAGTAACAATATAGGAAACGAAGTACCGCGTGCTCATGCGCGGAATCGCCAAAAACTAAGCCTATGAAAATTTCAATACTTGTTGACTAATGTTTAACTTTTGCATAGTTTATTACATGGACAAACTAAAGTGAAAGCATACAATTATTGCGCGCCAGTGTGTGTGCTCACTAACTTAATTAGTCCAAGAATTAAAATGACTCCAAGGATAATTTCTAAATTTTATTTTTTCTTATAAACAAGTTTTTTCAATCTGATGGGGTTTCAAAAGTGAAAAAGTAAAGTGTATTTAGCATTGAATTTCATTTTTATTCTCTAACATTGAATTTTAACATATTAAAATTAGAGTGAGTTATACTTTTTTTTAAAGAAATTAATATTCTCTCCATTTTTTCCTTGTCCATTTTCTTTTCTAAAAAAACAAATTTATTTATCGATCTTTTTTTTCATTGTGACATTAATACAAAATATCTACTAACTTTAATGATGATTAATCTCTGTGAAAAAATGTGATCGATTATTTTTTAATAAAATATTTTATTTTAATCATATTTTTTTATTTATAAGATTTATGAGACTTTTTTTAGTGCAAGAACATAGCCAGACTTGACTTTTAGAGAAGTCATTAATAAAATAACAAAGTATACAGAACAAATGATAAAAATAATATTTGGGTATATTTTGCACAATTTTTTATGTTACTTTATTCGAAATGAATAAAATATTATTTACAATTAAATTTTTATTTTACTATCTAAAATTAATTTATTATAAAAAAGATTTAATATCACTTTTAATTTTGGCCTCAATGGAAAAAAATGGAACACTTAAAGAATATATTTTCATAGACCAAGAACTATGAGTTCACCGGGTGACACCATTCAAGTCTTTTTTTCATGTTTTTCTAAGGAATTTTGATACGAATAGCTACTCTATTCTACTGCTACAGCTAAGGAACTAAGGAAAGCTAATTGAGGTAATTGTTCTCATCCCTTTATTCATTCCACTGCTTGATATACTTATACTAATTTTTCTAACAGACTTGGAAATGGTTATAACAGAATGATGTTGTTTAACTAACTAGTGGAATGCTGTAACTACTTAGTGCTTGCTGAATTGCTATCAAATTTGGAGAAAATTCCAATCAATAATATTTTCCTAATCTTTCATTCCTGAAAGGAAGAACATGAAGGCAAATATGTTTTCATTCGTTTTGCTAGTTTCATTCTAATTATTTATATTTTTAAAATGTATCATTTTAGTTCTATTTCAATATTTCAGTTATAAAAATGTTAGTGTCCTATTATCTTTTAATTAAAAAAATAAAATGATACATCTTGAAAATATAAAAGATAAGAATGAAACTTTTAAAACTTAATGTGTGAAAGCGAAACAATTATAAAATATAATAAATTAAAAGTAACATTACATATTTTAAAATAATTAATTTTACATAATGACAACTAAAAATTGTCACTATCTTTATTTTTTTAAAAAAAATATCATTTCCTTCCTTTTTTTTTTCTTCAGATCTAAAAAAGATAAAAAAATGCATCAACACATATATTGAACAACGTTAACACTTAATTTTGTCAGAACCATAAAAAAAATTTATATTTCTTACCTGAAAAATCAAAACCTTTCATGCAGTTGTGCTATTTTAAATAAAAGTGAAGGAGATTAAGAAAAGAGATATTTTTATAAAAGACAAAAACATAATTATAACTTATCAATTAACTTAGATCTAAATGACAAAATGACAATATGACTTTTTTTGAAATCTCATCAAATTTTCACATTATCTTAATTTAATTATTCTAAAAATTAAAACATTGATAGACATTAAATTTATAATAAAAATTAAAAAAATTATTAGAATGATATATTTCGAGAATATAAGAAATTAAAATAAAACTTTTAAAACATAATATGTTAAAATGAAACAATTCTAAAATAGAATAAATAAAAAATGAGATTAAATTATTTAAAAATTTAAAAATGAGCAAAATACTAATGATTCTAATAGAAAGTTTTAAAACAAACTAAAATAATATATTTTAAAAACATAAAAAATCAAAATAAAAATTTCAATCTTAATATACTAAAATAAAATATCTAATCAAATATAAAAAATTAAAAGTGATATCCTAAAAAAATGGTGTAAGAATCGGACAACAGAATGAGTCGTTGGCTATACCTCAAACAATGACGTCATGGATTGAGGCATTTCTCTCTGTCTTTGTATGTTACGTCGACTTCATGGATATCAACGTCTCTCTCATAGGCTATTTTTTATTTATTTATTATGCAAGTAGTTCATTTTTCTATTGTTTGAACTGATCTTAATTAACTTTTTAGATGAAGTAGGAAAATGTTAAGGAAGGAAGACTTAAAAATTAACAGAAGTGATAAATAATATGATAAGATACAAAGAAAAATTAGAGAAAGAGAAATTGAGTGAATAATAATATTTTTTTTGCAGTAACATCATTTTTAACTGGAAAATGATTCTTGGATATATATATTTTAGGTGTTTACACAGAAATCAAAAGTAGAAAAATATTATTGATCTGATAAGTAATTTATATAAGTGATTATACAATGATATGATATGAAGAAAAAAAGTGTTAATGCAATATTTGTATTTAAAGTATGTTTAACAACATACTTTAGTTAATTAATTTTTAATTTTTTTAGTTGAAAAATTTGTTAGATGGTTTGATAAATAAATTTTTTGAGTAATTTTAAGTTTTTTCTACGTGATACTTGAAGTATAATTTTTTAAAATGTTAATTTCCACCTTTTTATATTTATTTTTTTCTTAAACATTTATTAGATTTTTCTTAAAAAAATTATATTTAAGGCAAAATTTTATTATTTTTATATTTTTTTACATATGATAAGGTTTTATTTTCTTTTTTTTTTAAAAAAATTATTATACACAATATTGATATTTGATAGTGTTATAGGTTTATATTTTTTTATTTTTTGGATATTTTATAAATAAAAATTTAGGAGTGTTTAAAATTGATTTGATACTATAATTATAAATATTATAAATTATAATTTTAGCAAGAAAATTATTTTTTTTTTTTTATAAAAACATTACTTAAATATGTCTCTTTATGTAATTTTATATTTTTCAGTTAAGATAATTTTATTAAATACTCATAATTAATAAGAAATTTTTTCAACTTTTAAATATGAACTAGCTTTCCAATTTTTATGTATAACTACTCGTAAATAAATTTTTTGAGAACGATAACGTACTTATAGCAAAGAAGATGTGGATAAAATAATCATTAACTGCTCAACAAAGTTTAATTGTTACAATCAGAATTTATACGTTCTATATATGAGAATTTCCATTCACCAACGTTGAGTAACACAAAACAATAATTTCAATATACTTGTTCAATAACAAATTAATTTAACGTTACTCATCAATCAATATCACTTGAGATAGACATGCAAATGAGCCTAATTTGCCTATTAATTAGCGCGTCTTCTGCTTCGTTAATTTAGAATTCATAATCCAATATAAGCCTACTTTGCATTTTTAGTGATCGATCTTTAAGAAATATCCCAGAATATGCAGCGTAAACTTCCTGCCATAGTGCCATTGATATTAATTAACGTAGAGAAAATTATAATTAATTCCTTGCTGTGCGTCGGCGTCGAATGTGCTTTATAATTGACAAACACAAGGCTTATCAAGAAAGTTAGTTGGACTTTCTTTACGGTATGATTGCGTTTTTAGGGACTCCACCTCTGATATATGTGTATATATATGTATATAAATATAAATATATATATATATATATAAGTATTTTTAATTTTAGGTTAAGTTTAAAATATATAAATATATGTAAGAGAATAAACACTTAAAACTTCAAAAAAGATATGTATGACTATTATAAGTTGAATCGATCCTAAAGAAGTTTTAAGAAAATAAAATTATTAAGTATGCATAATTTATTTTTAAATTTTAATTTTAAAAATGGAGAGATTAAACGGAAAGATCAATAAGTCATATTTAAAAGAATGTATATTAATTAAATATATAGAACTAATGTAGTGATTTTTAATGATTTTGTTTAGAAGTCTAGAAATTGGATAAAAATAAACTTAAAACACTTCTTTTTTATATATTCTTTATTATTAGGTAAAATTTATGCAGGACTTATTAAATATGTGAGTCACATTTATCATTTAGTGGATCCCATTTTTAAAGTAGCCAGTATGTGTTTAAGCTAATGAGCAAGTATATATTAAAATTTAAAGAGCGTTAAAAAGTGTATTGTTAACCCTTTCTCACCGGATAAAACCAATCATGTGTAAAATTTATATAATGAACTTCTTTTAAACTAATCAATACATGCATAAAGTTACAAACTTTAAACCCTGATCCTATAATAAATAATATATATGGCACATCATATTAACAATTGAGACCAATCTTGTATTATGTGTTTAATTAAATTGATGATTTAATTTTTTATATTTTAATGAAATATATTATACTATGCACCTTAGTTTAAAAAATATTATTCAGTCAATCAATTAAAAATAATTCTTAATATTAATTTTTAAATAATTATTATAAATATTCACAAATTTATTATACACAATAATTTGTAATTAGTACAAATATTTTACATTACAAGTACATTACCAATTTTTGCTTATATAAAATTTGAATTTTTCTTATATTATAATGAATAAACAACATACTATCTAAAATATTTTTTAATATATTCAATATATTAACATTAAAATTTATTACAAATCATAAATTTTAGTGAGTCTCAATTTTTGTTCAATAAATTTCTCTCAGATTGTTATAATTTCAACAAATTTTACCAAAATAATGGAGTATATATGTATTAAAAAGAATATATTTGATAATTTGTTACTAATACTCCTCTTATATATCATTGGTGTCTTACTGAGTACGTAGTGATCAGAAAATCAAACAAGCAGATCTAATATTCACGTAGGAAGGTGGAAACAAACTACAATTTATTGAATTGAAGCTTGACATTGTTACAAATATCCATAATCCCGAATTAAGGGTTTGGATACAGATGATACAACAAAAGATCTTGAAAAACAAAAATGATCGTTGGAACCTAGACCAATTACTCACTGCAAATGGGTCAAAAAAATTTTAAAATAAACGTATTATAGTAATGCAAATGGTTGGGGATCTAAACCAATTAATTAGTATAATTAATTTAGGTAAAAAAATGGATTAATATTAGAGGACGTATATATGGCTCTCATTTGATAGCCTATACGAGCCCAGGGGTAAAAATTAAACGAACTTATTAATATTATAATGTCCAGTGTAATATAGTGATCGATCAGTATTCACAGTTAAGTTTCCTCTTCATGCGCCTATGCTCTTCCTCTACCTCCAGCAAGTTCATGATCACTGCATCCGAAGCATCCCTTAGCAGCTCTGACCAGTCCCTGAAAACCCATCAAAACAAAATTTAATACTCAATGCATTAATATACTCAAACAATTTAACAAGTGAAACAGAAAAAAAAATGTTATGTATGGTGTAAGAGCAAATTTTCAATACTTCTATGATACCTATTCATTGGCGCCCAGTTAGAACTTTTTAATTTGATAATTTTTTGTTTTTATCTTAAGAATTAGTATTAAAATAAAATAAAATAAAACAAAATAATCATACTTATATATATGGCTATATAACAAAGAGTGCATATATAGTATTTTTTTTTTTGGTGAAGAGTAGTACGTAATACGTACCCTTTCAAAGAATCAAAGGTTAATCCGACAGTGTATTTAGCTTCCTCGAGTGCCAAACTGAACCTCTGAAGCTCTTTAGAAGGGCAAGTTCCGTTGTCCTTGACCACGAGCTGCGAGGGCTTCACGTCGTAGAAGATGGGGACAACCCTCTTCTTTGACTCCATGAGCAAAGCGAGTTCATGGAGACAAAAATACGAGTCACAATAGCGTGGCGAAAACACCGCCACACCCACTTTGCACCCGAGAATGGCCTTGTCTATATGATCGAACAACCTATCCCCAGGTTTCATGTTCATGCTGTCCAGAAAAGACCTCACTTTCATCCTCCTCAGACGGTCGTACAACAGCTCCGCGATGTTCCTCTTCGTGTCGATTCCACGGTGGTTTATGAAGACATCGCAGGCCGGCCGAGCGATTTTCCGGCACAAGGTTGCTGGCAAACGTTGCATGGCTCCTTCAAGAAGTTACCCAGCTAGTTAGCTTTTTTTTTTTTATTCGTAAGAATTGATCAAACTCACGTATTAAGAGATTTATAATAACTCTCTGGCAGGCTCTTGAATCAACTGATCAGTTAGACTCTTTGATATGCTAGCTGTTTGTTGCTTTGCAAAGAGAAAGTTTTTGTTTTGTATGTACCTAGCTAACCCTCCTATGAGTTTGTCTGTGTATTTAGTTTTTGGGTTTCATAAATGTGTGGTTGGGACAAATGACGAAGTTGGTGTGTGTGTCTATATATATATATAAAAGAAAAGTTGTGTTAGCAGGTTTGATTAAAGACCACTTTTATAAACTTGCGGTTTGAATTTCAATGGGGTAGTCCATGTTAATGTCTGGACTCGGGAAAATACCAAGTATTTGGACAAAAAAGAGTAAAAGTGTTTGAAAACTTTGACTGCCTAGAATATTATTATTACATGTTTGGAACTGTGCTTGTCCTTCAAACACGTTGGTACATAAGATGGGTCACTTTTTTATTCTATGTGTGGGGAATCCGTTAACGCAGATCCTCTGACATGGTCATCATGCTAGTGATCTTGCCTTACTTTCGCGAGAAGTTTAGGGTGTTGCTTCCTGTTTCCCCTATAAACTATGTTTATTATATGCAAATCCAACAAAACTGTTACCATATATATGTGCATTTTTAAAGTTTTTTTAAAGAGATAAGCTTAATAAGTTGAAAAATATTGCTACTTCTACTTCAATTTTTTTTTACAATATTTTTATTTATACAAAAGGGAAGAGATGAAAAGGATAAAAAAAGAGAGAAATGTATCATAAGCAGGGGAGTTTATGACCAAGTCTATCCCATAGCCATAGGTCGATCTAGCTTGAACTTAATTTTAATATATTCAAGTTTGGAAATTAGACTCATTATATTTTAAGATATTCTTAAGGATGTATTTTAGTTGTATTCCATTCCAAGTCATATCAACCCAGTTTAAAGTCCAATATTCTTTTAAAAAGTATAATTTTTTTTAAAAAAAATATTAATAATACAATTTTGTAACTTAATAGACAATGTTTCATATAATATTATATTATATTTATGTTGATATCATTTATTTCAAATATATATTATAAAATATATCATAATTATAACTATATATTTATTTAATTTTAAAATTTATTATACAAATTAAATGCTATTATTGATATATTATATATGTCCACAAGCTGGGTTAACTCAATCTTATTTCAAACATTTCAAGTTTTAATAGAGTTAATTAGGTTTAGATTCAAATAAATGGTCCTAAAAAAATTTGGTTGGATAGAAACAAGGATAACGTCATCCTATGTCTCAACTCTCACGAGTGATAAGATGTGCAATGAGAAAAATATAGCCAAAAAAAATTAATGTTATAATAACATAACTCTAATCAATTTTATTAAAGAAAATTGAGTTCAAGAAGCACTAAGACAAAAGAAACATATCTTTCAGCAAGCAGAGTTTACAGGGCATAAAAAAAATAAAAATTCAGCCCTGTTACAATCCAGCTTTAATTTTGTCATCTTGTTGTAAAACATGCTCCAGCCTTGTGGTATCACACCATCTAATACTTTTCAGGCTTTGCTTACTTTTCCCCCCTATTTTATTTGTGATAGTCTGGAGTACGTGTTGAAAAAATTAGGAAAATTTAAGAGAAAACTTTCCATTTTCGTTTGTTATGAGCTGTCATATTCATATATCGAATTGGAATAGGTCTCAACAATCTCAAAATAGTCCGGTGTAGTGCCTTGTTTGATTTCTTAAATCGGAATTGACAAGTGGCGGTTGAAACAGTCTGGTTGTTAGAATTCATCGGAAAGTAAAACACGAGAACGTAAGAGAAAACTAATTTTAGTTTGAATGCACGATTAATAATGCAGGATTAATGATTCATTATTTTTATATAATTGAAATATATAATAAATAAATACTTTTGAATCTATAAATTACATTTAATTATATTAAAAATTATAGTAAATAATTTTTTTATATATAAATTATATTTTAAATTTAAGATAAATAATTTACAGTAAAATTTGAGGTATTTTTTAATATTAATTTTTCATTTAGAAAAAAAATTAAATATAAAAAACATAAATTGAAAAAAGAAAATGGTTAAGAAAATTAAATATTCAAGTAAAGATAGGAAAAAAATAATGGTTTGATATATTGAAGAATTAAATCTTTTAAGCTAGTTTCTAAGTTGTTCACCTTGGAGAACACCAAAAAGAGAGGAAGAAAAATTCTAGCTCAAAGCTAACATTAGTGTTTTTTCCTAACTTTGTCTAATCATGAATTCTGAGGTAAATCATGCAACTCATCTCTATTTATGATGATTCCCTGATTCTGTCATCACATCTCTAAGGTATTATTCTGTACTATACTTTTATCGCTTTGTCTTCTAAGCCATAACAAGAATGAAGTATCACCTCATCTACCAAGCAATATTGTGACCAATCGATCACTATGAGCCTTGCATTGCCTCATATGGTCCGTGGCTCCTTGGTCATGAGGTATTATTGTGTAAGTGCATACAAGAGCTAGCCGCTATTCCCATCACAGTCAATATCCCAAAATATCTATCTCGGATGGTGTACGGTCCCTCAAGCATCAAGGCTTATGGCATAGATGCTTAAGAACGAGTTTTCCAATGCTCTTATGTTGGCTTTACCAAGATATCCATCTCGGGTGATATACACAAATCAAGATATACACAAACTTGATATTAAATTTCATAAGTATATTTAAAAGAAATAAAAAATATGAAATTAAATATTTAAGATATTAGTATATATAAGACAAGTATATCAATGAGAGTGATAATAACTCCTAAAATATATATATATATATATATATATATATATATATATATATATATATATATTTTAAAAAACTCCTACACATGTTCTTGTTGAATATAGTCAAGAAATAGAAATAGAAAAAAAAATATTTAAATTAAAGTATAATATAAAATATACATGACCAATCCACATTATTTGTTTATTTTTCTCTCCACTCCCCTCAACCCAACAAATCATAAATGACTTTGTTGATGGATGAATAGGCAATTTTTGTTCTTGTAGAAGTAGAATACTAATACTAATAAATTCACATTTCACAGATTTATATGCATAATTTTTATGAGAAATAAATAGAAAAGGTTAAAAATAATAAAAGCCTGGGAAAAATAGACAAGAATTTTGGAAAAATGGACAACATACGCCACATACATTTGTTCTTTACATCATTTATTGTGTATTTGCATGTGAGAGGCAGGGAAAAAGACATCGTGTGGACTTGAGGAAGTAAGTGGGGGAGATGTGAATTTGCATATGCATCCCATTTTTACATCGTTTATAAATTTATCAAATGTAAAAAGTATTTTCTACATCAAGTAAATTTATAACAGATGTTAAAAGTCATATTTATTTCCAAAAATGCTTGTCTTTGTTCCTATTTATAAGATTCAATTTTTTAAATTTATTTATTCCTTAAATAAGATCCAATTCATATTGTCTCATGCATTAATTATTTTTTGACCAAAAATATTCTTAATTAAATAAGAAAGAGAAGTTATATTATCATGCATTTAGAAGAGAGAAAAACATTAATGACAATGATATTTTTGAGAAAAATTACAAATTTATGACAAATTTATTTCTATAAATTAAGTTAACTACTTTTTTTAATATGAGTAAATTAACTAATTGAATCTTAAAAATAAAAACAAAGATAATATCACATTTTTTTTTAAAGATTGATTGTTAAACAACCGATGAAAAACACATTGTAAAATAGTATAATTTTTTGCACTTGTGAGAATGTTCTATTTGATATTTTAGGCGGACCAACACGTACTTAAACACATGCATCCCCTAAAACAGGATAGGTTAGAAAATTCAATTCACCAACAACAAGTACGCCAATTTGCCTCGGCCCATTAATGGTAGGATGGTGCTGGGATGGCCATTATGAATTGAGGTAGTCCGCTTTGTAATCCCGAATCAAATATAGAGATTAATAATTATTAAATTATTTATATGGAAGCAATGCTTTCCAAGATTATTTTGATGATGTCAAAGACTCAATTTAAGAATCAAGAGTCAAGTAAGTTTCAAGAATCAAAGAGTCGTTCAATCAAAGCAAGTTTCAAGAATTAAAGAGTCGTTCAATCAAGATTCAAGATTCAAGTAAAGAATCAAGAGAAGACTCAATTAAGATAAGTATTAAAAGAGTTTTTCAAAATATTGAATAACACAATTTTGTTCAAGAGAATTTTTCAAAGAAAAATATTTTGCCAAGAGTTTTATTCTCTAGTACAGTAGCCAATATTCTTTTCAAATTGATTTACAAAACTGTAATGTAATCGATTACCAATGTTTTAAAACGTTAGATTTCAAATTTCAACTTGTGATAAAACATTTTCAAATCATTTCAAACTTGTGTAATCGATTACAAACGTTTTAATTTTTAAATTTAAACATGAAAAGTCGCATTTGTTGATGTGTAATCGATTACCCTATGATCATAATTGATTATTAGTGACTTAATTTGAAAAATAAATTATCAAAAGTCACAATTTTTAAAGTGACTTGTTTCTAGAGATTTTTTTTCAAAAGTCACAACTTTTAAAGTGACTAGTTTTAAAAGAGAGTCACAACTTTTAAAGTGACTAGTTTTCAAAAAGAGTCACAACTTTTTAAAATGATTAGTTTTAAAGAAATTGCTAAGAGTCAAAAACTTTTAACTTGAGTCATCAAATGACTATAAATATGTGACCATGACACGAATTTTATAAGAAACAACTTTCAGATTTTTTTTTCATTCATTCAAAGCATTCTTCTAAGAGTTTTTATTCAATACTTTCTTTATTAAAAAAAAGTTCATTGTTCAAAAACTTGTGTTATTTTTCTTCTTCATTCGTTCTCTCTCTTGTCAAAAGATTTAAAGGACTAACTGTCTGAGAATTCTTATTTCTTCCTTCTCCCTCTTGCCAAAAGATTCAAAGGACTAATTGCCTGAGAATTCTTTTGATTCTTTCTCTTCCCTTTAAACAAAATATTTCAAAGGACTAACCGCCTAAGAATTCTTTGTCTTAATACATTGGAGGGTACATCATTTGTGGTACAAGTAAAGAGTACATCTACTTGGGTTGTAATACTGAGAACAAGAGAGGGTACATCTCTTGTGGATCAATTCAAGTGGATGGTACATCCATTTGGTTGTTCAAAGAGAACAAGGGAGAGTACATCCCTTATGAATCTTTGCTTGTAAAGAATTTTACAAGGTTATTGAAAATCTCAATAACCGGTGGTTGCTTGGGGACTGGATGTAGGCACGGGTTGTTGTTGAACCAGTAATAAAAACTTGTGTTTGTTTTCTTCTTCCCTACACTCTTTACTTTTCCGCTGTGTACTTTTTATTTATACTTTACATTTGTCTATGTTAGTGCTTCTGTTCTTTACTTTCTCATAACTTAATAGTAAAGCCTAATTGAATCTAGTAATATTAAGAAGGATAAATTTTTAATTAGTCAAGACACATTAATAATTAATTCAACCCCCCTTTTTAATTATTCTGAGATCATTTCATCCAACAATTTATGAACAAGGCTTATAAAAAATATTATTTATGAAGAAGTATTAAAGCTGATATTATTAAGAAATTTTATTGTAGTATCGACTGTTAAGATTAACAATTAATAATTATTAAATTATCTATGGAGAAGAATTTATTTAACTTTCTCTATATACGTGAATAATATATGTATTTATAAATTTTTTAGAGTAAAACTTTTTCTCTATACACGCGGTTTAAAGGTATAAAGTTACACTATGGATTTTATTATGTGGCTATATAGGAATATAAAAATGCTAAAACCAGGCCATCATTCCTCTAGCTCAACATGGGTACGTAGACATTGCAAAAATTCATTGGGACTATAAACTATGCACATTTCAATGGGTACGTAGAGATAAATCACACAAATTTCAATGGGCATCCTCGGGCTCTCAAACCCAGCTATGCACATTTTAGCAAAATCTATTTTGGGGGTGAAAGTTCTTGTGTTCAATATGTTGTATGAAAGGGCAACCCCAAAATTCAGTCTCCAATCTACTTTTCGTATCTGTTAAGTTTTTCCATTTGTTTTTCTTTTAAGTGAGACTTCATGTATGGAAATTATACAAGTTGGAAAATCCCGGAATTGGATCCTTCGACAGGGAATGAATGGATCATTATCATAGTAGAAATGGGAACAGGAAGACGTGAATGTTAGAAACACAGAATAAACTATACATTTTTTTTCTTTCAATTCTCTATTCATAAACTATACATTCTTTTATACAATGACAAGACATCTAAATATTAAAATAAACGGAAAGATAGTTATAATGCTTTCAAAGTTAAATACTACTGTTCATCATGGCGAATTTGTGTTCTAACTAGCTGATACTGAGTCTTCGTAAACGCGGGAATCTTGATTGATGTAACATCCTAATTTTGTCTAGTTATAAACATAGCTGATAACTGATAAAGTAATTGCGAAACCTATCCGACACACCAATTAGTCTTCTTGGTTAAAAGTAGATTCCAAAGTGTGCAATTAATCCAAGAAATAAAAACGGAAAGAGGGTAAAAGCTTTAGGTATGCAATAAGAAATAAAAATACTACTTTTCTTTCTCTTGATTCAAAGAGAGAAGTATGAATCGTGACTTATATTCAATAAACAACGTGGGATTTTTGACTTGGTTAATCATCATATGCATGAAACTATTGGTTGCGGTTGACAGTTAAGTTCTTTGTGCATCAAATTTAGAAATTTAATTAATTTTCAAAAGGTAAATTAATTAGCGGCTCCAATTTCGACCTTGCCTTTTTCTTTAATTAAGTGAATTCTGATTGATATACTTTTGCTCACTTTTAATATCCTGTTATTGGCTTTTCCCACTAGCTGTTTAGCTAATCTTGTAGCTCCAACCGAAAAGGCTTAGTTTATAATTTTAAGCAAGTAAATTGATAAAAACACGTACGTACAAAATGGCTCCATAAATATACATTATATATACCTGTCTCATAAATAACAAAATCAACCATATATAAGATTCCGTTATGTTAGTTCAAGTGGTGAGGAGCTTAGATTCTTTTAAGATCATCAAAATCAAATTTTATGAATGAAGAAAAAAGACACCGTGAGATTGTCCCCGCAAATGCGTTCAACCAAAAACTTATAAAAGTAGCAATTGTTAGTCAGAAATTAATAATTATATCATTTTTGTTTTTCAACCAAAAAACATTATGTACTGTTTTCTTAGTTGAATTTAGATGTTTGAAGAAAAATAAGAATGTGAATAGATTTTTACAACACGAGCATTATTCCTTATGTACAACAAAAACTGCTTTAGCAATAATGGGACGAGACCTTCTTTCATGTGTTCTAATTAACCATTATTGTTTAAGGTTTCATGAAATGTTTAAATGTTTCATTAATATCTCATTTGTTTTTTGTAGCATCTTAATATCTCTGTCTGAGCGTCCTATCTAATATTATGTATATTTACATCACAAAATCCAACAATAGCATTCAATAAAAAAATATAAAATCCAACAATAGCTTTTACATATAATAAAGATTTATATACACAAGAAAGGGATCAAGTTAATCAGAATAAATTTTAAAAAATTATTTTTCATTTTGAATATATCTTTATTTTCTTTTAATGTACGTAATGAATCTAACCAGTTAGATATCTTAGATCATTATTAGAATAGAAGAAATAAAAATTAAGGATGAGCAGTAACTCTATCATAATTATTTTTTGAGGAATTTGATCCATTCATCCTATATATATATACATATTAAATTATATATACGCACATGGCCTGCAAATGTTGTAAAGATTTCAATACCCAAACAAAAAATTATCTCATGCAAAAGAATTTCAGATCGACGGAAATAGGAAAGATAGGAAGAGGAGAGAGAATAGTAAAATCTATAAGAAACTCACTTAACATTGATTTCTTGGCTTAATTGCAAATAGACTTGCTAGTACATGCATATTTATAGATGCACAATTATCATGATATAATTAAGGACATACGTTTAAAGTAATGGCAATTGCCATTACTTTAATATCAATGTTAATTACCTAGAATGCTTGAAAAAGTATGTCAAAAATTTCTATTGGCTTTGGCATATGGATATGAGATTCACCATCTAAATTTTGGAGGATTAAATTAATTAGCAAAGAAGAACACGGTGAACAGGATATTACTCATTGCTTGATGAGGAAAATAAAATAAAAAAATTAAAAAAATCTTGTATTCAAGTTTTATGAATAAAAAAATATAAATAAAAAAATTACTAAAAAGTTAATTAATTAGATTTTTTACGGATATTAATCATCAGTAGAATTATTGAATATTTCTGGCAATGTGACGGTGAGACAAATAAAAAATAATGATTAATTTATTATAAAGATAAGATATATACACGCGCGTCCTTAATCAGAAAATAATTATTCGATTAAACACATAAGATAACAAGATAATATGGCTATCAGTTTGTTTAAATCGAAAAGAAATGATACTTAAATATAGAAAGTCCAAAGCCATATATAAATTAATAACTCCAATAATGTGGCACCTAATAGAAGGGAAGGGGAGTTGTTATTAAGTTTAACATTCTCTTATTTTTAGACATATTCCAATCCAGCATATCAACTTTCCTGCAATATTCAGTTAGCCGTTAATGATGAAGACACAAAGCATAAACACTAAACCATACCCAAAACGATTCAAACTAATCCACAAGACAGGAGGGGGAAGGAGCCTTTATATTCCTTCCTCTTTCGATTTTCTTCCTTGGCTCTCTCTTTTGAGAAAGTTCCATTATTGTAATTCTCGTATTGGTTTCCTCATCGTCAGACATTAGGATAACCCCTAATTGCATGCATGTGTACGTGCATGCATATCTCAAATTTTCTATCACCAACCCAATTAATTTGGATAATCATTTTTCAAAGGTTTGAGCATTAATTAATTTCTCTCCTTATTTGTTCTGCAGAATTATTTTAGATATCTTTTTTGTTTTCTCTTGTAAGCCAACATTTTTAGCTTGATTATATTACATGTTTTGTGAACGTTGTGGTTGGCATCAACGTCACTTTACTTTTGTTCCAGGATTAATTTCCAGTCAATATTATCAATAAAACATGGCGACCGTGGGGTTCTGCGGTTTGAAGCCATTGCTCTTTCGTCGCAAAGCAAATATTTTTGAGGTAAAATTCCATCCTTTCTTGTTTCCATGGCAAAATTCTCTCATTATTTGCCTTTTTTTTCCCTGATGCTAGTTGCAATTTGCTAAAATGAAAATAATCTAAATACTTTTACTTTATCAAACTCGAAATCTTGAAATAAGTATTTTGGCACTTCCACATTTGTTATTTTGTCGTTATGCTTTTTATAAGGTTTAAATATATTTTTAATCTTTATAATTTAATATTTTTTTTTTACTTTTTATTCTTGTAAAATTATTGTTTTATTTTTAGTTATTATAAATTATATTTATTTTATTTTTCGTTTTTATATAATTTTAGATAATATTTTGAATAATGAAAAACTATTATCTAAAGTATTATAACAATAAAAAGTAAAACAAAAATAATTTATAAGAGCTGAATACAAAAAAAAAATTATAAGAACAAAGAAAAAAAATATTAAATTATAAGGATTAAAAATATATTTAAATTTTTTTTATAACATGCATGGTATATGTTCCATGCTTCAGAATTCAAGGAAAAAAGTGTTTTGTATGGTCATTTATGCCTTTCAATCATCTAATTAGCTATTAACTTTTTAGTTACGAAAATGTTGGAATCACAAAAGAATTTAATGGCATGTAACTAGTGAAAGAGGTGTAGAAGATGTTCGAATTTCAAACATTAGCTATATGTAACATCATTAGATTTCCAAGTCACACCCTTCGTAACGTACGTATAACCACTTTGCAGGCAATGAAAGGCTCTACGCCTAAGAAGTCTTCATCTTCAAAGGCCAAGAACAAAGCAAATGGAGAGTCATTGGAGTTATCATTTGTTGGAGCAGACCAATTGATTCTAATGGTGGAGATCCATAAGAAGATCTTGGCATTCAGAGACATCATGGACCTAGCTCCATGTAACAGCTCTGCTTCCTTACGTGAGGTGCTTTATATATTGTTTCTTTCTATTCAGACCAATGACAGCATGCATTCCCTCACTATATATTCATGCCTGCTTCACAAAATTGACTTTCATCTGTCACACTGCAGATGGTAATGAAAACCCTGCAAGATCTGCAAGGGCTTTACCCTGGGATCATACCAAAAAATGAAGTGTTAAAGATTAAGGACAAGCCTATAGACCAGGTTTGAGCTTTTAACTGCACCTCAAATTATCCTTATCATTCTGAAATCCTAGGACCTTTGGATTTTTATTTTTATTTTTTTCACTTTTAATTTGAGAACTTACACTTTGTTTTTAATCAGTTCATATTTTCAAAAATTGGTATAGAAAACTGTGAAAACAATTTTGTTCTGTTTTTTCTGTTTTGTGTACAAATCTTTATAAACAACAAATATTTTGAAAGTAAGGTGAAAGTTTTGTAACTAAAAGTGAAAATAGAAAATGTTTTATCAAAGTAAACGGACCCTTAACCTCACGAATACTAAACGTGGGTAATTTTACTACAGTCTATGGCCTACTTCTGCAAGGCTTTGAAATCTCTTGGAGAGTCATGGATGATGAACAATGATTGGACGAATAAGCTCAATATTGTATTACCAACATGCAAGGATAACGGGAATATGCGTCAATTGGGTATTTTATTAGTAGTCTTATTGTGCTTTTAAAATGTGGTGTATTAAAAACAAAAAAAGGCCAAATTCATAATTGTAGTAGTCAAACTTGATACATTCCATGTAGTTTTTAGTTAGTCGGTTCAAACTTTAAAAAAAACAGTAATTTAACAAAAATATTTTTACATAAGTGTTTTTATAAGAAGTAATTTATTTTCTTTAAAAAAAAGTTAAAAATTACTTATTATAAGTAAAAATAGTTTAGACAAATATATTGGAAAATCATAAAATATTTATTTTGTTTAAATAAAACACTTATTTTATAAAATAAACTTAAGCAGAGTAACCCTTATTTGATTTGCAGGTGAGACAATGTTGATCACTCTAGATTGCTTGATGAAGTTAGCAAGTGAGAGGTTTGACATAGAATTGACAGAAGAAGATGACCACAAGAAAGAATTCAGCCCACGTTCAAGCTCATTTGGGAAATATAATATAATGAGATCAACCTCGTTTTCAGATAGCAGTTTCTCTTGTTGCTCTTCTCCTGTCACACCTAAATCTGTTCTCCCAGACTTGATGAAGTACTCAGCAAGATCAGGAGACAGTCCAAGGAGTTCTTGTGCCTCACCACTTCTTCTTTCTCTCAGAGTTCAAGCTGTTGGAAAGTTGAACCCTATTGATGTGAAGCGCTTGTCTTTTCAGATGTCACCAACACAAATCCACAAGATAGAAGAGGAATCACCCACCACAGAATTGGATGACAATGCCTCAAACCATGGAAAGGATTCATCAGAAGAGCTAGTGTTTCACTTGGACACAACTGAGGAGGAGTTAGAAAGCATAATCAATGATCATAGAACAAACAAACCTCAAGCTATTAGGGAAGTGAGGCTATCATTGTCTCCAGGACAATTTCAACCAAAATCTCCTCCTAAACCACCACAAACACCTCTTGAGCAAAAAGAACAAGAACTTGTATCTTCACCTCCAATTACACAACAAGCCTCTCCTACACCATGCATACCACAACCTCCTCCACCACCACCTTCCCCACCATCCATGGTAATGGTGAAAGATACTCCCCCTCCACCACCACCTCCACCTCCACCTCCACCTCTTGCACCGTCCATGATCATGCCAAATGTAACATTACCACCCTCAGTTCCAACACCACCTGAGATGCAGCCAAATGTAGCACCACCACCACCACCACCTCTACCTCCTCCTCCACCATCAGCACCAAAATTGGAGCAAAATGCTGCACCAATTAGGATGCCTCCACCTCCACCACCACCACCACCACCAGGGTCTCGAAGTTTAGGTTCAGCAACAACTGCTGCTGCTCCTCCACCACCTCCACCTCCCATTCCCTTGATAGGTGGATCAGTTCCAGCACCTCCACCACCCGTACCGGGTGGTGTAAAAAGAGGTGCACCACCGCCACCACCTCCTCTTGGAGGAGGGAGATCCTTGTGCGCTAGGGCAACTACTAAACTGAAAAGATCGACACAATTAGGCAACCTGTATCGAACTCTAAAGGGAAAAGTGGAAGGGTCTAGTCTGACTGGAAAATCTTCTGCTGCGAAAAAAGGTGGTATTGGAGCAGCAAGCACTGGAGGAAAACAAGGAATGGCTGATGCTCTAGCAGAGATGACAAAAAGGTATACTTAATTTTTTAACCATCCATAAGAATAGCAACTTGCAAGCTCTGATGCATGCACATGATAGGTATCTCATAAAGGGATACAATTATTATAATATATATATATATATATATATATATATATATATATATATATATATATATATATATATATATATATATATATATATATATATGAAATACAATTAATATATCTAATCACAATTCAGGAATTCTAAATTAAGATTATATTTTTTTAGCATAAAATATATTTTTAGTACATATATTTTCATTATTGAATCTTGTTTTTAATATCTAACTTTCATATGCAAATTAGTTCTTGAATTTCATAAAAAAAAAGTAGTTTTAAAATTGAATAAAAATAATAACATAGAGGATAAAAATATATTTTATCCTATTTTTTTACACCTTACTAAAATAAAACCAAATTATACATCAAAGTTTTAATATACTTCCTATTGTATTCTAATAAGAATAATATCAATCTCAATTCTTTCTTGAAATCATTTATAATAAAAAGAATAGTTTTTATTTTTGATTCATTAAGGAACAATGTTTTTAGGTTTCTATATTACACATGTTCTGTGTCTCACATATAGTTGGATTAGATTTTCTTAACTTTTTTTAAAAGCTTGGATAGTTCACGTATATGTATTAGTGAAGTATCAAGAGAGTCGATATCTTGGATATGTTAAACAAGTTAATGTGTTGATGTTTTTATAGCTTCCAAGTAGGTGATGCATCTGTTAAATTTTACAAGTCTTGGAACCAAATTTCTCACCTCTTGAAATATTTCGTTTATCTTTCCTTTATTTAATTAGATCCTCTTACTTCCAACAAATAGAAGAAGATGTTCAAAAGTACACAAAGCAAATCTTGGAGCTGAGATCTACCATTACTAATTTCAAGACAAAGGAAATGACAGAATTGAGCAAGTTCCACAGAGATGTTGAATCCGTTCTTGAAAATCTAACTGATGAATCACAGGTGGGTTTAGAAAATTCATGTCTATATGGTTTTCATTTCAATTCCTTGCACTGCTGCAATTGGTTCTTTCATTTACACCATGGTAAGCAAATTTTGTTGCTGCATAGGTGCTATCACGGTTTGAAGGATTCCCCACAAAGAAGTTGGAAGCTTTAAGAATGGCAGCAGCACTGTATAACAAGTTGGACTCAATACTTACTGAGCTTCAAAACTGGAAAATAGTGCCTCCAATGGGTCAGCAACTGGAAAAGATTGAGCTTTATTTCAGCAAGGTAATAAAAATTCATCAAATTCATTTGATTACCTCATGCAGTGTCCTTGTACATTCACTTCAAAATTCTAACCC
This sequence comes from Glycine soja, assembly GCF_004193775.1. NCBI lineage: Eukaryota > Viridiplantae > Streptophyta > Magnoliopsida > Fabales > Fabaceae > Glycine > Glycine soja. Next base: position 38,317,973 of record NC_041008.1, read on the forward strand.
AAAAGAGAATTTTAATACAGATTAAAACAGAATTAGATGCTTTGGAAAGAACCAAAGATGAAGAATCCAAGAAGTTTAAGGGTCACAACATCGAATTCGACTTCCACATTCTTGTAAAGATCAAGGAAGCATTGGTGGACGTTTCCTCCAATTGCATGGAGTTAGCACTTAAGGTATATCCAAGTTAGAACAAAGGAAACAAACACAATTATGACCAAACCATGAAACCAAATTGACTTTAATTATTTGCATTTACCAAAACCCAATGCAGGAGAAGCGCAATGCAGCTGCTAAGAATGATGGACCTAAAAAGGAAGGTGCTTCAATGCTTTGGAAAGCTTTCCAATTTGTATTCAGGGTCTACACATTCGCTGGTGGCATTGATGATCGTGCAGACAAGCTAACAAGAGAATTGGCTCAGGAGATAGAAAGTGACCCGAATCCGAACCTGAACCAACTATGATATATATATATATATATATATATATATATATATATTTGGATTTATGCTTTGTATATGGAGTAAAAATTCACATGATGAATCCCTTTTTTAGTGTCAAAGCCATTTGTATATTAATGATCATTGGCGATTTGGAAGTTCTAATTTTTAAAATTTTGATAGAGCTAGTCATGCTTGGAGAGTTTTGAAAATTAATTGCGGGAACTCTACTGAAGTATGAAGCTAAACTTGTATCTTCACTACTTTAGTTTGCTCTATATATATTTATATGCTTAATATATAGGAGTTTTATTTAAATGCGACGAATACCCTTTTATTGCCTTTTGCGTTCATTCTATATTTCTATTTGTACAAATCATAAAACACTTGAAGGATAGTAACAAAATTAATAAAATATTCCTACAACAATGTCCATCACAGTAGCGAATATAAATAATTAAAATAAGTTTAGAAATTATATCCAGTGTACATGAATCGTTAAATATAATTAATCAAAATCCTAGAAAAAAAGGACACAAAATCACAACCAAATACTTATGTAGTTAAATTACAACAAGAAGTTAATAAAAGTATTTCTAGATATTTATAACTCGTCCAATTGAACTGAAAACATAACATACAAATAAAATATAAACATACACAACCAACTGTGGTCTAGGACTAATCCCATTATCTCCGACCATAGTCATATCCGTAAGTGAGATAATCTCACTTATTCTTTTTCAAAAGATACAATTTCAAGACAATGGTGCAAGCAACTTGGCGATTCGTCACGATTTTTCACTTTTTAGCTCACAGCTCAGATGACACACGTTTCAAAGAGGCAAAGTCGTTTGTGTAAGAAAAAGACTATGTTTTTAGGAAACTAAAATAGTTCTTATGGCAAGTTGAGCTAACGGAGTCTAAAGTCCAACACATGGCTATCATCTCAGGAAATCATTTTATTTCCCCAAAACTTATTTTCTCATTTCCAAACCCAAAACCTATTATCAAATTATTTATTTTAATTAATATATTTATATAACTATAAAAGAAAAATCGGAATGTTCTAAGGAAGCTTAATTGAAGTCTAAGATGATAAAAGATACTGAAGGGCAACAAATGGTGGCCGGTTTTACATCAGTTGGTAACTCTGGTGAACCAAAGGTTTTTTGGTCATGAGGGAGGATTGGAGCAGCGATGGCTAAAGGGTTGTTGTTATTGTTGCTAAGAGTAGAAAGCATTGTGTTAAGTTGTTTTGGTTACTATAGCATTACACTTTGGAAACGCGATGGCGTTTTGGTTTTCTATGTTTGATGGGGTAGCATGGTATTTGAGAACGTGCATGGGAACGTGGAAATGGAAGGGATTCAGAGAAACCAGTGAGGGACACGGGATAGAGGGGAGATAGAAGCCATGATATTAATCGGTTATTATCAGATATTCTTGTGGCTCATAATGATCAATCTATCTTAAAATTATGCCCTGAATTGTGACAAGTCCTTTCCCATATTTAGGTACCGACGTCATCAAAATGCTATCATCATTTTCAGCTTCTAAGTCTTCTAACAAATCCGTTAATCCCACTCTAAAACATGTTTTGATCTTCTTGTTTTTGTGCACGTGTGAATGAGACACACTCACAAAGCTTCCTGCAAACTCAGTATTGCTTGGTCTTATCACCTTGTCATCTTCGTCGTTGATAAAAACATCAAACTTCACAGCTTTATTCTTATCAAACTCAATTCCATCAATCATCTAAACCTCCTCCTCTTCTTCCTTCTCCTCCTTGGTCCTCGACAGCTTCGGCCTTTTAATAAGCATGCTTACCTTTGAATCCAAAGTTAAAATCTTGTGCCAATAATGCCACCTTCTTAGCTTTAGATCTTTTAGGTTTAGGCTTATTCTTGAGCCACGGAATGTCAACATCTTGGTAAATATTTCTTGTGTCAAGAGAATCCTTCTTCTTCACACGCACAAGGTTCTTGTTCTCATAGTTGAAGAGAAAGGAGGATTCTAACCAATCAGGGTCAGTGAAATCCCTTCTTTTTCCACCCGATATTGTTTTCCATATGCTTCACATCCTATCCATGTTGGCGTCGTGAGAATAGAAAATGGGGTCTCTCGCAGCAGAATAGAAGATTCCCCTGTTCTCACGGTTAGGCTCTCTCTTTGACCAGTCCAAGAGTGAACAGGAGCATGTGGAACGTTCTCAAAAGTGCCAGCAAGGTTCAGGTTCATCTCCAGCACGATAAGGGCTTCCAAGGAAGAGCCTTGGAAGTTGCCCACTTGAGACAACATTCCTATACATTGTAGAAAGGTTGCTAGCGATTTGTTCATTGGGATCTACACTTTCCCTACTAGCACTAGGATCATCATCGTCCCTTCTGTTATAGTCTAGATCTATGAGAGTTGGTGGTTGGTGGCTAAGATTCCTAAGAGGGTCATAAAAAGGTGAGTTTTTATCTGTGTAAAAGGAAGGGATTGTCATGCTACCTTTATGGTTGTCCCAGTTCCAAAACGGAAGAGCGAAAGTTGGGTTACCAATCAAGTTTCCCAAGATTCTCTCATAGAAATAAAGGTACCAGCGGTGCCAAGGGAAGAATAGCCAAGAGTTGTGGACTTGGAGGTCAAGGTCAGGGAACCCTAATTGGTGATAAGCACCATCACAGTAATATAAGCACAATGGACATTAGCTTCTTGGGTGAAATTTCGAGGGTCATTAAGTGAAAGGGCTTTCATGCGCTCAAGGGCTTCCCTATACTAGTCTATGTAGACATCGTTGACTAAATGAGCAGCTGGTCTAACCCTAAGAGCTGTTCTAGGGGAAGGGAGCTTGAAGTCTACGATGGTAGAAGATCTTGGACGCAACAATTGATGGGTTTTGAGGTCAGGAGGGAGAACTCGAGCAGCAATGGCTAAAGGAGGGTTGTTATTGTTGGTAAGAGTTGAAGCACCATAAAGTCCTCCAAAGCCAATGAGAACATCCCTCCTATTTTTTCTAGCTACAAATATTGTTGTTGTGTGATGGTTTTCCTTCTTCTGGGTATGGTGTTGATGAGTTGTTTCGCTTAATATGGCATGACACTTTGGAAACGCGATGACGTTTTGGTTCGCTATGTTTATTTGGGTTTGAATGGTATTTGTGTAATAATTTGGTCTGTATCTTTAAAAATAAAATGTTCCATAAGTTGCCCATGCCTTGTTCATTTTTAGTTTTGGGTATTTTTTTGATTAATTTTGCTTATGGTATTTAGAGTCTTGTTTGTTAAAAATATGATTAAAAATCTTTATTTTGATTTATTTCCTTATTTTTGACTTTTGAATAGTGTAAAACAATAGTCAAATGAGTCATTTTTGTGTTAGCTGCGTTTTGAACCCATGACTTACATGATACCGAAATATGTACACATCACTAGATTATTGAAGATTTTTTTATATATATTTGTTTTTCATATATTACATATTTATTATATTTATCTTTATAATTTATGGAATCTTGATTTATTTTAATTGTCTTGATTTAAATTCCTTCCATTTTATAAATATTTTGTTTGGATGAAGTAATTCAATTTCAATGAAATTCAAAATTTCATTTTAAAATATCTATTTAAAACTTAAAATTTCAATATTAAATAAAAATAATATTAGTCATTTTTTCAATAAAAATTTCAACATGAAGATTGGGGATGATGGCAGCGTGAAAAGGTTACCAACACCATAGGAAAACAAAACGTGTGAGAGAGAGAGATAACAAAGGACTATTGTGTAAGAGAGAATTTGAAATTCTTACCAATTAAGTGAAATTTCAATTTCTATTATTTTAGTCTATTAAAATTCTTTTAAAAATTGATGTAAATTTAAATTCTTTAAAATCTTCTATCCAAACAATTAAATTATGATAAAAGTATTTCAAATTCACTAAAAAAATGAATTGACTTGTTTAAATACTACATTCAAACACACTGTAAAGATATTTTTATTAATTTATACATAATCGACTATGCATTAATTACATTAAAGGGGACGACAAAATTCACAGTTTTTCTAATTTCTCACAACCTATAAAAAAATTCTAACAACGATTTTGAAACCATTTTATAATTAACATAGTGCAGAAAGAGAACAGATGAACAAAAAAAACATTAAATATTGATATTTTCACATAAACAAGGAATGATATTGATATTATTTTTTTATAAAAAGAGTTAAAAGTAACTAAAAATATTTTAGGGTTCAAACTTTTAAAGTTATCTTTAATCATATCTTTAATCACATAAACATGGACTAATTTGAAAAACAAAAAAAAATTAATGAGAAAATTACATGTAATTTGATTGGTAAAAAAACTAATAGTATCAAAATTCCCAAAATTATTAGAGACATCATAGAAAATCTAAAAGTATATTAATCTTTGCTTTTTTCATTTAACAAAAAAGACATAAATCATAATTAAAGAAATAAAAAAATCTTCATACAAAAGAAAGTCACATATTTATAAAGTTCCAAACAACTACAATAACAAATAATGTATTTATGTTCAAGGAGTCAAAGTGACATAATCGACACTCTTATTTGCTCGCCATCCATGAAATCATAACTTTCTCCAACATAACTTCCATTTTGGTTCAAATTTTCCATAGCATCCTATATCATCTTCATCCATCATCCAAATGTAATTCATCTTAGACAATATTAATGTAAATACAAGTTAGCAACTAACATCTACTGGTGTCATCAATTAAAAAAAATAAAGTTATAAACAAGAACTTACCAATCTCATCTGAAATGGATTGGATAGCCATATTTGCGAGGGTGGATCATTAATTAATGCATTAATCTTATCATTAGTTAAGAATGATGGTGACTTCTCCAATATCTAATTAGCATGCTCATGGTCATTAATAATTTCAAAATTCTTAGGATCGGATAATAATTTTTCTTTTTCAATGGATTCCGAAGTTTATTAATTTGGTCATTAAAAAATAATCAACATAAAAAAAATCAAAGATGTATTTAAAAATGAAAAAAAGTTTAAAAAACTAATATCAGGAAATCAATATTCTCGACAATGTTGCAGGTTCTATACTAGTTGAACAACCTAAGAATATTGAGTTTAGAACATGCAAGAGTGCGAATACCAGTTTGGTTCATTTTCTATTTCTATAATTTTGAAATATACCACTTTTAAGCCTGAAAATAGTTTAAATATAGCATTATCTGAACGTTATTAGATAGCGCTTTCAAATCAAAAGTGATGTATTTCAAAATTAGAGGAACTTAAAAATGGACTGAAAAAAGGCTTACACCAGCACTCCTTAATCAATAAAGCAAACCCAACCCCTTCAGCAACACCGAGTTAAGGCATGCTTCAGATGAAGAACCCCTTGAAAAAATCCGCGCAGAACTATGGTTATCTACTGCCCCACCCATACATCTAGCCCCGAGATAATTAAGTTCATTCTATATATAGATTCCAATTTACTATATTTGTGAACCATATATATTCTGTTGGACATTTTAGTTTAATTGATCTCTTTATTATGTTAAAATAAGAGTGCACGCTTGTTTTAATGTAATAACGAGATGTTCGGTTTAGGCAAATTTTGGAAATTACATGGAAGTGACTTTCAGGAAAAGACAGTTTTTAAAAAAGATAAAACTTCCATCAACCGCCAAAAACCACCTATTCATCAACCACCAAAAACCACCTGTTCTTTGATCATAAATAATCATTCTGGTTCAGAAAGCACAACGGGTAACAAAACATACAAGACCAAAACAAAACTCTTGAATTATAATCTTTTGATTTTATTCGATTGAACAATTTTGGTTGAATACCGAAATTTGATTCAATCTGAAAGTGTTATACACGACTTCAGATTTATCCAGTATTATCTCGATTTTCAAATTAACCAACAAAAGATTGAATCAAATTTTTCGAGATGACGAACGATAGTTCGAAGATGACAAGCAAGTTTGCGAAGTTGGACAAGTTTGAAGGGCAGCATTTCAGAAGATGGCAGAAGAAGATGCACTTTCTCTTGACAACATTGAAGGTGGTGTATGTGCTTAGTACACCAATGTCGGTGTTTATGGAAGACGAAACTCTGGATCAAACAAGGAAGCATTCGAAATGGGAGAACGACAATTACATTTGTCGTGGACACATTCTGAACGGTATGTCTGACTCTCTCTTTGATATTTATCAAAATGTTGAGTCTGCTAAGGAATTATGGGACTCTCTTGAATCCAAGTATATGGCAGAAGATGCCTCAAGTAAAATTCTTAGTTAGTAATTTCTTTAATTACAAAATGATTGATTCGAGGCCTGTTATGGAACAATATAATGAATTGCTGCGGATTTTGGGTCAGTTTACTCAACATGATTTGAAAATGGATGAATCCATTGCAGTTTCATCTATAATTGATAAACTGACTTCTTCTTGGAAAGACTTCAAGCATACCTTGAAACATAAGAAGGAAGAGTTGACTCTGGTTCAACTCGGTAGTCATTTCATGATTGAGGAGTCGCTGAGGGCTCAGGAAATTGACAAAGTCAATGATAAAAACGTAGCAGCTTCCTCTTCCGTTAATATGGTAGAGGAAAGTGGAACAGTTAAGCAAAATTACAATACTAAAGGTAACAAACGAAAATTTCAAGGAAATAAGAACAAAGGTCCAAACAAACAGACAAAATTGTCATGTTGGAAGTGTGGGAAACCTGGTCATTTAAAGAGGGATTGCCGGGTGTTCAAAGGAAAGAACAAGGCTGGTCCAAGTGGGTCTAATGATCCTGAAAAGCAACAAGGTCAGATTATAGTGAATAATTTTAATTCGAATACGAATTCAAATTATGTATCACTAATATCTTATGCATTCTATGTGCAGGATGATGACGTTGCTTGGTGGTTTAATTCGGGTGCAACAAGCCATGTGTGCAAAGATCGTCGTTGGTTCAAGGAATTTAGACCAATCGATGATGGCTCTATTGTGAAGATGGGCAATGTTGCAACTGAACCAATCCTAGGATTAGGTTGTGTGAATTTAGTTTTTACTTCCGGAAAAAGTTTGTATTTGGATAATGTCTTATTTGTACCTGGTATTCGTAAGAACTTATTGTCTGGTATGGTTTTAAATAATTGTGGTTTCAAGCAAGTACTTGAAAGTGACAAGTACATCTTGTCAAGACATGGTTCGTTTGTTGGATTTGGTTATCGTTGTAATGGAATGTTTAAATTAAACATTGATGTTCCTTTTGTTCATGAATCTGTTTGTATGGCCTCGTGTAGTTCTATAACTAATATGACAAAATCAGAAATTTGGCATGCTAGATTAGGACATGTTCATTACAAAAGATTAAAAGATATGTCAAAAACAAGTATGATTCCTCCTTTTGATATGAACATTGAAAAATGCAAAACTTGCATGTTGACCAAGATCACTAGGAAACCTTTTAAGGATGTTAAAAGTGAGACTAAAGTCTTAGACCTTATTCATAGTGATTTGTGTGATTTGCATGCTACTCCATCATTAGGTCATAAAAAATATCTTGTTACTTTTATTGATGATGCATCAAGGTATTGTTATGTATATTTATTAAATACAAAAGATGAAGCTCTTGATAAATTTAAAATTTATAAGAAAGAGGTAGAACTTCATCAAAATGGGCTAATCAAAACTCTTCGTACGGATAGGGGAGGTGAGTATTATGATCCAGTTTATTTTCAATCTACTGGAATAATACATCAAACTACAGCTCCCTATACACCACAATAGAATGGTGTAGCCGAAAGGAAGAATAGAACCTTGAAAGAAATGGTGAATTCCATGTTATCCTATTCGGGTTTAAGTGAAGGATTTTGGGGTGAGGCTATGTTGACAGCCTGTTACTTGTTGAACCGAATTCCTAACAAAAGGAAGAAGGTTACCCCATATGAACTTTGGCACAAAAAGACACCAAATTTGAGTTATCTCAAAATTTGGGGATGTAGGGCTGTAGTCAGGCTTATAGAACCTAAAAGGAAAACCATAGGTGAAAGAGGTATAGATTGCATATTTATTGGATATGCTGAACATTCTAAAGCATATAGATTCTATGTGCTAGAATCTAATGATTCTGTTGCTGTGAACTTGGTTATAGAGTCACGGGATGCTATCTTTGATGAACAAAGGTTTACATCTATACCTAGGCCAAAGAACATGAATTCCATGTCGAAAGTCTCAGTTAATATTGAGGATATACCTTCAACTAGTACTGAAACTAGAAAGAGTACGAGAGTAAGAAAGGCTAAGTCATTTGGTGATGACTTTCAACTCTATTTGGTTGAAGGGTCAAGGAATGATATTGAATTTCAATATCAATATTGCCTTAATGTTGAGGAAGACCCAAAGACTTTTAGTGAAGCAATGGCTTCAAAGGATGTTGTATTCTGGAAAGAAGCAATCCAAAGTGAGATGGATTTCATCATGCAAAATAATACCTGGAAATTGGTTGACTTACCTCCTGGATGTAAGCCATTAGGATGTAAGATGATCTTTAGGAGAAAGATGAAAGTGGATTGTACTGTTGACAAGTACAAAGCCAGATTGGTTATCCAAGGCTTTAGGCAAAAGGAGGGTATTGATTTTTTCGATACATATGCTCATGTTGCTAGGATATCCACTATTAGACTGTTGTTAGCACTTGCTGCTATCCACAATCTGGTGATTCATCAAATGGATGTGAAAACTGCATTCTTAAATGGTGAATTGGATGAAGAGATATACATGAAACAACCTGAAGGGTTTGTTATGCCAGGAAATGAAAATAAGGTGTGTAAATTGATGAAATCTCTTTATGGCTTGAAACAAGCGCCTAAACAATGGCATCAAAAATTTGATGAGGTTGGGTTGTCTAGTGGTTTTGTTCTAAACCAAGCAGATAAATGTCTATACAGCAAGTTTGATACTCATGGCAAAGGAGTTATCATTTGTCTGTATGTAGACGACATGTTGATCTTTGGTACCGACCAAGATCAAGTTGATGAAACTAAGGCATTTTTGTCTTCTAAGTTTGATATGAAAGATATGGGGGAGGCGGATGTGATCTTAGGAATAAAGATCAAACGTGGAAACAATGACATTTCCATCTCTCAATCACATTATATTGAGAAGATATTGGAGAAATTTAATTTTAAAGATTGTTCTCCGGTAAGTACTCCCATTGATCCTAACCTGAAGCTATTACCTAATAAAGGTGTAGCAGTGTCTCAACTTGAATACTCAAGGGCGATAGGATCACTCATGTATGCAATGATTAGTACTAGGCCTGATATAGCTTATGTTGTTGCTAAATTTAGTAGGTTTACAAGTAATCCCAGTTCTCATCATTGGCGAGCTATGAATAGAGTATTCAAGTACTTAAAGGGAACCATTGACTATGGTTTGACATATACTGGATTTCCTTCAGTTATTGAAGGTTACTCTGATGCAACTTGGATAACCAATATGGAAGATTATTCATCCATAAGTGGTTGGGTATTCCTCCTTGGAGGAGGTGCTATCTCTTGGGCATCCAAGAAACAGACCTGCATTACAAACTCAACAATGGAATCTGAATTTGTAACTTTAGCAGCAGTTGGTAAAGAAGCTGAGTGGCTAAGAAATTTGATCTATGAGATTCCATTGTGGCCCAAACCTATACCTCCCATGTCTATCAGGTGCGATAGTCAGGCTACTTTGGCTAAGGCATATAGTCAAGTGTATAATGGGAAGTCTAGACACTTGGGTGTTAGACACAACATGGTTCGGGAGTTAATCATACACGGTGTGATATCAGTGGAGTTTGTGAGAACTCAACATAATTTGGTCGATCATTTAACCAAAGGGTTAAGTAGAGATCTCGTGAAAAGGTCGGCTGTGGGATTAGGAGTAAAGTTCATCTAAAATCTCTTATGTTAAGATACCCAATTTCCATCTAATATGACATTAGGTGCTGAATTCAATGTGGAAAGCTTAACATGTAGAGATTGGAACACATCATCGAAAGTATCCCAAAAGGTATGTGTTTGGTTCTGTAAGTTAAGGAGGTTGAAGTATAACTCCTCAATGGTTCTTTTGTAAAATTGCATTTGCAGGTGCAAGAAAGAAAAGGACTACCTATATAAGCATGAAATTTAGCCGCTTCAAGAAGCTGGGACTTGGCTTTGATATGCTTATGAAGGATAGGGACACAGGCTAGTAAACTAGTGTCGAGCAAGAGTAATGTTATAAACTATTGTGCAGATTATCTTCATGTATTCATTATGAATAGAAAGGGTTCAATCCTTAGTGACACCCTGATATTCGAATATTTGAAACGTGTAATTTGCTAAGATGAAATTCAATCGTCACGATATTTCATCTATGTAGTAGTTTGTGGTATGTTATGACTTTGGTGATTTGATCGGTAATTACACTAAAATGGGGGAGGTTTGTTGGACATTTTAGTGTAATTGATCTCTTTATTATGTTAAAATAAGAGTGCACGCTTGTTTTAATGTAATAACGAGATGTTCGGTTTAGGCAAATTTTGGAAATTGCATGGAAGTGACTTTCAGGAAAAGGCAGTTTTTAAAAAAGATAAAACTTCCATCAACCGCCAAAAACCACATGTTCATCAACCACCAAAAACCACCTGTTCTTTGATCATAAATAATCATTCTGGTTCAGAAAGCACAACGGGTGACAAAACATACAAGAACAAAACAAAACTCTTGAATTATAATCTTCTGATTTTATCCGATTGAACAATTTTGATTGAACCCCGAAATTTGATTCAATCTGAAAGTGTTATACACGACTTCAGATTTATCCAGTATTATCTCGATTTTCAAATTAACCAACATATTCTATATATATTCTTGCTGAACATACACTACAATAGATTCCGTCAGGCCATCCCAAAATTTAGATGAAATGAACCAATCCTGAATGCTGCTAAAATCTAGCCATAAGCATAAGGATTAACAAACTATATTTGAAAATAAAAATAGCCTTTTATTACCTTTGGCCAACATCCATTTCCATGACAGAAATTTAATCCTATATGCAATATAAAGACAAACTATTACATTGTTTATTTATTTAAAAGAAAGGTCTCATTTCTTTGTTTCGAAAGCGACCACACAAAAATCCATATTTCTTCTTCAAACTTGAGCTATGAAAGAAGAAATGGAAAAAAATGCTAGTATAAATTTTGAGGAAGAGGCATAATTAAAAATACCAGGACAGCAAAATATAATGCCAGACCCTATTGGCAATCAACTTTTTATGTATGTCAATTTGTAATTATTATAACAACATGATGAATTTTTAGAAATGGAAAACTAAATTGATGTTTTTAAAAAAAATAAAAATTGAGGACCAATTTTAACGATATATTAATATAGAGACCTTGTTCACGTTTGATTGAAAGTATATATAGAGATTAAAAATATATTGTTTCTTTTAATTTATTATATTTCCTTTCATAAAAACACATAATAATATTAATGTGTTGAGTTTAATTTTTATACAGTGTTAATGTAAAAACACATAATAAATTCAACACATTAACATTATTATGTGTTTTTAAACACATTAACATTATTATGTGTTGAATTAAACACATAATAAACCTCACATCATAAAATTACATTAACACTGTATAAAAATTAAGCTCAACACATTAATATTATTATGTGTTTTTATGAAAGGAAATATAATAAATTAAAAGAAACAATATATTTTTAATCTCTATATATACTTTCAATCAAACGTGAACAAGGTCTCTATATTAATATATCGTTAAAATTGGTCCTCAATTTTTATTTTTTTAAAAAACATCAATTTAGTTTTCTATTTCTAAAAATTCATCATGTTGTTATAATAATTACAAATTGACATACATAAAAAGTTGATTGCCAATAGGGTCTGGCATCATATTTTGCTGTCCTGGTATTTTTAATTATGCCTCTTCCTCAAAATTTATACTAGCATTTTTTTTCCATTTCTTCTTTCATAGCTCAAGTTTGAAGAAGAAAAGAGTATGGATTTTTGTGTGGTCGCTTTCGAAACAAAGAAATGAGACCTTTCTTTTAAATAAATAAACAATGTAATAGTTTGTCTTTATATTGCATATAGGATTAAATTCCTGTCATGGAAATGGATGTTGGCCAAAGGTAATAAAAGGATATGTTTATTTTCAAATATAGTTTGTTAATCCTTCTGCTTACGGCTAGATTTTAGCAGCATTCAGGATTGGTTCATTTCATCTAAATTTTGGGATGGCCTGATGGAATCTGTTGTAGTGTATGTTCAGCAAGAATATATATAGAATATATATGGTTCATAAATATAGTAAATTGGAATCTATATATAGAATGAACTTAATTATCTCGGGGCTAGATGTATGGGTGGGGCAGTAGATAACCATAGTTCTGCGCGGATTTTTTCAAGGGGTTCTTCATCTGAAGCATGCCTTAACTCGGTGTTGCTGAAGGGGTTAGGTTTGCTTTATTGATTAAGGAGGGCTGGTGTAAGCCTTTTTTCGGTCCATTTTTAAGTTCCTCTAATTTTGAAATACATCACTTTTGATTTGAAAGCACTATCTAATAACGTTCAGATAATGCTATATTTAAACTTTTCAGGCTTAAAAGTGGTATATTTCAAAATTATAGAAATAGAAAATGAACCAAACTGGTTTTCGCACTCTTGCATGTTCTAAACTCAATATTCTTAGGTTGTTCAACTAGTATAGAACCTGCAACATTGTTGAGAATATTGATTTCCTGATATTAGGTTTTTAAACTTTTTTTCATTTTTAAATACATCTTTCATTTTTTTATGTTGATTATTTGTTAATGACCAAATTAATAAACTTAGGAATCCATTGAAAAAGAAAAATTATTATCCTAAGAATTTTGAAAGTGTTGATTATTGGAGAAGTCACCATCATTCTTAACTAATGATAAGATTAATACATTACTTAATGATCCATCCTCGCAAATATGGCTATCCAATCCATTTCAGATGACATTGGCAAGTTTTTGTTTATAACTTTATTTTTTTTTAATTGATGACACCAGTAGATGTTAGTTGCTAACTTATATTTACATTAATATTGTCAAAGATGAATTACATTTGGATGATGGATGAAGATGATATAGGATGCTACGGAAAATTTGAACCAAAATGGAAGTTATGTTGGAGAAAGTTATGATTTCATGGATGGAGAGCAAATAAGAGTGTCTCAATGTGATGATGTCACTTTGACTCCTTGAACATAAATACATTGTTTGTTATTGTAGTTGTTTGGAACTTTATAAATATGTGACTTTCTTTTGTATGAAGATTTTGTTATTTTTTAAATTATGACTTATGTCTTTTTTGTTAAAAGAAAAAGGCAAAGATTAATATACTTTTAGAGTTTCTATGATGTCTCTAATAATTTTGGGAATTTTGATACTATTAGTTTTTTTTACCAATCAAATTACATGTAATTTTCTCATTAATTATTTTTTTTTGTTTTTCAAATTAGTCCGTGATTATTATTTTTTAAATTGCAACTTTCTTAAATAAGAAAATATGATTAAAGATAACTTTAAAAGTTTGAACCCTAAAATATTTTTAGTTACTTTTAACTCTTTTTATAAAAAAAAATATCAATATCATTCCTTGTTTATGTGAAAATATTAATATTTAATGTTTTTTTTTTGTGGTGATCCCATCAACATTACTGCTCAACGAGTCTCTGTATTGTTGTTCATCTGTTCTCTTTCTGCACTATGTTAATTATAAAATGGTTTCAAAATTGTTGTCAGAATTTTTTTATACGTCCTGAGAAATTAGAAAAACTGTGAATTTTGTCCTCTCCTTTAATGTAATTAATGCACAGTCGATTATGTATAAATTAATAAAAACATCTTTATAGTGTGTTTGAATGTAGTATTTAAACAAATCAATTCATTTTTTTAGTGAATTTGAAATACTCCTATCATAATTTAATTGTTTGGATAGAAGATTTTAAAGAATTTAAATTTACATCAATTTTTTAAAGAATTTTAATAGACTAAAATAGTAGGAATTGAAATTCCAACTAATTGGTAAGAATTTCAAATTCTCTCCTCTCACACGGTAGTCCTTCGTTCTCTCTCACACGTTTTGTGTTCCTATGGTGTTGGTGACCTTTTCACGCTGCCACCATCCCGAACCTTCATGTTGAACCACTTGAACCCTAGCCCATGTTTAAGCGAACCAGGAGCCATGCGGGGAGGTGTTGTTGCTCCGACAAAGATGATGAATGTTTGCGGTGGTGATGAAGAGTTTCACAGAGTCGTTGACAAGCACCAGATTTGAAACTACGGTGTTGGCTCCAACGATTTGCTATGAGGAGATATCGACCTTGGTTTGTGGTGGGTGTGAGCACAACGATGGTTGGAGGAGGGAGAATCGTCATCGTGGCCACGAGGTGATTAAGAAGGAGGTACTAAAGGTCATTTACTTTTTTATTATTAAATATCAACTCCGCGCCGAAGTTCATTTACTTTTTTATTATTAAATATTGTCTAGCATTAAAATTATTTTAAATAGTTAAATATTTAAAAAATGAATTATATTTATTTTTATTTAATATTGAAATTTTAAGTTTTAAATAAATATTTTTAAATGAAATTTTGAATTTCATTGAAATTGAATTAGTTCATCCAAACAAAATATTTATAAAATGAAAGGAATTTAAATCAAGACAATTAAAATATTGTATATTTGAATTTCCTATAAATTTTTAAATCCTTCATCCAAACAGAAGGTTAAGATTAAAGAAAAGGACGAAGAAGAATACTCATACGAATATTGTGGTCTTACATTTAAAAAATAAATAAAAAGTGTTAAAAGTAATTAAAAGAATTTTAGGATACAGACTTTCAAAGTTGTCTTTAATCATATTATCTAATTTAAAAAAGTTACAATTTTAAAATTTTAAAAAATAATAATCTAATACTAATTTGAAGAAAAAATTAATAGAAAAATGACATATAAATTGATTGGTTAAGAAATTAATATTATCAATTGCATACCCTTTTTTTCAGCAAAAAAATACTTTATAAACATATGATGGGCATAAGAAATACCGTATAGTACAAAAAAAAAAAAACTGGTAGATTTTGTACAACCTCCTATCCTCGCAAGCCTGTGATGGTTAATTAGTTAGTATTTATGATATGAACCAGAAATATTTAATAACCATCAATACCTCCAAGTAAACTATACACTCACAACCAATCAAGATGAAATTGCCCTTGCTTTTGTGAATCACTTTAGGAATTTGTTTAGTACTCATGAGCTGACCCAAACTCCTTCCATTTCGATCTGCAACAGGGGTCCTAAGGTTCCCACCGATTGTTTTGCGGCCTTACTTTGTCCTACTTCTAAGCAAGAGGTTTGAAACGTTATTTCTGTGATGGATAACAATAAAGCTCCTGGGCCAGATGGTTTCAATGTTTTATTCTTCAAGAAGGCTTGGAATATCATTGGTGATGATATCTTTGCAGCGGTTAATGAATTCTTTACAACTGAAAAAATTCTAAAGCAGCTCAACCATGCTATTATTGCGCTTATTCCTAAGCATGATCAGGCCTCCCAGGTTAACCATTTTAGACCCATATCTTGCTATAATTTGTTATACAAGATTGTATCTAAAATTCTGGCCAACCGCATAGCCCCAGTGCTTGAAACTATTATTGGGGAAACTCAAACTGCTTTCATTAAGAACAAAAAGATGATGGACAACATCTTCCTAATTCAAGAGATTTTGCGCAAATATGCCCGGAAAAGATCCTCTCCGAGATGCCTCCTGAAAATTGACTTGCATAAAGCTTATGATTCCATTTCCTGGGAATTCTTAGATTGGATGCTTAAGTCCATTGGCTTTCCAGCCCAGTTCTGTACTTGGATCATGGAATGTGTTTCTTTCACTTCCTTTAGTGTGGCAGTCAATGGATCCATTTATGGTCACTTCAAAGGGCAGCGGGGTCTTAGACAAGGGGATCCTCTCTCCCCTTATCTATTTGTGCTCTATTTGGAGTACTTTTCTAGAGATATGAGCAGCCTCAAGGATGATGCCAATTTTAAATTTCATCCCAAATGTGCAAGTATTCAACTATCTCATTTGGCTTTTGCAGATGATATTATGCTTCTATCTAGAGGAGATATCCCTTCTGTGTCAACTATGTTTGCCAAACTTCATCACTTCTGTAGGGTTTCAGGGCTTTTCATCAGCTCTGATAAATCTGCCATATACTCAGTCGGTATTAGGCCTCATGAGCTTTCTCATATTCAGCAGCTTACTGGATTTAGCTTGGATGACTTTCCTTTTAGATATTTGGGTGTTCCCCTTTTATCATCTAGATTAAATGTATGTTATTATGCTCCCTTGCTTTCCAAGATTACTGGCCTGATTCAGGGATGGAGCAATAAGTCTTTATCTTATGCAGGTAAGTTAGAGTTGATCAGAGCAGTTATTCAAGGAATTGTGAATTTCTGGATGGGGATTTTTCCTTTGCCGCAATTTGTTCTGGACCGGATCAACGCTTCGTGCCGTAATTTTCTGTGGGGCAAAGCGGATATTGGCAAAAACAAGCCCTTGGTTGCTTGGTCAGTAGTTTGTTCTCCGAAAAAAGAAGGGGGTTTAGGCCTTTTTAATCTCAAGGACTGGAACCTTGCACTTCTTTCCCGTATCCTGTGGGACTTTCATTGTAAGAAAGATTCTCTATGGGTTTGGTGAGTTCACCATTACTATTTCGGAGGGAGCGATGTGTGGAATTACAATACTTCTTCATCATATTCAGTTTTGATAAAGAAAATCATTCAAATAAGGGATTTTATTATCTCCAAAGAACTAAGTAA
The DNA here is from genome assembly GCF_004193775.1 of Glycine soja. NCBI lineage: Eukaryota > Viridiplantae > Streptophyta > Magnoliopsida > Fabales > Fabaceae > Glycine > Glycine soja. The sequence goes on from NC_041008.1 coordinate 38,335,317, forward strand.
GAAAGAGGCAAAAAAGAGGATTCAATCTTGGAGCACCAATGAACAATTGCTTGTTGGCAAAGTCTATGAATACATTAGAGGTGTCAAGCCTATTGTTAGTTGATGTTCTGTTATATGGAACCCAACAATCCCCCTTAAGATGTCTTTCATTCTGTGACTGGCTAAAAGGAACCGGTTGCTTACTCTTGACAAAGTTGCTTTTTTGAACAAGGGTTCCCTCTGCCCTTTATGTTCAAATGAGGTTGAGTCAAATGCTCATTTGTTCTTTTCTTGCAGAAAATCTCTCCAAGTTTGGGCTCACATTCGTGATTTGGCTCTTTTCCGCAGGCGTTTCACTTCTTTACAGCACATTACTGACTCTTTAATTAGGGGCAGATCCACATCAGGTGTTCAAGGAAAATTACGTTGTCTGGCTATAGCAATTACAGTCTACTGCATCTGGCTGTCTAGGAACAAGCTGATTTTTTAAGATTATCAATGTTCTGTAATAGAGGTTATTAGCAAGATTAAGTTTCTTATGTATAGACAAGCGCACCTGTTGCATTTGCTTTAGCATCTTGATATAGGTCTTCTTGTATCAGAGAGACTTTTGATTTTCTTTAACTGCGGGGTATGCCCCGTTTATTATTGTATCATTTTGGGTTTAATATAATTTACATTTTTCCCAAAAAAAGAAAGCAAACTCTCCTTTTCTTATTTAAACCTGAGCTATAAAACAAGAATTGGAAAAAATACGGGTATAAATACTGAGGAATTGGCATAACATACCAATATAGCTAAAAGTATGATACCACGACCTAGCTAGAGGCAAAACTGCACTGAACATACAAGTGTATGTATAGTTGTAGAATCATCAATAGAAGCGAACATATTCACTAACATGGGTGGCAAAGCATTTCTTTGAACCAAATTATCTTTCTTCTTAGGTTGGCTAACTAATAGTTAAACTATTCTTTTCATTCATTCTTTTCAATTAATATATATTAATTAAAAGGAGATTAGGAGTTATATTGTATTATAAACAAATGTAACAATAAAACAAACAATTTAACAAACATTTATTATAACAATAACATAGTATCCCTCACAGATGAAAGGGATCTATTAAGTTCCAAGAAAAATAACTACAGCACACTAATTAAGAAACAACAAATGACAGATAGAGTATCCCTTAGAGGAACAAACCCTAGCAGTAGCACACATAATTTAGATTTATTCATCGTCCACCTCAGGATAAACACGCTTTATCCTTACGTCCTTAATTGTAACAGGCTTGTCCCCATATATGGGAGCCAGTGTGACAGAAATACTATCATCGTCTTTTGTTACTCCCAAGTCTTTCAACTTATACGTTAATGGCAATTTGAAAGAAGCTCTGGTTATGTTGTTATGGTTGACATGCGGCGAGTGAGGCAAAGTCACAAAGCTTCCCGCAAACTCTGAATCCTGGGGTCCAATCTCATTGTCGCCTTGGTCGTTGATGATCACATCAAACCTCACACCATCAGTGCTATCATACTCAACATCTATCACTAACACCTCTTCTACGCCTTCTTCTTCTTCTTCATTCTCGTTCCTGGATCGCGGCTTCGGCCTCTTCACGTTTGTACGCTCAATGGATTCCAGAGGGAGAGGGAGCTGTAATGTCTTGAATGTTGAAGCTTCTGGTTTTGAACGAAGGAGAATAATCTCCTTCTTTGGTTTGATGAGTTCCCCAGCCAACAGCCATGGAAGGTCAACTCGTTGGTAATCATACCCCATCTTCTTGGAGTCGAGGCAGTCTTTGACCTTCACACGCACATAGTTCTTGTTCTCGTCGTAGAAGAAGAAACTGGATTCCAACCAGTCGTCACTTTTGTGATCAAATCTTCTTCCATCCAGCAATTCTGTCTTCCATATGTTCCACATCCTATCGACGTTTGAATGGTGAGCAAAGAAAATGGGATCTTTTGCAGCCGTAGCCAACAACCCCATGTCGTGGTGATTGTTTTCTCTTTCACCGGTCCAGCTGTGGACAGTATTGTGCAAAGATTCCAGAGATCCAAAGTGTTGCTGAGGTGCAGAACCAGCTTCGAATGCTGGCCCGAGGAAGTAGTCTGGGCTTGAGTTGGTTTTGCTTGCAACTGCCGTATAAACTTTTATCAAGTTGTTGACGATCAAGTTGTCGACGATCGAGTTATTCTTTTTCTCCACTGGCGGCCATAAAATTATTTGAGGAGGTTTCACAGGAGAATCGTCCCTCTTGTAGTCTAGGTCGATGAAAGCATTTACATGATCGCTATTCCTGTGTTCGTCGTAGAGAGGCGAACTTTTGTCTGTGAAAATGGGAGGGATTCTCATGCCGGCGGGATTGTCCCAGTTCCAAAACGGAAGAGCGAAAGTGGGGTCACCGATCATCTTCCCCAAGATTTTCTCATAGAAATAGAGATACCAGCGGTGCCAAGGAAAGAATATCCAGGAGCCGTGAACGTCAAGCTTGTAGTCAGCGAAGCCCTTTTGAGTATAGCCGCGACCATCGCAGTAGGCACGGTGGACATTGGCCTGTTGCATGAAACTGCGAGGATCATCAGGTGGAAGGGCTTGCATGCGCCTCACGGCTTCCTCGTACTTGGCTATGTAATCATCAGTGACCAAATGAGCAGCTGGTCTAATTCGAAGGGGTAATGTCTTGTCATCGTGTGGAGGGAGCTCGTAGTCTTTGAAGGGGGGTGGTGGGCAAAAAGGGTCTTTTTCTGGGTCCGGTTGAACGCAGTTAGTTGGATCTGGAGGCGACAATGAAGCACCAAATGCAGAACCAGTGTTGTTACTTGTGAGACTTGTTGTAGCACCATAGAGTCCTCCAAGGCCGATCAGAATGTCCCTCCTATTTCTAGGGTTACCATTGCATGCTACTTCCCAAGCATGACGCCGCTTTGTTGCTTTGCTAGGTTTTTTAGACGGTGGGAACATGCATACGGAAGAAGAAATGGGAATGGATGCAGACAGGTTCAGGAGGGACCAAAAGGATGGATGTGATGTAGAAGAAGCCATGGTTAATCAGTTGCGTATTTCTCTTCTAAGATACTATTGCCTTTTATAGTCAAGTTTGAGAGAGAAAATGAGGTGAAAAAATGTACTATTAAAATTATTTAACATATTGGGCTAAGACATATCTTGAGTTTCTAGTCAAATTTATTTTAATATTAATATATCTCTTTTACTATAAAAAATGTGAAAGGAAGCAGAGAAAAAAGTTTTAAGAAATAGACAATTATACTTTAGAAATATTAATATTAATAGTTGTTATAATTTAAAATAAAATATGATTCAATTTTAATTTTAATTTGAATATAATAATATGCTAATAATAAACACAATTTAAATTTTAAAAATTTTAAAATCTTAAAATAATCAATCCTACTCTCAAATTGTGTTTAGAGATCAGGGAACAAAAATCAAATCTATAAAAAAAATCTTAATTAATTATTATATTGTAAAATATCTTAATTATTATATCACTTTTCTTTATTATTATTACCCCATCATCATCATCACCAGCGTCAACGTCAGTGATGAAGCTTGAAAAAAAGTTTGGAGGACCAAAGTAGTTATAAAGTATAATTCAATATAATAATTTTTATAATATCATTTTTTATAAGTGATTTTAAGCTTTCTTTTGTCACAGTGATTTTAAGCCTTTAACCATAATATTCAAATGTTTTTTTATTTTTATGAATTAAAAAAATATTTTTTCGAGCTTATTAAAAATACTGTTCAAGTTTTTTATGAAATCAGTTATTGAATAAAACAGTAGACAAATTATCTTTAATTTATTTTTGTGAAACTGCAAATTAAAGACATTAATTTTTTTATACAAAACAAAAATTATATTAGAATACAAAAAAAAATTATACAGTTTTTTCCAAAGAATTTAAGGAATACTTACATTTTTGCCAAAGTCATTACAAATTTTGAATTAAAAATTGCAAAAATTTACAAATTCATAAAAAAATTGCTAGAAAAACCCATAAGAATAAGGAAAAAGTTAATGTATGAAAATTATTATTAATACGTAAGCAAATTGTTTAAAATAATAATAATAATGATGATAATAAATATTACTTTCAATTTATATGTTGTTTTGTGCCCGTTCACTTAAAATTCTTAATCATTAAGAAACAAATAACTTTAAAGAATAACAAAATATTAGAAATAATCTTATTAAAATCTTAAAATATAAATAATATATATATATATATATATAAAGAAATAGCAAAAAAAATTGGTTAGATGACCATGCCCCCTATGTCCCAATGAAGATCCATCACTAACTATTACAACTATTATCACCTCCGTCGTCGTAACTGTCATCTTCATAGTCACCTCCACCAACGACGAGTAATATTCATATTGATATTCGATCAAAACGTGTATTTTTCGTCAAGATCAGAACGAATACTTGCAAGTATGCATATTCTTATCATCCCTACTCATGACATTTGTATTAGTAGGTATTTTAATTGTGAATGAGTCATGAAGAATTTAAGTTATCTATCTCCACCTAAAGGTTCTAAAGTAATGTGAGTTTCCAAGGACTAAACAAGGGTTTGAATTGTCTCATTATTAATTTTGGCACAATGTGGTACACATATGGGTTTGGCATGCTATTTAAATAATGATGTAGATTTGTGGGCTTTATTTCAGGTTTTAATGGAGATCTAGATTGGAAATTTCAAACTCCAAAGAAAACTTAAGCTATTTGGTGAAGGCTTAGGTTATGTACACATGTATCCATTTATACTGGACACTTATATATATATACTTTGATGGAGGGAGATTCCATTAAAAAACGGTTAGTCAATTTTTTTTACTAAATTAATTAACACTTTGTACTAATAGCATATGATAACAAAAAAACAATCTAAAAAACTCAAGATACATGGAGAAATCGTGGAATCTTTAAACACGAGATTCACTACTTAAAGATTGATTTAGACTGGATTTTTTTTAGTTAAATGAGTTACTACATCGATTAATAGTATCGTCAAAAAAACAGTTAACATAAAATTGGTCACTAGTCAGTCATTATGAAAGTGGTTTTTAGTTTGGTCACTACCCATGAGTCACTAAATCAACTTTTATAACATGGGTCACCAAATTAGTCTCTACAGTATTGGTCACAAAATTAGTCTCTATGATTTGAGTAACTACATTAATTGTAATAAAACCAGTCATCTAATCGGTTTTTAAATCAGTGTCTAAATTGGAATCAACAATCAGCGACTAAAACTTTAGCTACTTGCTAAAATTGGTCTCTTATTTGGTCACCAACTGATTAACGATCCACTTTGTAAAATTAGAAATCTTCTGGCTCTAAAAACCATTTTTTCTTGATGTGTGGAATATTGGAGATACTTCTGATTTCCGTTGAGCAACATATTAACAATAGTCACACATAATAATATAAAAATTAGCAACTATTTTAATGATATTAAAATATTTTAATCAACCATTAGTGGCAAAATTGTAATTTTCAAATAAATTGCTTCAACTTTAGATAGTCATGGATGGAGTTTAACTTTAAAAATTATTAACTACGTATATGTATAATCTCATAAATTTCTAATAGAAAAATATGTATAGACAGTAAAAAAAAAAAGCAACATATGTATATAAATAACACAGTATTTATAAATAAAATAAAATGGGCATATGTAAGTACATAACTAACAGTATTTATAATTAACTAACAACAAATATATAACAAACAGCAGAATAAATAAATGGTAAAAAGAGTTACTGTGGTATAGTAGAGATTTATATATGGAATAAATAAAAGAAGTGTTTTTTAGAATTAAATAAAGAAGTTAAAAACCAAGCATATAAATAAATAAAAATTAAATACAGCAATTCAAATAGCAAAAAATAAAATAAAAACATGATACAGAGTTTTGTACGGTTAGAGATATAATGGAATTAAAACAAGATAACTTATTGAAGATAGATAGTAACAAGAAACAAAGAGATGGTTATGGGTTAGTAATGTTTAAAAGTTACGTAGGTACAGGGAATTAAAATTGATTTTTTTTTTTTGGATTAGAATTGATTTAACTTTTCGTTAAGAATTGAAGAGCAAAATAGTAACGTTTTTAAATTAATAGAATGACAATAATAATTAAGAGAAAAATAAAATAAACAATATGATTTCTAGGAACACATTACTTAACACCCATGGTTATACTTTTATGTTGAGAGTTATGATAGATGTCTTCTCTCCTTACTCTGGAAAATCTGATTTTAGTAAAAGAAGGAAAGAAGTGGGTTTTAGGTTTGTGGACCACTAGGTTTTGGTAGCCGGCGTACGAATTTATGATGAGTGATGACTAACCTAATACCCTTCATGCAAAATATGGTTGTGACACCTTGCAAGGCTACGGACGTGCTTAGATTATCATTGTCCTAGTTGAATTTTAATTGATCTTTGATTTAGTTCAATTCCAACTAGTTTAATTGTCTTACCTCTAGTTAGTTTTTGTTGAGTTTAGTTTGTTTGGAAAAGAAAAGAAATGGTTTTTTACTAGATACATGTGCTAAAGATAGAAAATAATTTAAAAATTCCATAAATATAGTTAGACACCCAAAATCCTATCCAATGGTGTACTATAAAAATTTATTTGACACCAAATAAAATTAGAGGATTTATGATAGATTAGGGGGTAACTTTATTACATTAATGGGGAGGAATACATTTGGTTAACTCTAAAATATCCTCTGGATGTTTGGATGTGCCTGATACATATTAGAGGAAAAAAAAATAACATAAGACAAATATTTGAGTTAATGGAATTTTTTTTATAATGTATATATTGTTAGATAACACAATCAAATATAATATAAAATTTATTAAAATATTTTTTTTAGTAAAATCATCTTAATATAATTTTTATTATTATTGTTATATATTATGTGAATTCAAAACACGTAACTATATAAGTAACTTATTATATAATGTGAATTTAAAATTTATGATAAAATTATTATAATTATAATAGATAGTGTGAATTTAAAATATTATATAAAATTATTACAATAAATAGATAATAGGAAATAAGAGAGAAGTAAGGATATTATTTGTATCTTTTGAATATTATATACTTAAGATAAAAAAAAATTATCTTATTGTTTTCTTTTCTAATTTGTGGTTGTTTCATAATCTTATTTTCAAATCAAACTTAAAACAAAAATACTTATATTCTTTAGTATCATAATTTTTTTAACAAATCAAACCCATCATTGAATTTCTTATTGTATATATTGGGCAACAATTAAGTTTTTAGCAAAACTTATTTTAATATTAATAGATTTCTTTTACTTATAAAAGAAATGTGAAAATAAAGAAACCAAATGAAACAAAAAACTTTTAATAAATTGATAATTATATTTAAAAATTATTAATATTAATAATTGTTATAATTTATTTTAAATTTGAATAACTGAAATCTTAACAAAAAAACAATCTTACTCTCAAATTGTGTTTTAGAGATCATTGTGTAATTTTGGAAGAATATATATATAAAGTGAATTAATTGAAAGAGTGAGAGTAACTCAAATTATAATATAGGAGTAAATTATAACTTTTTACAGATTTAAAGTCTCATTCATTAGTTTTTTTTCTTTTTATAATGTTGGTATTTTTCTACCAACAACTTATATAAATCATTTATTAAATTCATGTGTCAAATAATTTAGTATACTAGTGACAATAAATATGAATAAGAAGGGCCAGGAGGTAGCAGCAGTACTAGTGAGAATAAATATGTATGATATCCCCCAGAAAAGCATGCAACGGGGAGCACATCATAAAATGTTCCAGTCCATTAAACCTCACACTGAGCCACTACTCATGCTTCACCAGATGCACTCTAACTTCCTCCTGTGTCTCTGTTGCTTCAATAACTACCAACAAGACAAAACATAGTTAGGAGAGGGGTACAGAATTTAATAAAAACATTTTGTAAAAAATCCAATTTTATTCGTTACTTTTTAACAATTTTTCTTAAAAACACTTCACTTGACTTTTATTCGTTACAAATAATTAAAATTTTCTTACTTTTTAACAATTAATTGATCAAATTTTTTACCAATTGTATTAAGCTGAATTTTATTCTTTACAAATAATTAAATTAAATATATATTTTTGTGTCACGTATCTTGTTATGTTCTATCATATTCCAGCCTTTTAGTTTCTTCTTAAACTAATAACTCCATCTGTACATGATTAATGAATCTTAAATTATTTGTTTTATTTTTAATAATGTAATACAGAAAATAGTACTCTTTGCACTCTAAGGAGTCTTTATATATTTGTTAACTAATTACAAATTCACATGTATATAAGGTGGTTAAATTTTAAAGAAAATCATCTTCAAATTCATACCTACAATGATTTTGTAGTGATGATTAGTTAATTGTGATTATTAAGTTCTGTAAAAAAATTGAGACTATTATTATTTACAATTAAAAAAATAGTGTTATTCGTATCCATTAGAGTTGTGCCAAACATATTGTACTTTTTGGATAAAAAAACAAATTATTGTAGTTTTTTGGAACTTTATAAATATGTGACTTTCTTTTGTATGAATATCTTGTTATTTCTTTAATTATGACTTACGTCTCTCTTTTTTTTTTTTTTTAAAAAAAAGCAAAGATTAATATACTTATAGAGTTTCTAAGATGTCTTCAATAATTTTGGAAATTTTGATACTATTAGTTTTTTACCAATTAAATTACATGTCATATTCTCATTAATTTTTTTTTGTTTTTTTTTAAATTAGTCCTTGATTATTATTTTTTGAAATTGAAACTTTCTTAAATAAGAAAATATGATTCAACATAACTTTAAAAGTTTAAATCCTAAAATCTTTTTAATTACTTTTAACATTTTTTTATAAAAAAATATCAATATTGTTTATGTGAAAATATCAATATTTAATGTTTTTTTTTTGTGATCCCATCAGCATTACTGCTCAATGAGTCTCTGTATTGTTGTTTATTCATTCTCTTTCTACACTATGTTAATTATAAAATGGTTTCAAAATCATTGTTACAATTTTTTTATACACTGTGAGAAACTAGAAAAACTGTGAATTTTGTCCTTTCCTTTAGTGAAATTAATGCATAGTCAATTATGTGTAAATTAATAAAAACATCATTAAGGTTAAAGAAAAGGATAAAGAAGAATACTCATATGAATATTCTGGTCTTATATTTTTTTAAAAAAAATTATAAAAAGTGTTGAAAGTAACTAAAAGGATTTTAGGATTCAGATATCTAAAGTTATCTTTAATCATATTATCTAATTTTAAAAAGTTACAATGTTAAAATTTTAAAAAATAATAATCAGGGATTAATTTGAAAAAAAAAACCCATAGAAAGATGACATATAAATTGATAGGTAAAAAATTAACAGTATCAAAATCCCTAAAATTATTGAAGCACCTTAGAAAGAATTTATCAACTGCATACCCTTTTTTTTTCAGCAAAACAAAATACTTTATAAGTATATGATGGACATAAGAAATACCGTATGGTACAAAAAAAAAAAAAAACTGGTAGATTTTGAACAACCTCCCTGTCTCCGCCAGCCTGTGGTGGTTAATTAGTTAGTATTTATGATATGAACCAGAAATATTTAATAACCATCAATAGCTCCAAGTAAACTACACACTCAACCAATCAAGAAAGCAAACTCCCCTTTTCTTATTTAAACCTGAGCTATAAAAAAAGAATTGGAAAAAATACGGGTATAAATACTGAGGCATTGGCATAACATACCAATCTAACTAAAAGTATGATACCACGACCTAGCTAGAGGCAACAATGCAGTGAACATACAAGTGTATGCATAGTTGTAGAATCATCAATAGAAGTGAACATATTCACTAACATGGGTGGCAAAGCATTTCTTCGAACCAAATTATCTTTCTTCGTAGGTTGGATAACTAATAGTTAAACTATTTTTTTCAATTAATATATATTAATTAAAAGGAGATTAGGAGTTATATTGTATTATAAACAAATGTAACAATAAAACAAACAATTTAACAAACATTTATTATAATAATAACATAGTATCCCTCAACAAAGATGGAAGGGATCTATTAAGTTCCAAGGAAAATAACTACAGCACACTAATTAAGAAACAACAAATGACAGATAGAGTATCCCTGGAGGAACAAACCCTAGTAGTAGCACACACATAATTTAGATTTATTCATCGTCCACCTCAGGATAAACACGCTTAATCTATCCTTACGTCCTTAATCGTAACAGGCTTGTTCCCATATATGGGAGCTAGTGTGACAGAAATACTATCATCGTCTTTTGTTATTCCCAAGTCTGAAAGAAGCTTTGGTGATGTTGTTGTGGTTGACATGCGGCGAGTGAGGCAAAGTCACAAAGCTTCCCTCAAACTCTGAATCTTGGGGTCCAATCTCATTGTCGCCTTGGTCGTTGATGAACACATCAAACCTCACACCATCAGTGCTATCATACTCAACATCTATCACTTACACCTCTTCTACGTCTTTTTCTTCTTCTTCATTCTCGTTCCTGGAGCGCGGCTTCGGCCTCTTCACGGTTGTAGGAAAAATTTAATGTATAAAAATTATTATTAATACTTAAGAAAATTGTTTAAAATAATAATAATAATAATAAATATTACTTTCAATTTATATGTTGTTTTGTGCTCGTTCACTTAAAATTCTTAATCATTAAGAAACAAATAACTTTAAAGAATAACTAAAAATATTATAAATAATCTTATTAAAATCTTAAAATATAAATAATATATGTATAAAGAAATTGCAAAAAAAAAAATTTGGTTAAAGGACCATGCCCCCTATGTCCCAATGAAGATCCGTCAATTGTTAGAAATTTTATAATTCCTAATTAATTAATATGGATTACATATTATATTATAACATTTATATTAGTTATTTACATTTAAATGGCTTCAATATAAAGTGATCTATTTAAGTGAGCCCATTAGACAGTCAATAGATAATTGATATGGGAATAGGTTTAAAACATAAGGCATGGTTATGGTCTTCAATACACCAAATCAATAAACAGTTTCTCCTCTCCCCATCTGAAGAGAAAACGAAGGTCTCAAAAAGAAGAAGGTGATTTGGTTGAAGAAGGTCATTAAACCAATTGTTCGTGACCACTATCAGATTCCGTTGCGTGTTAATCGAGCTCCATGAATCCAGGTATTCCTTAAAACCTCTTGATAATCTGACGTAATGTGTTATAATGCTCATTTGGTATTTTATAAGGTTTATTGAAAATTCACAATATCAATGACTACCAGAATTAAGAATTATTATTATCTGCCATCATGACTGTAATCTTTGCAGTCACCTCTATCGACGATAAATAATATTTATATTGGTATCCGATCAAAATATGTATTTTCTATCAAAATCAGAATGAATACTTGCATGTATGCAGATTCTTATCATCCCTACTCATGACATTTGTATTAGTAGGTATTTTAATTGTGAATGAGACGTGACGAATTTAAGTTATCTATCTCCACTTAAAGGTTCTAAAGTAATGTGAGTTTCCAAGGACTAAACAAGGGTCTGAATTGTCTCATTATTAGTTTTGGCACAATGTCATTTTTCTTGCCTAACACTACACATACGGGTTTGGCATGCTATTTAAATATTGATCTAGATTTGTGGGCTTTATTTCACGTTTTAATGGAGATCTAGATTTGAATTTTCAAACTCCAAAGAAAACTTAAGCTATTTGGTGAAGGCTTTTGGTTATGTACACATGTATCCATTTATATATATATATATATATATATATATATATATATATTGATGGAGGGGAGATCCAATTAAAAACGGTTAGTCAAATTTTTTACAAAATTAATTAATACTTGGTACTAAAAACATATGGTAACAAAAATAATCTAAAAAACTCAAGATACATGGAGAAATCATGGAATCTTTAAACACGAGATTCATTACTTAGAGATTGATTTAGACTAGATTTTTTTAGTTAAATTAGTTGCTACATCAATTAAGAGTAACGTCACAAAAACAGTCAACATAAAATTGGTCACTAGTCAATCATTATGAAAGTGGTTTTTAGTTTGGTCACTACCCATCAGTCACTAAATAACTTTTATAACATGGGTCATCAAATTAGTCTCTATAATTTGAGTAACTACATTAATTGTAATCAAACTAGTCATTTAATTGGTTTTTAAATCAGTGTCTAAATTGGAATCTACACTCAGCGACCAAAAATTCAGCTGCTTGCTAAAACTGGTATCTTATTTGGTCACTAACTGATTAACGACCAACTTTGTAAAATTAGAGACCAATATTCCGTCACTAAGAACCATTTTTCTTGAAGTAGGGAATATTGGAGATACTTCTGATTTCCATTGAGCAACATATTAACAATCAACACACATAATAATATAAAATTAGCATTTATTTTAATGATATTAAAATATTTTAATCAAACATTAGTGACAAAATTGTAATTTTCAAATAAATTACTTCAACTTTAGATAGTCATGGATGGAGTTGAACTTTAAAAATTATTAACTACGTATATATAATCTCATAAATGTCTAATAGAAAAATATGTATATACAGAACAAAAAAGAAACATATGTATATAAATAACACAAGTATTTATAAATAAAATAAAATGGGCATATGTAAGTACGTAACTAACTGTATTTATAATCAACTAACAACAAATATATAACTAACAGCAGAATAAATAATTGGTAAAAAAAGTTACTGTAGTGTAGTAGAGATTTATATGTGGAATAAATAAAAGAAGTGTTTTTTTTAGAATTAAATAAAGAAGTTAAAAACCAAGCATATAACTAAATAAAAACTAAATACAGTAATTCAAATAGTAAAAAATAAAATACAAACAGAATACAGAGTTTTTATACGGTTAGAGATATAATGGAATTAAAACAAGATAACTTATTGAAGATAAATAGTAACAAGAAGCAAAGAGGTGGTGATGGGTTAGTAATGATTAAAAGTTACGTAGGTACAGGGATTAGAATTGATTATTTTTTTTTGGATTAGAATTTATTTAACTTTTCGTTAAGAATTGAAGAGAAAAATAGTAACGTTTTTAAATTAATAGAATGACAATAATAATTAAGGGAAAAATAAAATAAACAATATGATGCTAGGAATACATTACTTAACACCCATGGTTATACTTTTATGTTGAGAGTTATGATAGATGTCTTCTCTCCTTACTCTGGAAAATCTGATTTTAGTAAAAGAAGAAGGAAAGAAGTTAGTTTTAGGTTCGTGAACCACTAGGTTTTGGTAGCCAGGGTACGAATTTATGATGAGTGGTGACTAACCTAATACCCTTCATGCAAAACATGGTTGTGACACCTTGCAAGCCTAGGGACGTGCTTAGGTTATCATTTGTCCTAGTTGAATTTTAATTGATCTTTGATTTAGTTCAGTTCAATTCCAACTAGTTTAATTATCTTAGCTTTAGTTAGTTTTTGTTGAGTTTAGTTTGTTTGGAAAAGAAAAAAAAAAACTGGTTTTTTACTAGATACATGTGCTAAAAATAAAAAAATAATTTAAAATTTCAATAAATATAGTTAGACACCCCAAATCCTATGCAACATCTAGTGAGAGAGAGAAAAGAGAGAAAAATATTGAGATAATATATGATATGATAAAAAGAAAAAGATAAAAAATAAAAAATAAAAAATATTGACAATGTGTTTAAAATAAAGGATATGCAAATATCATTGTTCAAAAAAAAAAATATTCAACATGTTCATAGTAAAAGGTAGGGTTCCTAGTACTTATTAAAAGAATGAGGACACAATAACCTCTTTTCTTCAATTTGGCTCAAGTATAATTTTGGACTCTCAAATTTAGATCAGTTTTGTTCTTGTCCTCCAAATTTAGATTTGTTCTTTTTCTTTCTCTTAGAATTAGAAGAATGCTAATATTAAACTCTTTCTTGGTTCTTAGGAATACTATTGATTCTAGTTTTAAATTTTCTAATTCAAAGTAACAAATTTTCCTCACTTATCAATCTCTAGCGATTGCGGCATTGTTTTATTGAGTTCTTGTCTCAATCCATTTTTATTTTACCTTCAAATTTTTCCTTAGAATTTTCTACTTTTTGGGATGTATGCTGAATTTTGATCCATAAAAAAGAATTTTTCATTGGTTATATATATAGAGAGAGAAAACTATTTTTGTGAGAATATGTGCATATATAAAAACACGAGAGCAACAAATTATAATCCTCGGATTAAATTTAATGGTCTAGATTAGAACCCAAATTAAAAAACGGCACGGCCCCATTCTCCTTTAAGTTTGCCTATTATCTCCTCCTTCCAGTTCACGTTCTCTTGCTTTCATTGTGTGTTAATGCTTAATATTGTGGCTTAGAGGGGATGCTCTCTTCCCTGCACTATGCGCCAATTCTTCTACCACAAAAGCGATTGCTGGAATCAAATTTTACACCCTTTCTCTACTCATCATGTCACACACCCTTTCTGTTCGTAACGTCGCACGCAAGAGAAGGGGAAAAGACACTTGAACCTAATTCCTATATTCTCTTTCTAACGTCGCACCATTCCTGTTTTCTTCGTCAATTGTTTTTCATCTCTCAAAGTGCGATCTTTTTTCTTTGCATATTAACGTGATGGATATTGCACCAATTTGACTCCAATAATCGATTTCAGAATTGGCGAGGGTAGGGGAGTGAGCGTCCTGTTTCACGAAAGATAGCATCCTATTTCAGCAGACAACGTTAACAAACTATATTGCTGGCAACATGAGAAACGAGGCACGTGCTTTTTTGTATTTGGATTAATCTTGACCATAAAATTTAATCTGAGGGTTATAATTTGATGTTCTCATATAAGCAACTTGCACTATATACATACATACATATATATATATATATATATTTCAAGTGGATATTTTAATTATTTACAAGAAATTCGTTATACACGAAACGGGAGAGAATAAAATTGAAAAAAATAAATATTATACATTGGATCAAACATTTGTTAAGCTCTATAACAACAACAAACGAAATATATTCAATAAAATTTTCTTTGCCAGTAAAAGTGCCATAATTAAGTCGTATATGACAGTGACATATTTCCACTCCTCCTTTTCAAACTCTATCTTTATGCCTTGAATTGTGATGGTGACATTCTCACATCGTGGTACCAACGTGACCAAAATACTATCATCATTTTCAGCATCCAAGTCTGTTACTCCTATTGTCAAGCTAGTTTTGATCTTCTTGTCCATGTTCATGTTCGAATGGGAATGACCCAAAGTAGCAAAGATTCCTGCAAACTCCGTCCTCTTTGGTCCAATCTCCTCCACATCTTCATCAGTAATATACACATCAAACTTCACATCAGTATCCCCATCAAACTCAATCCCATCAATCACCAACACTGCTTCCTCTTCCTCTTTCTCCCTCTTGCTCCTCAACTTCTTTGGCCTTTTAACAAGTAGGGTTACCTTTGAGTCCAACAAAGTGATAGGAAACTTGGCACTTGACTTAGGCTAAGCCGCCATTGCTGCACCAATCCCAGACTGTTGTACGAACGCCACCTTCTTAGCTTTTCTAGTTATTTTGGGTTTAGTCTTTTTCTTGAGCCATAGAATGTCAACATCTTGGTAGATGTACCGCATCTTTTTCGAGTCGAGGGAGTCTTTCACCTTCACCCGCACAAGGTTCTTGTTCTCATCGTAGAAGAAAAAGGTGGTTTCCAACCAATCGCGGTTTTTTATGTCCCTTCTTTTTCCACATGGTATTGTTTTCCATATGTTCCATATCCAATCCACATTGGCATGGTGAGAATAGAAAACAGGGTCTCTTCCAGCAGAATATAAAATCTCCCCATGTCCTCTTTGTTAGGTTGTTTTGGATCAATAGTGAAAGAAAAAGAGGGTTCAAAACACGCAAGCACAGCGACAGACTAAAAAAAATTATTTTACATTTAAATTATATATTGAAGTAGACCACATTTCTTTAATAATGTAAAGATTCTATGTGTATTTACATTAAGACATCAATTATTTGATGAATGAAACTTTAAATAGTAAAAAACATTTATACTGTTTAAAATTGGCTTAAACTTTATTAGTGTATTTTTGGTGCATTTTGCTTTCAGCTAAATGCTTTTATTTTCAAAAAAGAGAGATCAACAACTTTGGCCTTTTAACAAGTGTGGATACCTTTGAATTCAAAGTGAGAGGAAACTTGACGCTTGGCCTAGCTTCAGCGGCCTGTGCTGCACCAACACCAAAATGTTGTGCATGCCACCTTCTTAGCTTTTCTAGATTTTTTGGGTTTTGGCTTTTTGTTGAGCCATGGAATGTCAACATCCTGGTAAACGTACCCTAGTTTTTTGGTGTCGAGGCTATCTTTTATCGTCACACGCACACGGTTCTTGTTCTCATCGTAGAAGTAAAACGCGGTTTCTAACCAATCAGGGTCAGTGAATCCCTTCTTTTCCCACCTTTGATTGTTTTCGAAATGTTCAACATCCTATCCACATTGGCATGGTGAGAATAGAAAATGGGGTCTCTTCCAGCAGAATAGAATCTTCCCATGTCCTCACCGTTAGGTTGATTTCTATCGCCAGTCCAAATGTGCACAGGAGTGTGAGGAACACTCTCTACAGAACCAGCACTATTATTAGGCTCCTCTCCAGGATGGAAAGGTTTTCCGAGGAAGACTGATGGGGTTTACCCAAAAGAAACAACACTCTTATACACTACACAGAGGTTGTTTTCTACACTTGCACTGCCGTCATTGTTTTTGCTATAGTTTAGGTCTACGAGAGTAGGGGGTTGGTGGATTTTATCCCTGAAACAGTCATAAAGAGGGGATTTTTCATTTGTGTAAATGGGAGGGATTACCATGCCACATCAGGGTTGTTCCAGTTCCAAAACCTAAGAGCAAAGGTTGGGTCATCGATCAATTTCCCCAAGATTTTCTCATAGAAATAAAGGTACCAACGGTGGAAAGGGAAGAATAGCCACGAGTTGTGGACTTTGAAGTCGAGCTTAGGGAACTCAACTTGTTTATAGCCACCATCACAGTATGCACAATGGATGTTTGCTTGTTGTATGAAACTTCGAGGATCATCAGGTGGAAGGGCTTTCATGCGCGTAAGGGCTTTCTCATACTTCTCTAGATAGTCTTTGTTGAAGAATTGAGCAGCTGATCTAACCCTAACGGGTGTTCCTGGAGGAAGGAACCTGAATTCTACAGGCTTGGAAGAAGGTTATGGTGGGCAACAATTGAGTTGTTTCTCAATCCCCCTGGTACATCATCGATTTCAACACAATTTTCTAGTTTGGGTGGTTGAAATGGAGCAGCGATGGCTAAAGGGTTGTTGATGTTGTTGCTAAGAGTAGAAGCATCGTAAATGCCTCCGCCAAGGAGAACATGCCTCCTATGTTTTCCTAGAATATTGTTGTGTGATGATGGTTTTCTTTTTCTGGGTACTGTTTTGTTTAATGTTGCATGACACTTTGGAAATTACGAGATGATCATTGAGGTTTTTTGGTTTGCTACGTTTGGTGGGTTTGCATGGTATTTGGAAGGTGGAAGATGAGGAATAAAAGGGAATGGGAAGGGGTGGAGGATATAGAGAGGGAATAGAAGCCATGATATTATTCGTTTGTTATTCGATCTTCTTTTGGCTCATAATGATGATATCTACCATCTTGCCCTTTTATAGTAATGATCTTCCTTTGGCTTATGATTAAAATTGATCAAGTAATGATCCTTATTAGTGTGTATACAGTATTTAATTTGCACTGGCTCATTGTTCCTTTTTAAGTTATTTTTTCTGATTGAGTGGTAATCCCTAAGCAGATTTTTCACATATGGATCAATTTGATCCGTATGAAATACAGATGAAATTAATCTGTAAGTATGAAATTCATTTGTATAAAACATACGGATCAAGTTGATCTGTATGATTTATATAGATGAAGTTTATCCGTATAAAATATACGGATCAATTTCATCTGTATGGTTTATACGAATGAAGTTTATTCGTATAAAACATACGGATGAACTTCATCTGTTTAAACCATACGAATGAAGTTCATCTTTATTAATTTTTTGGTTTTTTTTTTTAATTTCTTAAAGTTTTATTTTTTAAATTATTAATATGTTAAATTACTCATTTGTGTATTAAATTTTTTTTACTATTACAAAATTTAATATATATTAAATTTTGTAATAGTAAATATTTTTTATTTATAAAAAAATATACGGATTAAATAATTTGTATGATTTATATCAAAATTAATTGTCATAAAATTTATTATTTAAATTTATATGCACATTAAATATATATTAAAAATTTTAGTGTTATATATAACAATATTATTTATTTTATAATGTAATTAGTTCATTAGTTCAATTGGTTAAAGTATTGTGTTAATAACTTGAAAGTCACAAGTTTTATTCTTATTTTGATCATTAATTTTAAATTAATTCATCACAAATATTTTTCAAAAAATGGAATTAAATAAGTAACCACTTTAATATCCTGTATAAAAATATAATAAAAAAAGTAGCCACTTAATAGAAGGGACGTGAAACATCCTAACCTTCTCAATCTCAATTTCTCTCTGCCCTTCCAAAACCTCTTACCTCTTCATTAAAAAATTTCATCCTGAAATACTAGTGCTTCTTTTTAATTAAGAATTAGGCATATACAAAGTAATTCCTTTTCTTAAACAATTTGTCAGATGATTTAATTTGTATTTATGCAGTTTTATGATAACCTTATCATCTTATTAATTTCTTTTATAGTATGAAGTATGATTCTATGAACTTTTGTTTAGATAGTGTTATATATATATATATATATATATATATATATATATATATATATATATATATATATATATATATATATATATATATATATATCTCAAGTGGGCATTTTGGTTATTTATATGAAATTTGTTGGACAGTAAAAAAAAAATATAAGAAATTCGTTATACACGTTACGAGAAAAAAATGAAAAAAATAAATATTCTACTTTCGATCAAACCATTTGTTAATTACTATGCCAACAACAAACGAAACATACAATAAAAATTTTCTTTGGCAATAAAACAACAAATATTACTTTTGCCATTGAGTAATGGAAACGTGATTTATTTATTTTTCTCTTAAATTGCTAAACATGGTGATATGAATTTAAACTCATTTGCATGTTGGAAACACCTAGCCAAGCATGCAATAATTAAGTAGTAATTTGCCAGTGACATATTTTCACTCCTCCTTCTCAAACTCTATCTTGATGCTCTGAATTGTGATGGTTACATTCTCAGATCGTGGTACCAATGTCACCAAAATACTATCATCATTTTCGGCATCCAAGTCCTCTAACAAATCCGTTATTCCCAATGTCAAACTAGTTTTGATCTTCTTGTCCATGTTCATGTTTGAATGGGAATGACCCAGAGTCGCAAAGCTTCCAGCAAACTCCGTGTTCTCTGGTCCAATCTCCTTGACATCTTCATCAGTAATATATACATCAAACTTGACATCATTATCCCCATCAAACTCGATCCCATCAATCACCAACACTTCTTCCTGTTCCTCCCTGTCCTTCTTGCTCCTCAACTGCTTTGGCCTTTTAACAAGTAGAGTTACCTTTGAGTCCAATAAAGTGAGAGGAAACTTGGAACTTGGGCCAGTCTCAGCAGCCATTGCTTCACGAATGCCGCCAAACTGTTGTGTGAACGCCACTTGCTTAGCTTTTCTAGTTCTTTTGGGTTTAGTCCTTTTCTGGAGCCATGGAATGTCAACATCTTGGTAAACATACCCCATCTTTTTCAAGTCAAGGGAATCTTTCACTTTCACACTCACAAGGTTCTTGTTCTCATCGTAGAAGAAAAAGGTGGTTTCCAACCAATCACGGTTTTTGAAATCCCTTCTTTTTCTAGTTGGTATTTTTTTTCCATATGTTCCACATCCTATCGACGTTGGCATGGTGAGAATAGAAAATGGGGTCTCTTGCAGCAGAATAGAATCTCCCCATGTCCTCTTTGTTAGGCTGTCTTGGATCACCGGTCCAACGGTGGAGAGCAGTATGAGGACCAAGCTCTACAGTCCCTCCACCGAGTTCAGGCTGCTTTCCAGCAAAGAAAGTTTTTCCATGGAAGAGCGATGCGCGTTTCGCACCAAAGACAATGTTAGGTACAGGAAGGGGAAGATTCGTGAGAGAGAAGATGATGGTTGCCTTGATTCGAGGTCAAGGTTCCTCCTGAAGGAACTAGCTTTTATTGAAAGGATATATTTGCCTTACTCGTACCACTTTCAGGCTTTTATACATGCTACAATGGTTACAACGAACATCTAACGGCCCTAACTACCAAGCTGGAGTAGTTACAACTAACTAACAGAAAGCTAGCGTATACATGCAAGGGTTTCTATACGTAACTTTCTAAGTATCGGGGTCTCGTGGTAGCTTTTCGTGGTCGTGCTTCGTTGCTACTGGTATCATTGTTGTTAACGTTCCTAACAATATCCTCCCCTGGGAAAGTCACCTTGTCCTCAAGGTGATGGGAGTCGTGGATATCAGCCCAATCTTCCCACGTTGACTCTTCTGGTGCCATCCCTTTCCATTGTACCAGTACAAGCTTCCTGGGTGGTTGACTTGAAGTGTCCATGCGCGAATCCAGAACAGCTAAGGGTTCTAAGATAGGATTATTGTGAGTTGCAGCTGGAGGAAGTGGGGTTGCTTGTAAGTCGTGTGGGCCATGGTGAGACCGGAGCAATGAACAGTGGAAGACAGGATGGATTTGACATCCTTCAGGTAATTGTAGACGATATGCAACGTTGCCGACACGTTCTAGCACTCGAAAAGGTCCAAAGTATCGTTTAGCAAGCTTGTTGGAGGTCTGAGTTCGTAGTGAACATTGCCGATAAGGTCGAAGCTTCACATATACCAGCTGATCGACCTCGTATTGAGCCTCGCAACGCGATCTATCGGCGTAGTGCTTCATGGTGTCTTGTGCCTTGAGTAACTTGCGTCTGAGGGTGGCGTAGATTTCTTCCCTCGTGGTGAGCATGGCATCAACTGCTTCGTTGTGGGAAGAACCTCGAAGGTAGTTGTGAATCGAAGGAGGAGGTTTTCCATAGACTACCTCATAAGGGGTAAGCCCAGTGCCCGAGTGTTGCGAGGTATTATACGACCATTCCATCAAGGGTAAGAACTGGTACCAAGCTGTGGGTTGTTGATGAACAAAGGCGCGTAGATATGTTTCGAGTGTGCAGTTTAGGACCTCTGTCTGACCATCCGTTTGTGGATGGTAGGCAGTACTCATTCGAAGAGTGGTGCCACTCATTCTGAACAATTCTCTCCAAAATGAGCTGAGGAAGACTAGATCTCGGTCTGAGATGATACTTCGAGGAAAGCCATGCAGGGTAGGGCGTCGTAACTGCATTGAGAGCTCGGTAGTCAACACACATGCGCCACGATCCATCTTTCTTCTTCACCAGTAATACCGGAGAGGAAAAGGGGCTTTGACTTGGCCGTATGAGGCCGAAATTCAACAATTCCGATACTTGCTTCTCGATTTCCGTCTTCTGAAAGTTTGGATACCTGTAGGGCCTGACATTCACGGGGTTGGTCACAGGGAGGAGGTTGATATGGTGGTCGTGGTGTCTAGGGGGAGGTAATTCTGAAGGGGTGTGAAAGATGGAGTGGTAGCGGAGTAGAAGCTTGTTAATGGCAGGTATGGGATGTGGGGGGTCTGTGGTTGATTCGAGTTGGTTCACAGGTAAGAGTGAAATGTGGAATAAGCCAGAAGTGGAGTTGGTGGAGATCATTTGTCTAACCTGGGTAGCAGATGCTGGAGAGTTATCGACATAAACATCGGCATGAAGGTTGACTGGTTGATCTTTGTAGACGAACTGCATGGTAAATGATGAATAGTCATTGGTTATGGGCCCTAAGGTACAAAGCCATTCCACTTCGAGCACAATATCCGCCCCACTCAATGGCAGCACCCGTAACGTGACCGTAAAGGTATGCCCCTGCATGAGAACTTGTGTATCGGAGCACAGCTGGTGGCATTGTAACACGGAACCATTGCCCACCATAACTCTGAGGGTTGTTGTCTCCTTCACAGGTAAGCTCAGGAATTTTGCAACACGAGGTTGAACGAAATTGTAAGTGCTTCCGCTGTCGACCAATATGGTGACGCGAGCACTGTTGATAAACCCATATAAGCGAAAAGTGTCAGAGGCAAGGACACCAGCCAATGCATGAAGGCTAATATGGGGGTGGGGTGCGTTCGGGTCAAGAACTGGGTTGGTTTCGTCCGGGGTGGGGTTAGGTTCAGTTGCTGGGAAGTGTGGGTAGTCTGTTGAGGGAGGTTCAGATGTGGCGGGTTCATCAAGGTCCGCGATGAGGAGCAAGACTCGACCCTTGCATCTATGTGATGAACTCCACTTTTCATCACAATTGTAACATAGACCCATTTCTCTTCTAAATGTCATTTCTTCCTGGATTCTTTTGATAAATGGGGCCTTGGGTCGTGGTGCGAGATGGGTGGGTGTGTGAGGTACAGGTGGGTTTGGTGGCGGAGAAGGCCCAAACGAGGCCCTGGAAGTGTGCTTCTTTCGATCCAATAGCTTGTCTTCCTGCAGACGAGCGAGGGTTGTAGCTTGTGGTAATGAAATAGGCTAGAAGGCCTGCACTTCACGGCGGATTTTCGGGTTGAGACCGGAGATGAAACAGCTAAGCAAGACGGAGGGGGAGAGACCTGTGATACGGTTGGCGAGTCTCTCAAACTCGATGAGGTAGTCTGTCAAAGACCCGCGTTGAACAAGCTTGAACAAGGTTCCTCGTGGATCATCGTAGAACGAAGGTGCAAACCTTGCTTCGATTGCTTGGAGAAGGGCTGGCCAAGACGTAATGAAACCATTCCTGAACATCCATTGAAACCAGCTGAGAACCGGTCTGTCGAGATAAAAGGAGGCCACCATGATTCGATCTTCCTCCGGGGTTCCCTGGTAGTCGAAGAATTGTGATACTTTGAAGATCCATCCTAGAGGATTGTGGCCGTCAAAGCGGGGCACGTCAAGCTTGACGGGTGGCCGTGGATGTGGAGAAGGTTGGGAAGGTGCTGGTGAGGCAGAGGTGAGGTGTGAGAGACGCTCGCACCATGCTTCTAACTTATTGGCCAAGTCGGAGTGTCTCTCGGAGAGGGCTGCTATGGCTTCTTCAAGGCGGTCTGTGGTTGTGCGACGAGTGCCGTGCTCCGCCATAGTAGCAGGTCAGACCAGTGTTAGGTACGGGAAGGGGAAGATTCGTGAGAGAGAAGATGATGGTTGCCTTGATTCGATGTCAAGGTTCCTCCTGAAGGAACTAGCTTTTATTGAAAGGATATATCTGCCTTACTCGTATCACTTTCAGGCTTTTATACATGCTACAATGGCTACAACGAACATCTAACGGCCCTAACTACCAAGTTGGAGTAGTTACAACTAACTAACAGAAAGCTAACGTATACATGCAAGGGTTTCTATACGTAACTTTCTAAGTATCAGGGTCTCATGGTAGCTCTTTGTGGTCGTGCTTCGTTGCTACCGGTATCATTGTTGTTAACGTTCCTAACAGACAACACTCGTATACATTACACCAAGGTTTTGTTCTACACTTGGTTCCTTGCCACTGCCATAGTTTAGGTCTACGAGAGTATCAACTGTGATGTCTGGATTCCTGCGAGGGTCATAAAGAGGGGAGTCTTCATCTCTGTAAATGGGAGGGATTACCATGCCGCCATCAGGGTTGTCCCAGTTCCAATATGGAAGAGCGAAGGTTGGATCATCAATCAAGCTCCCGAAGATTCTCTCATAGAAATAGAGGTACCAACGGTGGAAAGGGAAGAACAGCCAAGAAAAGTGAACTTTGAAGTCTAGCTCAGTTGGGAACCCTAATTGTTTATAGCCACCATCACAGTAAGCACAATGGATATCAGCTTGTTGCTTGAACTTCGAGGATCATCAGATGGAAGCTCTCTCATGCGCTTAAGGGCTAACTTATACTTTTCTAGGTACTCATCAGTGACGAATTGAGCAGGTGGTCTAACCCTAAGGGGTGTTCCTTTAGGCAACTTGAAATCTATTGAAGGGGAAGAAGATCTTGGTGGGCAACAATAGACTTGTGCCTCGATGACCCCTTTAGGTGGTACATCATCAGTTATACAACAATGTTCTAGGTCAGGTTGGAGAATAGGAGCTGCAGCCATGGCTAAAGGGTTGGTGTTGCTAAGAGCAGATGCACCGTAAAGGCCCTCAATGCCAAGGAGAACATCCCTTCTATATTTTCCTAGAATGTTGTATGATGGTCTTTCTTCTTTTGGGTTTGGTGTTGGGGTGTTTTGGTTACTGTTGCATGTCACTTTGGAAAAGTGGTGGCGTTTTGGTTTGCTACGTTTGGTGGGTTTGCATGGTATTTGGGAAGTTAGGAAGGTGGAAGATGAAGAACAAATGGAAATGGGAAGAGGTGCAGAGAAATTGGAGAGGGAGAAAGAGGATAGACAGGATATAGAAGCCATGATCGATCTTCTATTGGCTCATAATGATCGATCTACAATCTTTGCCCTTTTATAGTGAAGTTATATGAAGACTGTCCTTTATAAATAAATAATGACATTAACATTCGGCAAATTGGGATTGAAAAATTTCTTTAAAATTTAATTTAGATTCTTTTTCAAAAAATATGAAAATGTCCTTGATTGATTCACCAAAATTGTGGCTGAAGAAAATGTCGTGGGTCTGAAGATAATGTGGTAAATATAATGGAACACTGATTATTTCATTTGATCCCTACTACGTACGAACCAATTAATTTCATGCAAATCTTTTCAATAATCTTCTAAAGAATTATGGTGCTTTAAATGGCAACAATGTGTCGTTTACTTTTAGGGTGACTTTAATACATAAAATTATAAAGTAAAACAAATTGGTATGAATTTCATCATTTTATTCTTTTTAATTTTTATTGTTTCACTCCTATAATAATACCGAACACAGAGAATAAATTAGTGATACAAACTCATACCTTGACTTAGAAACTAGGGTTACGAATTTCATAAAAGTTTATAATATTTCTTTTGTAAAAATATTATATAACTTTTTTCTTGTCCCCACTAAATAAGCTTTTGGGAGTTTGTCCCCATTAATGTTATATATTGCACCTTTGCTAACTACTATGGATTTTACATGTCTCCCCTTTTTTCCTGCGAGCTAGGCTATATATTGAGCAATGATGTATTGTTAAAACAAATGTCTAGTCTGATCCTCAAAGCCTGAAGCGACTTCCAATATATATGCATGGATCTTGTTGCTGCAATTTGGATTCAAATGTTTTTGCGTTAGGTCTTAACCAAGTTATTTGTTAGATCTCAATCAAGAGAAGGTAGCTATTTTGAAGGTTTAGATCTTCTACAGTTATATTTTTATTGTACAAGATTTTTTTAATAGACAAATAAAATATATATTATATAAATAGAAGAATTCTGGCAGGATCATGAATAATTCCCCCACGACCCCACTAGACCCTTAATTAACGGCATTGGGAAAGATTTTAGTCATAGAAATTATTTAATTTAATTTATTTTATAAAACAAATGTTTTAAATATAAAGTTTAATGATATTAATTTTATACTGTTATTTAATTATAAATCCACATTTTTTTAAGTTTATGTTTAAAATCATGAATAAATGAGATAAATTTAATTTATTCTTGGATGTTAAATTTTAATGAAGAGAATTCATTATTCGTATTTCACTCCCTACTTTGGAAATGAGTGATGATGGAAGAGAACAGGTGGGTTGGAGATATTGTTTCTTGGTTTTGCGTGTAACATGTTCCCACTTCTCTCCTCTGGCCTTACTTCTGATCAATGCTGTGCTTTGTTACAGGTTACACGATTATATATAGATGTAAGACCTTTTTTTTTTGTTACAAGAGTGAATAAAGACAGAAAGGACAAAGGATAGAAACTAAAAGCAAAAGCAGCAAGTCTCCGCGAGGGAAGCAAGTTCCCATCTCATCCTCCCTGATCGAGTCATTAGGTAACTCAACGGATTGATGAAACATTGATGATAAGTCTTATCAAATAAAAATTATTTTTAGATATTCTATTATATGAAAAACTTATATGATAATTATTTTGGTTAAATAATAATTATTTTTAAACAT
This sequence comes from Glycine soja, assembly GCF_004193775.1. Classification (NCBI taxonomy): domain Eukaryota; kingdom Viridiplantae; phylum Streptophyta; class Magnoliopsida; order Fabales; family Fabaceae; genus Glycine; species Glycine soja. Next base: position 38,361,614 of record NC_041008.1, read on the forward strand.
TTCATTATTCACATAAAAAATTACATTATTTATAATCGTCACATATTTATTATTATAAGTATATAATTATTCTATCAAATTGTGTCTTTCTTTGGATTGAACACAATTCACATAAATAATTTCATGCAATATTCATGTAAATTAAATCAAATTAACTTAGAGATTATTTTTTCTTCAATCAATTTGATCCAAAAATACAAAATAATTTAATATAATAAATAGGAAGTCTTAAAATTACACAATTTTCACATATAATTTAATTATATAAAAATATATATAACAGAACATGCAAGTATATATAACAAAACTTAGCACAACATTAATTCCTAGAAAAATTAATTTATAATTATTACTATCAACGCAATGATCCAATATTGACAATAATGGTCAAATAATAGTGTTTCTTTGGACCAACTATTATTCACACGTAAACATCTTATAATTGTCACACATTTATCATCTAGGTATAAAATATTATTTGGTCAAATTGCATCTTCCTTTGGGCCGAACACAATTCGCATAAATAATGTTATACAAAAATCTATCTAATTTTAATCAAATCAATTTTCACAATAGAGATTACTTTAAAAATATATCGTGTCAATCAATTTAATTAAAAAAATCAGTAGATATGCAAATAAATGGAAAAGGATGTGTTAATGCTAAATTAACTCCAATCATGTAGCAAAAAAATATAAAACATTAATTACGGTAAGTAAATATCATATTCTTAAACTATATTTAATGTTATCATTGATTTATACTTAAAATATCCCAAGTAAATATTGCATTTTTTATTTTTTTTGCTGAGAGCATCCTTAGTTTTCTTTTTTTTATTATGAGAGGTCAAACTTAAATGAACACTTTTAGATATGTCTCACTACAACTTATCTTCCTCTTGCACACACTGAGATATAAGCTCATTAATGAAAGTGAGATTACACACAATGAGATATAAGTTCATTAATGGACTCATTAGACATTTTGTACTCTCTTATATAACTTTCCCTCTTCTTTACAAAAATAATAATAAATAAATAACACAAAAATTGCATACGCAAAAAAAACTTCTTTATATATCATGAACAATAAGACTTATTTATTGTGCGTTAACCTAATAGGGTTCTCATTTTCCTATAATGGATCAACACTTACATATGTTCATTTAAATTCATATCATCTTATTTATTTAGTTAGACTCACTTGATTTGATCACATGAAATAAAATTCACTAATCACAAATAACTAATATAATTATCTTATTAACCTATATTAATTATTGAAATAAAAAATTCCAATAAGAGAAACGTGGGAAAAAGAAAGGGAGTAACTTGTATTTTTCAAATTAAAACAAATTAAAGTAAAATTGAAATTATTTAACAACCCTTCAATTTATGCTTATGTAAAATAAAAAATGAACATTTTTTTAGTGCAAGTGAAAAGATGTTAAAGTGTTAATATACACCTTCTAATTTTCTATTTTTTAGTGGGTGTATATTAATTAGCATTCCCCAAAAATAAATACCTTATATACTCACTTAAAACTCAATATAAATAAAAAAGTTAATAAATTGGAAATATTTATTTTATACTAATAAATTTAATATTTATCTTACAATAAACTTACAATATAAATTAAAGAAATATCATTTTAAAATAAAAAATATTTTTCTCCAAGTTTTACAAGTTACAAACAATATTTCATCTCTACTAAAAACAACAATAATTCATACGAACTGCATGTTACTATATTGCAAGTGCAACTGAGAGAAAAACTAAAGAATATATGACAGCAAAAGTTTCAATTTGAACGGAAGAGATTTTTGTGAGATTCACGTAATATTTTTTTTTTCTTTTCTCTTTTCACTCCCTTTCCTCCAAAGAGTAGAAACCGACGTTTTCCCCTCAACTCTCAAGTACAGGAACAGATTTTATCAAATTTTGAACTAAGTATTTATAATTTAACATTTTTAATTCAACTTTTAAGAATTTAAAATGTTGTAACTATAAATCCTTAAAAAACATATAAAGTTATTGCACCTTTGTTACTAACTAAGTACTATGGAATTCACTATTTTCACTCTTTAGTTTGGAAGAGACAGGTGATGGGGAGAGAACACGTGGGTGTGTTTCATGCTTTTGCTTATAGCTACTGGTCAATGCTTTTGTTTCAGGTTACAGCATTATCAATTGATGTTAGTCTAAACCCACCGGCCTGTTTCTTACAGCAGAGGGAGATAATGGAGTAGATAAAAATAATGAAATTGTCTGTTACAGCAGATTCATTACAGAAATAAATTTAAAATTATTGGGCTTGTTTCTATTGCTTACTCTCGACTGAAGTAAAAGAACACACACACACATATATATATATATATATATATATATATATATATATATATATATATATATATATATATATATATATATATATATAAATTTAATTAATTTCACTTTTACTTAATGACATTATTTTTAAAATATTTTTTTATTTAATTATAATTTTATTTTATTCATGATATTAAATTTGAATAAATGATATTTTTGACATTATTATTATTAAATGATTTTAATTAACCTTTTTAATTAGTATAAAAATATTTAATTTTACTTATATATGATTATAAAGGAATTATTATATTTTTATTTATTTTTATTCATCTTTCTCTCTCTATTTATTTTTTCTTTATTTTACTTCAATCAAACATTTATTTCTCATTTATTTGTATTTTTTATTTTTTTTATTTTTATCTATTCTATTTCTCTCTTCTCTACCAAACATAACAACAAAGCTACAATTTTCATATTTATTTAAATAATACAATTTTCATAGTTAAATGATATATATTTCAGAATAAATATTTTTAAGAATATGAATTTTGTGAAAAAGAAGACAAAAATGAAAGAAAATAAAATTTACTCAGCCAACAATCTTTAAAAATATGTGTTAGTTTTAAATATTTAATTATATTTTTAAAAAATATAAAAGCTGTAAAAAAATATTCAAAACACCATAATTGAAAACTTGATAACATTATAAAAATTTATAGGTCAATTTAATTATAAAAAAAATATTTGATAAAGGGAATGTGTCCTGATTAAATGTGAGAGACTAAGAATAAGTGGATATTTTGATTTTAGAAGTTTTCCAATATCTTCCATTTCAAAAACAAAAAAAAAAAGTTTCCAATATCTTCATTCTCATGAAAATGTTAATACGCTTTTTATTGAGATATAGCTATGGGTATTTTTTTTATTCAAAGTAATTTTATTTGAGTAAAGTAAAATTATTATAAGATAAGTTTTATTCCTTCTAAATTTAAATATAAGTATAAAAAAAAGGTCCAACTTTGAAAGACTAAAATATGAGTAAATTTTAACTATTTCAATCCTATTTAAGGTTACTAGTCCAAAAGTACCTTTAAGTTTAAATTTCAGCATAATCTTCAATAAATACGATTAATTAGAGTAGATTTAGAAATGTAGTTTTTCTGTAAAATTAAAAAAATTAAATAAACATAATTAATTTCTTAATCAATGTGAAGTCATGTATTTTTTTTCTTATATTTGACTTCAAACTTCTTTATCAGAGTAAAATTTATCTTTCAAATATTAATATTTAACATAGTTGAAATTAAGACTCAAATTCAAAACTATCAATTAAATTAAAAGGATTTAATATGTCGTTAGTCAAAATGATAATGAATTTAAATTCTTAGTCTAACATAAAGTTCAGGATCATCAATCATTAAATACTTTCTAATAATAATAAAGTAAAAAATAAAAAATTAAGAGAATCTTGTACCCAAGAGCAGATGATCAACGATTAACTTTTGGGGCACTTCCTATTCTTTTTTTCATATATATATAAAAGTAATTATTTTTATTTAGAGGTTTAATTGTGTAAATAATGTCAAAGGTTGTTATAATGTACTTTTAATGTTGTAATCACTTTTTTGTTCACCATAATATTGGTGTCAAGTATTGATAGCTTAAATTACTTGTATAAACCAATGTTGGTTTTTAAAGGTTGTCATTGTCAACACAACATTTTTCTTCTTCTATTTTCTAACTATTTGAAAGGAAATTATTTTTCAGCATTGTTGGTTATTATTGTTGTAAAAGATAATTTAGTGAATAGCATAATCTTTATAATTTATTAAGCAATACATTTTTTGAACATAATATGATTTTAATTTTATAAAAATATATGCTTACCAGATATATCAATTTTTATTATAAATTCATTAGGATTCATGGTGGCGCGTGAAGTTAGTGATTAATTGTTATTTATAATTTTGGGTCTTTAAAAAAATATTTAATTTATCTTCTTTGTAAATATATTCTTTATTTTATATGTTTAGATTATTTTAAAAATATGTAATTATAAATACATAGTATAAATTTTGATGTTAATTAATATATTTATTAAATGAATTTTAATTTTCATATTTATGCCTCAGTTGTTAAATTCTGGGTCCACCCTGCTTGTACCAATTGATACACATTCAATGATAACATTTTTACGTACGCTTTAACAATCAGTAATTCTTTATTAAACAAAAAAAAATCATTGATTATCCCAAAAGAAAAAAAAAATCCGTATGTTGAAAGATTAATGAATATCTGTTTACAGAAGTTTTTAACAATATCTTCATTTTCTTGAAGACGGCAGTATGCTTTAATAATTAGTGATTAATACATTTACATATTATTCTTACTTGAAATATAAATACAACAATTGTGAGTCCCGGAATGCAATTCACATAAACTTATTATTATAAAAAAAATATAACAATTTTTCCATTTTTCAAATCAAATAGAAGACGTGGTTAAATATTAATTAGAAATTTTATAATTAAATGGAATATGTAGTTAAATATTAACCATTAATTACTAGATCACTCCTTTCATAAAAGAAAGTGAGTTGATAGCATAAATGGGAGAATAAAGTCATGAAGCTTTAGATGGAACATATTTGTTACTCAATTTGTGTCTTTTCTTTTAACAAAATTCTTATTGAATATTTTTAAGTTTATATTTTTATTTAGTAAATATGTGTTTATTCTAAAAATAAAGATGAATTGAGAGTAAAACATAGAATTTTGATGAATGAAATGATTAAAAAATTGAGACAGTGGTCACTTATTGAAAATATAATTATTAAAAATTTAAATTGATTAAGTGCTATATATAAATTAGTCTTGAATAAAATTATAATTCTCCATGTAAATGAGTTGAACAAAATTATAATCTCTATAAATATATTTTAATGTCAAACTTACCAAAATTTAAACTAAACGTTAAATAAATTTAAATTTTAAACTTAAATTAATTTATTTAATTAAAAAATAAGTTTAACTAAAAATTTAATAAATTAAATACAAAAAGTACACAAATACCTTAATATCAACTCAATCATAATAATTACAAGTATACTTTTTTTATTCCTACAGGCTACATGTATAGCAACATATCTAAATGCACAAAAAATAATACGTGGCCCCATTGGTAGTTACTCACATTTTTCACATTTACAAGTGTGGTGGAATCAGTATCAATGGTCGCCTCTGATTTTTGTTACCTAATTTAGCAGTACCATATCTAAATGCACAAAAAATAATATGTGGCCCCATTGGTAGTTACTCACATTTTTCACATTTACAAGTATACCTTTTTTATTCCTACAGGCTACATGTATAGCAACATATCTAAATGCACAAAAAATAATATGTGGCCCCATTGATAGTTACTCACATTTTTCACATTTACAAGTGTGGTGGAATCAGTATCAATGATCGCCTCTAATTTGGATTTTTGTTACCTAATTTAGCAGTACCATATCTAAATGCACAACAAATAATATGTGGCCCCATTGGTAGTTACTCACATTTTTCACATTTACAAGTATACTTTTTTTATTCCTACAGGCTACATGTATAGCAACATATCTAAATGCACAAAAAAATAATATGTGGCCCCATTGGTAGTTACTCACATTTTTCACATTTACAAGTGTGGTGGAATCAGTATCAATGGTCGCCTCTGATTTGGATTTTTGTTACCTAATTTAGCAGTACCATATCTAAATGCACAAAAAATAATATGTGGCCCCATTGGTAGTTACTCACATTTTTCACATTTACAAGTATACTTTTTTTATTCCTACAGGCTACATGTATAGCAACATATCTAAATACACAAAAAATAATATGTGGCCCCATTGGTAGTTACTCACATTTTTCACATTTACAAGTGTGGTGGAATCAGTATCAATGGTCGCCTCTGATTTGGATTTTTGTTACCTAATTTAGCAGTACCATATAATTTCGCGAGCAAAAGTAAATTTTGATGTACAAATCAATAAAGGAAAGTTGCAAGTGTGATCCAATAATTATCAATATTGTCCACGTCGAAAGTGTTATCCAATACATATCAATAATGGCAACTTTAATTTAAAGTTGTGATCCGATAAATATAGTCCTGTATTTGTATGTGTTTTTTTATCAACAAAAATTAATTTATTAGTTTATTAGAAATATCAGGGAAAGAAATTCGAAGAAATAACTTCTTTTTTCCCTCTTCTTCCTTTATCATAAGTTCACTTTTCAGTCACTAGTTCAATCTTACATCTCTCCCTAAACTTCATGAAATATGGTAACAGATGTTGTAGTTTTTTTTATCCGTACGAAGATACTTAATTTCAACAAAGACCAGTGTGGTAATAATAAAGTTAATTGGCAAGAAATTTCATTCATGATAGATTAGAGGTGGGGGACAGTGAGTACAATTAGATGGTCTCGTAAGTGAAGCTTAATTAATTGAAGAGAGCCTTAATTTATGTTCCCAAAAGGAAGAAGAGTTCAAATGATAATAGAAGTTGTTTAATGTCCTCCATCTGTATCCTCAATCAGGTATATAGATGGAAACATCATTAATCTTTACTCTTACCCTACTAGCAAATACATGGATATTTGCTTATGCTTTGCCTAGAAGTCTAGCTAGTCATACAATTTTAAGAACCAAACCAAACTGAATATGGTGTGTTGAATATTATTATATATGCTGAACCAAAGAAACCCTCAACCACCTGAAGACACTATTCCAAATTAAACATGAAATGAAAAATAAATAAATATCCAGGAATAGATGAGAAAATGTGTGCCTTGGCAGTGCACTAGTGAATTAGCATAACTTGAGTTGTCATTTTTTGAGATTTTTTAAGGTATACTTTGATTTTTTATGATTATTTTAAGTATAAAAGTTTGCAGGTTATGAATTCTTTATATTTTTTTTAATATAAGGCAGGTAATGTACATCAATAATAACTTATTGGATCAACCTCTATTTACCTGATAACATTAATTTGGAGTGTCTAATTATATTTATCAAAAATCTATACCCTTTTCTTTTTTTTTCAGCAAAACAAAATACTTTATAAATATATGATGGGCATAAGAAATACCGTACAGTAACCTGTGATGGTTAATTAGTTAATATTTATGATATGAACCAGAAATATTTAATAACCATCAATACCTCCCAGTAAACTACACACCCACAACCAATCAAGAAAGCAAACTCCCCTTTTCTTATTTAAACCTGAGCTATAAAAAAATGAATTGGAAAAAATACGGGTATAAATATTGAGGCATTGGCATAACATACCAATCTAACTAAAAGTATGATACCACGACCTAGCCAGAGGCAAAACTGCAGTGAACATACAAGTGTATGTATAGTTGTAGAATCATCAAGAGAAGTGAACATATTCACTAACATGGGTGGCAAAGCATTTCTTCGAACCAAATTATCTTTCGTTGGTTAACTAATAGTTAAACTATTCTTTTCAATTAATATATATTAATTAAAAGGAGATTAGGGGTTATATTGCATTATAAACAAATGTAACAATAAAACAAACAATTTAACAAACATTTATTATAACAATAACATAGTATCCCTCAAAGATGAAAGGGATCTATTAAGTTCCAAGGCAAATAACTACACCTACAGCACACTAATTTTTATATTATTATGTGTGACTATTGTTAATATGTTGCTCAACGGAAATCAGAAGTATCTCCAATATTCCACACACCAAGAAAAAATGGTTTTTAGAGCCAGAAGATTTCTAATTTTACAAAGTGAGTCCTTAATCAGTTAGTGACCAAATATGAGACCAATTTTAGCAAGTAGCTAAAGTTTTAGTCGCTGATTGTTGATTCCAATTTAGACACTGATTTAAAAACCGATTAGATGACTGGTTTTTTTAGATTTTTTTTTGTTATCACATGTGTACATAACCTAAGCCTTCACCAAATAGCTTAAGTTTTCTTTGGAGTTTGAAATTTCCAATCTAGATCTCCATTAAAACGTGAAATAAAACCCTCAAATCTAGATCAATATTTAAATAGCATGCCAAACCCATATGTGTAGTGTTAGGCAAAAAAAATCAAATTGTGCCAAAATTAATAATGAGACAATTCAAACCCTTTAGTCCTTGGAAACTCACATTACTTTAGAACCTTTAGGTGGAGATAGATAACTTAAATTTTTCACGACTCACAATTAAAATACCTACTAATACAAATGTCATGAGTAGGGATGCTAAGAATATGCATACTTGCAAGTATTTGTTCTCATCTTGAAGAAAAATACACATTTTGGTCGAATATCAATATGAATATTACTCGTCATTGGTGTAGGTAACTATAAAGATGAAAGTTGTGATGATAAAAGTGATAATAATTGTAATAGTTAGGGATGAATCTTTATTCGGACATATGGGGACATGGTCATCTAACCAATGGCCCAATATATTAAATAATTTTAATAGTACATTTTTTCACCTCATTTTCTCTCTCAAACTTACTATAAAAGACAATAATATCTCAGAAGAGAAATACGCAAATGATTAACCATGGCTTCTTCTACATCACATCCATCCTTTTGGTCCCTCCTGAACCTGTCTGCATCCATTCCCATTTCTTCTTCCGTATGCATGTTCCCACCGTCTAAAAAACCTAGCAAAGCAACAAAACGGCGTCATGCTTGGGAAGTAGCATGCAATGGTAACCCTAGAAATAGGAGGGACATTCTGATCGGCCTTGGAGGACTCTATGGTGCTACAACAAGTCTCACAAGTAACAACACTGGTTCTGCATTTGGTGCTTCATTGTCGCCTCCAGATCCAACTAACTGCGTTCAACCGGACCCAGAAAAAGACCCTTTTTGCCCACCACCCCCCTTCAAAGACTACGAGCTCCCTCCACACGATGACAAGACATTACCCCTTCGAATTAGACCAGCTGCTCATTTGGTCACTGATGATTACATAGCCAAGTACGAGGAAGCCGTGAGGCGCATGCAAGACCTTCCACCTGATGATCCTCGCAGTTTCATGCAACAGGCCAATGTCCACCGTGCCTACTGCGATGGTCGCGGCTATAATCAAAAGGGCTTCGCTGACTACAAGCTTGACGTTCACGGCTCCTGGATATTCTTTCCTTGGCACCGCTGGTATCTCTATTTCTATGAGAAAATCTTGGGGAAGATGATCGATGACCCCACTTTCGCTCTTCCGTTTTGGAACTGGGACAATCCCGCCGGCATGAGAATCCCTCCCATTTTCACAGACAAAAGTTCACCTCTCTACGACGAACACAGGAATAGCGATCATGTAAATGCTTTCATCGACCTAGACTACAAGAAGGACCATTCTCCTGTGAAACCTCCTCAAACAATTATATGGCCGCCAGTGGTGAAAAAGAATAACTCGATCGTCGACAACTTGATCGTCAACAACTTGATAAAAGTTTATACGGCAGTTGCAAGCAAAACCAACTCTAGCCCAGACTCCTTCCTCGGGCCAGCATTCGAAGTTGGTTCTGATCCTAAGAAACACTTTGGATCTCTGGAATCTTTGCACAATACTGTCCACAGCTGGACCGGTGAATTAGAAAAACCTAACCACGACATGGGGTTGTTGGCTACGGCTGCAAGAGATCCCATTTTCTTTGCTCACCATTCAAACGTCGATAGGATGTGGAACATATGGAAGACAGAATTGCTGGATGGAAGAAGATTTGATCACAAAAGTGACGAATGGTTGGAATCCAGTTTCTTCTTCTACGACGAGAACAGTAACTATGTGCGTGTGAAGGTCAAAGACTGCCTCGACTCCAAGAAGATGGGGTATGATTACCAACGTGTTGACCTTCCATGGCTGTTGGCTGGGGAACTCATCAAACCAAAGAAGGAGATTATTCCCCTTCGTTCAAAACCAGAAGCTTCAACATTCAAGACATTACAGCTCCCTCTCCTTCTGGAATCCATTGAGCGTACAAACGTGAAGAGGCCGAAGCCGCGATCCAGGAACGAGAATGAAGAAGAAGAAGGCGCAGAAGAGGTGTTAGTGATAGATGTTGAGTACGATAGCACTGATGGTGTGAGGTTTGATGTGTTCATCAACGACCAAGGCGATAATGAGATTGGACCCCAGGATTCAGAGTTTGCGGGAAGCTTTGTGACTTTGCCTCACTCGCCGCATGTCAACCATAACAACATCACCAGAGCTTCTTTCAAATTGCCATTAACGTATCAGTTGAAAGACTTGGGAGTAACAAAAGACGATGATAGTATTTCTGTCACACTGGCTCCCATATATGGAGACAAGCCTGTTACAATTAAGGACGTAAGGATAAAGCGTGTTTATCCTGAGGTAGACGATGAATAAATCTAAATTATGTGTGTGCTACTGCTAGGGTTTGTTTCTCCGGGGATACTCTATTTGTCATTTGTTGTTTCTTAATTAGTGTGTTGTAGTTATTTGCCTTGGAACTTAATAGATCCCTTTCATCTTTGAGGGATACTATGATATTGTTATAATAAATGTTTGTTAAATTGTTTGTTTTATTGTTACATTTGTTTATAATACAATATAACTCCTAATCTCCTTTTAATTAATATATATTAATGGAAAAGAATGAATGAAAAGAATAGTTTAACTATTAGTTAACCAAACTACGAAGAAAGATAACTTGGTTCGAAGAAATGCTTTGCCACCCATGTTAGTGAATATGTTCACTTCTATTGATGACTCTACAACTATACATACACTTGTATGTTCACTGCAGTTTTGCCTCTAGCTAGGTCGTGGTATCATACTTTTAGCTATATTGGTATGTTATGCCAATTCCTCAGTATTTATACCCGTATTTTTTCCAATTCTTGTTTTATAGCTCAGGTTTAAATAAGGAAAGGAGAGTTTGTTTCTTGATTGGTTGAGTGTGTAGTTTACTTGGAGGTATTGATGGTTATTAAATATTTCTGATTCATATCATAAATACTAACTAATTAACCATCACAGGCTGGCGAGGATAGGAGGTTGTACAAAATCTACCAGTTTTTTTTTTGTGTGTACTATACGGTATTTCTTATGCCCATCATATGTTTATAAAGTATTTGTTTTGCTGAAAAAAAAGGGTATGCAATTGATAATATTAATTTCTTAACCAATCAATTTATATGTCATTTTTCTATTAATTTTTTCTTCAAATTAGTATTAGATTATTATTTTTAAAGATTTTAAAATTGTAACTTTTTTAAATTAGATAATATGATTAAAGATAACTTTAGAAGTCTGAATCCTAATTTTTTTTAATTACTTTTAACACTTTTATTTATTTTTTAAATGTAAGACCTCAATATTCGTATGAGTACTCTTTTTCGTCCCTTTCTTTAACCTTAACCTTCTATTTGGATGAAGGATTTGAAAATTTATAAGAAATTCAAATACATAATATTTTAATTGTCTTGATTTAAATTCTTTCCATTTAATAAATATTTTGTTTGGATGAAGTAATTTAATTTCAATGAAATTCAAAATTTCATTTTAAAATATTTATTTAAAACTTAAAATTTCAATATTAAATAAAAATAATATTAGTCATTTTTTCAATAAAAATTTCAACATGAAGGTTCAGGATGGTGGCAGCGTGAAAAGGTCACCAACACCATAGGAACACAAAACGTGTTGAGAGAGAACAAAGGACTAGTGTGTGAGAGGAGAGAATTTGAAATTCTTACCAATTAGGTGAAATTTCAATTCCTACTATTTTAGTCTATTAAAATTATTTTTAAAAATTGATGTAAATTTAAATTCTTTAAAATCTTCTATCCAAACAATTAAATTATGATAGGAGTATTTCAAATTCACTAAAAAAAATGAATTGACTTGATTAAATACTACATTCAAACACACTGTAAAGATGTTTTTATTAATTTATCCACAATCGACTGTGCATTAATTACATTAAAGGGGAGGACAAAATTCACAGTTTTTCTAATTTCTCACAACCTATAAAAAAATTCTAACAACGATTTTGAAACCATTTTATAATTAACATAGTGCAGAAAGAGAACAGATGAACAACAATACAAAGACTCGTTGAACAGTAATGCTGATGGGATCACCACAAAAAAAACATTAAATATTGATATTTTCACATAAACAATGAATGATATTGATATTATTTTTTTATAAAAAGAGTTAAAAGTAACTAAAAATATTTTAGGGTTCAAACTTTTAAAGTTATCTTTAATCATACCTTTAATCACATAAACATGGACTAATTTGAAAAACAAAAAAAAATTTAAGAGAAAATTACATGTAATTTTATTGGTAAAAAAAACTAATAGTATCAAAATTCCCAAAATTATTAGAGACGTCATAGAAAATCTAAAAGTATATTAATCTTTGCTTTTTTCTTTTAACAAAAAAGACATAAGTCATAATTAAAAAAGAAAGTCACATATTTATAAAGTTCCAAACAACTATAATAACAAATAATGTATTTATGTTCAATAAGTCAAAGTGACATAATCACATTGAGACACTCTTATTTGCTCGCCATCCATGAAATCATAACTTTCTCCAACATAACTTCCATTTTGGTTCAAATTTTCCATAGCATCCTATATCATCGATCTTCATCCATCATCCAAATGTAATTCATCTTAGACAATATTAATGTAAATATAAGTTAGCAACTAACATCTACTGGTGTCATCAATTAAAAAAAAAAAAAAGTTATAAACAAGAACTTACCAATGTCATCTGAAATGGATTGGATAGCCATATTTGCGAGGGTGAATCATTAAGTAATGCATTAATCTTACCATTAGTTAAGAATGATGGTGACTTTTCCAATATCTAATTAGCATGCTCATGGTCATCAATAATTTCAAAATTCTTAGGATCGGATAATAATTTTTCTTTTTCAATGGATTCCTAAGTTTATTAATTTGGTCATTAACAAATAATCAACATAAAAAAAATCAAAGATGTATTTAAAAATGAAAAAAAAGTTTAAAAACCTAATATCAGGAAATCAATATTCTCAACAATGTTGCAGGTTCTATACTAGTTGAACAACCTAAGAATATTGAGTTTAGAACATGCAAGAGTGCGAAAACCAGTTGGGTTCATTTTCTATTTCTATAATTTTGAAATATACCACTTTTAAGCCTGAAAAGTTTAAATATAGCATTATCTGAACGTTATTAGATAGCGCTTTCAAATCAAAAGTGATGTATTTCAAAATTAGAGGAACTTAAAAATGGACCGAAAAAAGACTTACACCAGCACTCCTTAATCAATAAAGCAAACCCAACCCCTTCAGCAACACCGAGTTAAGGCATGCTTCAGATGAAGAACCCCTTGAAAAAATCCGCGCAGAACTATGGTTATCTACTGCCCCACCCATACATCTAACCCCGAGATGATTAAGTTCATTCTATATATAGATTCCAATTTACTATATTTATGAACCATATATATTCTTGCTGAACATACACTACAACAGATTCCATCAGGCCATCCCAAAATTTAGATGAAATGAACCAATCCTGAATGCTGCTAAAATCTAGCCATAAGCAGAAGGATTAACAAACTATATTTGAAAATAAGCATATCCTTTTATTACCTTTGGCCAACATCCATTTCCATGACAGGAATTTAATCCTATATGCAATATAGACAAACTATTACATTGTTTATTTATTTAAAAGAAAGGTCTCATTTCTTTGTTTCGAAAGCGACCACACAAAAATCCATACTCTTTTCTTCTTCAAACTTGAGCTATGAAAGAAGAAATGGAAAAAAATGCTAGTATAAATTTTGAGGAAGAGGCATAATTAAAAATACCAGGACAGCAAAATATGATGCCAGACCCTATTGGCAATCAACTTTTTATGTATGTCAATTTGTAATTATTATAACAACATGATGAATTTTTAGAAATGGAAAACTAAATTGATGTTTTTAAAAATAAAAAAAAATTGAGGACCAATTTTTACGATATATTAATATATAGACCTTGTTCACGTTTGATTGAAAGTATATATAGAGATTAAAAATATATTGTTTCTTTTAATTTATTATATTTCCTTTCATAAAAACACATAATAATATTAATGTGTTGGGTTTAATTTTTATACAGTGTTAATGTAATTTTTTTTACACATTATCAATTAACTAATTAAAAATCATTGTAGATATGAATTTGAAGATGATTTTTGTAAAATTTATCCACCTTATATACATGCGAATTTATAATTAGTTGATAAATATATAAAGACTCTTTAGAGTGCAAAGAGTACTATTTTCTGTATTACATTATTAAAAATAAAACAAACAATTTAAGATACATTTGTCATGTACAGATGGAGTTATTAGTTTAAGAAGAAAGTAAAAGATGAAAAGGATTTTAAGTACTAACGAAAATAACTGGAATATGATGAAACACAATAAGACACGTGACAGAAGAATATATTTAATTTAATTATTTGTATCGAATAAAATTCAACTTAATTAGTATATTTCATAAAATACAATTGGTAAAAAAATTTGATCAATTAATTGTTAAAAAGTAAGAAAATTTTAATTATTTGTAACGAATAAAAGTCAAGTGAAGTGTTTTTAAGAAAAATTGTTAAAAAATAACGAATAAAATTGGATTTTTTACAAAATGTTTTATTAAATTCTTTACCCCTCTCCTAACTATGTTTTGTCTTGTTGGTAGTTATTGAAGCAACAGAGACACAGGAGGAAGTTAGAGTGCATCTGGTGAAAAAGATTAAAAAAAGTAAAATATCTTATAAAAATTAAAATAAAAAAGTGTAAATTTACAAGAATAAAATTTAAAAAATAAATTTAAAAAAAATTAAAAAATACTAACTTAGACGGAGAAAAACATATTAATTTAAGGCATCCAAGGAAGCAATAAATATAAATATGAATAAGCAGGGCCAGGAGGTAGCAGCAGTACTAGTGAGAATAAATATGTATGATATCCCCCAGAAAAGCATGCAACGGGGAGCACATCATAAAATGTTCCAGTCCATTAAACCTCACACTGAGCCACTACTCATGCTTCACCAGA
The DNA here is from genome assembly GCF_004193775.1 of Glycine soja. Taxonomy (NCBI): domain Eukaryota; kingdom Viridiplantae; phylum Streptophyta; class Magnoliopsida; order Fabales; family Fabaceae; genus Glycine; species Glycine soja. The sequence continues at coordinate 38,377,060 of NC_041008.1, forward strand.
TGCACTCTAACTTCCTCCTGTGTCTCTGTTGCTTCAATAACTACCAACAAGACAAACCATAGTTAGGAGAGGGGTACAGAATTTAATAAAACATTTTGTAAACAATCCAATTTTATTCGTTACTTTTTAACAATTTTTCTTAAAAACACTTCACTTGACTTTTATTCGTTACAAATAATTTAAATTTTCTTACTTTTTAACAATTAATTGATCAATTTTTTTTACCAATTGTATTAAGTTGAATTTTATTCTTCACAAATAATTAAATTAAATATATATTTTTGTGTCACGTATCTTGTTATGTTCTATCATATCCCAGCCTTTTAGTTTCTTCTTAAACTAATAACTCCAACTGTACATGATTAATGAATCTTAAATTATTTGTTTTATTTTTAATAATGTAATACAGAAAATAGTACTCTTTGCACTCTAAGGAGTCTTTATATATTTGTTAACTAATTACAAATTCACATATATAAGGTGGTTAAATTTTAAAGAAAATCATCTTCAAATTCATACCTACAATGATTTTGTAGTGATGATTAGTTAATTGTGATTATTAAGTTCTGTAAAAAAATTGAGACTATTATTGTTTACAATTAAAAAAATAGTGTTATTCGTATCCATTAGAGTTGTGCCAAACATATTGTACTTTTTGGATAAAAAACAAATTATTGTAGTTTTTTGGAACTTTATAAATATGTGACTTTCTTTTGTATGATGATCTTGTTATTTCTTTAATTATGACTTACGTCTCTCTTTTTTTTTTTTTAAAAAAAAAAAAGCAAAGATTAATATACTTATAGAGTTTCTAAGATGTCTCCAATAATTTTGGAAATTTTGATACTATTAGTTTTTTACCAATTAAATTACATGTCATATTCTCATTAATTTTTTTTAAAATTAGTCCTTGATTATTATTTTTTAAAATTGCAACTTTCTTAAATAAGAAAATATGATTCAAGATAACTTTAAAAGTTTAAATCCTAAAATCTTTTTAATTACTTTTAACATTTTTTATAAAAAAAATATTAATATTGTTTATGTGAAAATATCAGTATTTAATGTTTTTTTTGGTGATCCCATCAGCATTACTGCTCAATGAGTCTCTATATTGTTGTTTATTATTCGTTCTCTTTCTACATTATGTTAATTATAAAATGGTTTCAAAATCATTGTTAAAGAATTTTTATACATTGTGAGAAATTAGAAAAACTGTGAATTTTGTCCTTCCTTTTAATGAAATTAATGCATAATTAATTATGTATAAATTAATAAAAACATTCTTAAGGTAAAAGAAAAGGACAAAGAAGAATACTCATACAAATATTCTGGTCTTATATTTTTTTTTAAAAAAATTATAAAAATGTTGAAAGTAACTAAAAGGATTTTAGGATTCAGATATCTAAAGTTATCATTAATCATATTATCTAATTTTAAAAAGTTACAATGTTAAAAATTTTAAAAATAATAATCAGGGATTAATTTGAAAAAAAATCCATAGAAAGATAACATATAAATTGATTGGTTAAAAAATTAACAGTATCAAAATCCCTAAAATTATTGAAGCACCTTAGAAAGAATTTATCAACTGCATACCCTTTTTTTCAGCAAAACAAAATACTTTATAAGTATATGATGGACAGAAGAAATACCGTATGGTACAAAAAAAAAACTGGTAGATTTTGAACAACCTCCAAGTAATATTTAATAACCATCAATAGCTCCAAGTAAACCATACACTCACAACCAATCAAGAAAGCAAACTCCCCTTTTCTTATTTAAACCTGAGCTATAAAAAAAGAATTGGAAAAAATACGGGTATAAATACTGAGGCATTGGCATAACATACCAATGTAACTAAAAGTATGATACCACGACCTAGCTAGAGGCAACACTGCAGTGAACATCAAGTGTATGTATAGTTGTAGAATCATCGATAGAAGTGAACATATTCACTAACATGGGTGGCAAAGCATTTCTTCGAACCAAATTATCTTTCTTCGTAGGTTGGTTAACAAATAGTTAAACTATTCTTTTCAATTAATATATATTAATTAAAAGGAGATTAGGAGTTATATTGTATTATAAACAAATGTAACAATAAAACAAACAATTTAACAAACATTTATTATAACAATAACATAGTATCCCTCAAAGATGAAAGGGATCTATTAAGTTCCAAGGAAAATAACTACAGCACACTAATTAAGAAACAACAAATGACAGATAGAGTATCCCTGGAGGAACAAACCTTAGCAGTAGCACACACATAATTTAGATTTATTCATCGTCCACCTCAGGATAAACATGCTTAATCTATCCTTACGTCCTTAATTGTAACAGGCTTGTTCCCATATATGGGAGCCAAGTGTGACAGAAATACTATTATCGTCTTTTGTTACTCCCAAGTCTGAAAGAAGCTTTGGTGATGTTGTTGTGATTGACATGCGGCGAGTGAGGCAAAGTTACAAAGCTTCCCGCAAACTCTGAATCTTGGGGTCCAATCTCATTGTCGCCTTGGTTGTTGATGAACACATCAAACCTCACACCATCAGTGCTATCATACTCAACATCTATCACTAACACCTCTTCTACGCCTTTTTCTTCTTCTTCATTCTCGTTCCAGGAGCGCGGCTTCGACCTCTTCACGGTTGTAGGAAAAAGTTAATGTATGAAAATTATTATTAATACTTAAGCAAATTGTTTAAAATAATAATAATAAATATTACTTTCAATTTATATGTTGTTTTGTGCCCGTTCACTTAAAATTCTTAATCATTAAGAAACAAATAACTTTAAAGAATAACTAAAAATATTATAAATAATCTTATTAAAATCTAAAAATGTAAATAATATATGTATAAAGAAATTGCAAAAAAAATTGGTTAGAGGACCATGCCCCCCTTTGTCCCAATGAAGATCCGTCAAATGACTACCACAACTATTATTATCTACCATCATGACTTTCAGCTAAATGCTTTTATTTTCAAAAAAGAGAGATCAGCAACTTTGGCCTTTTAACAAGTGTGGATACCTTTGAATTCAAAGTGAGAGGAAACTTGACGCTTGGCCTAGCTTCAGCGGCCTGTGCTGCACCAACACCAAAATGTTGTGCATGCCACCTTCTTAGCTTTTCTAGATTTTTTGGGTTTTGGCTTTTTGTTGAGCCATGGAATGTCAACATCCTGGTAAACGTACCCTAGTTTTTTGGTGTCGAGGCTATCTTTTATCGTCACACGCACAAGGTTCTTGTTCTCATCGTAGAAGTAAAACGCGGTTTCTAACCAATCAGGGTCAGTGACATCCCTTCTTTTCCCACCTTTGATTGTTTTCGAAATGTTCAACATCCTATCCACATTGGCATGGTGAGAATAGAAAATGGGGTCTCTTCCAGCAGAATAGAATCTTCCCATGTCCTCACCGTTAGGTTGATTTCTATCGCCAGTCCAAATGTGCACAGGAGTGTGAGGAACACTCTCTACAGAACCAGCACTATTATTAGGCTCCTCTCCAGGATGGAAAGGTTTTCCGAGGAAGACTGATGGGGTTTTCCCACAAGAAACAACACTCTTATACACTACACAGAGGTTGTTTTCTACATTTGCACTGCCGTCATTGTTTTTGCTATAGTTTAGGTCTACGAGAGTAGGGGGTTGGTGGATTTTATCCCTGAAACAGTCATAAAGAGGGGATTTTTCATTTGTGTAAATGGGAGGGATTACCATGCCACATCAGGGTTGTTCCAGTTCCAAAACCTAAGAGCAAAGGTTGGGTCATCGATCAATTTCCCCAAGATTTTCTCATAGAAATAAAGGTACCAAAGGTGGAAAGGGAAGAATAGCCACGAGTTGTGGACTTTGAAGTCAAGCTTAGGGAACTCAACTTGTTTATAGCCACCATCACAGTATGCACAATGGATGTTTGCTTGTTGTATGAAACTTCGAGGATCATCAGGTGGAAGGGCTTTCATGCGCGTAAGGGCTTTCTCATACTTCTCTAGATAGTCTTTGTTGAAGAATTGAGCAGCTGATCTAACCCTAACGGGTGTTCCTGGAGGAAGGAACCTGAATTCTACAGGCTTGGAAGAAGGTTATGGTGGGCAACAATTGAGTTGTTTCTCAATCCCCCTGGTACATCATCTGTTTCAACACAATTTTCTAGTTTGGGTGGTTGAAATGGAGCAGCGATGGCTAAAGGGTTGTTGATGGTGTTGCTAAGAGTAGAAGCATCGTAAATGCCTCCGCCAAGGAGAACATGCCTCCTATGTTTTCCTAGAATATTGCTGTGTGATGATGGTTTTCTTTTTCTGGGTACTGTTTTGTTTAATGTTGCATGACACTTTGGAAATTACGTGATGATCATTGAGTTTTTTTGGTTTGCTACGTTTGGTGGGTTTGCATGGTATTTGGAAGGTGGAAGATGAGGAATAAAAGGAAATGGGAAGGGGTGGAGGGTGGAGGATATAGAGAGGGAATAGAAGCCATGATATTATTCGTTTGTTATTCGATCTTCTTTTGGCTCATAATGATCGATATCTACCATCTTGCCCTTTTATAGTAATGATCTTCCTTTGGCTTATGATTAAAATTGATTAAGTAATGATCCTTATTAGCGTGTATACAATATTTAATTTGCACAAGCTAGGTTATAACATATGTGTTGGCCTAAAAAATGGTTTAGGAAAACCGCCAAAACTCTGTTGGATGTTGTTAGATGCATCCAGCAGTATTGCATATGTACCCAGTATTTTTTATTAATGTTCAAAATGCCTTGACTTATTGTTACTTTTTCTGATTGAGTGGTGATTTCTAAACAGATTTTTTACATATGGATCAACTTGATCCGTATAAAATATGGATGAAGTTGATTTATAAGTATGAAGTTCATATGTATAAAACATACGAATCAAGTTGATCCGTATGATTTATATGGATGAAGTTTATCCGTATAAAACATACTGATCAATTTCATATGTATGATTTATACGAATAAAGTTCATTCGTATAAAATATACGGATGAACTTCATCTGTTTAAACCATACGGATGAAGTTCATCCGTATTAATTTTTTTATTTTTTTTTCTAATTTCTTAAAGTTTTATTTTTTTAATTATTAATATGTTAAATTACTCATTTATGCATTAAAATTTTTTTACTATTACAAAATTTAATATATATTAAATTTTGTAATAGTAAATATTTTTTATTTATAAAAAAATATACAGATTAAATAATTTGTATGATTTATATTAAAATTAATTGTCACAAAATTTATTATTTAAATTTACATTCACATTAAATATATATTAGAAATTTTAATATTATGTATAACAATATTATTTATTTTATAATATAATTGGTTTATTAGTTCAATTGGTTAGAGTATTGTGTTAATAACTTGAAAGTCATAAATTTAATTCTTATTTGGGTCATTAATTTTAAATTAATTCATCACAAATATTTTTCAAAAAATGAAATTAAATAAGTAACCACTTTAATATCCTGTATAAAAATATAATAAAAAAAGTAGCCACTTAATAGAAGGGACGTGAAAGATCCTAACCTTCTCAATCTCAATTTCTCTCAGCCCTTCCAAAACCTCTTACCTCTTCATTAAAAAATTTCATCCTGAAATACTAGTACTTCTTTTTAATTAAGAATTAGGTATATACAAAGTAATTCCTTTTCTTAAACAATTTATGTCAGATGATTTAATTTGTATTTATGCAGTTTTATGATAACCTTATCATCTTATTAATTTCTTTTAGCGTATGAAGTATGATTCTATGGCAAAATGAACTTTTGTTTAGATAGTGTTAACCAAAACCACTTTTAAGGTATAAATAAATATTATTGAAATGATATATAATATTAAATTATGAAAACATATATATATATATATATATCAAGTGAGCATTTTGGTTATTTATATGAAATTTGTTGGACAGTAAAAAAAAATATAAGAAATTCGTTATACACGTTACGAGAAAAAAAATGAAAAAAAAAAATATTCTACTTTGGATCAAACCATTTGTTAATTACTATGCCAACAACAAACGAAACATACAATAAAAATGTTCTTTGGCAATAAAACAACAAATATTACTTTTGCCATTGAGTAATGGAAACGTGATTTATTTATTTTTCTCTTAAATTGCTAAACATGGTGATATGAATTTAAACTCATTTGCATGTTGGAAACACCTAGCCAAGCATGCAATAATTAAGTAGTAATTTGCCAGTGACATATTTTCACTCCTCCTTCTCAAACTCTATCTTGATGCTCTGAATTGTGATGGTTACATTCTCAGATCGTGGTACCAATGTCACCAAAATACTATCATCATTTTCGGCATCCAAGTCCTCTAACAAATCCGTTATTCCCAGTGTCAAACTAGTTTTGATCTTCTTGTCCATGTTCATGTTTGAATGGGAATGACCCAGAGTCGCAAAGCTTCCAGCAAACTCCGTGTTCTCTGGTCCAATCTCCTCGACATCTTCATCAGTAATATACACATCAAACTTGACATCATCATCCCCATCAAACTCGATCCCATCAATCACCAACACTTCTTCGTCTTCCTCCTTGTCCTTCTTGCTCCTCAACTGCTTTGGCCTTTTAACAAGTAGAGTTACCTTTGAGTCCAATAAAGTGAGAGGAAACTTGGAACTTGGCCCAGTCTCAGCAGCGATTGCTGCACCAATGCCGCCAAACTGTTGTGTGAACGCCACCTGCTTAGCTTTTCTAGTTCTTTTGGGTTTAGTCCTTTTCTGGAGCCATGGAATGTCAACATCTTGGTAAACATACCCCATCTTTTTCGAGTCAAGGGAATCTTTCACTTTCACACTCACAAGGTTCTTGTTCTCATCGTAGAAGAAAAAGGTGGTTTCCAACCAATCACGGTTTTTGAAATCCCTTCTTTTTCCAGTTGGTATTGTTTTCCATATGTTCCACATCCTATCGACGTTGGCATGGTGAGAATAGAAAATGGGGTCTCTTCCAGCAGAATAGAATCTCCCCATGTCCTCTTTGTTAGGCTGTCTTGGATCACCGGTCCAACGGTGGAGAGCAGTATGAGGACCAAGCTCTACAGTCCCTCCACCGAGTTCAGGCTGCTTTCCAGCAAAGAAAGCTTTTCCATGGAAGAGCGATGCGCGTTTCGCACCAGAGACAACACTCGTATACATTACACCAAGGTTTTGTTCTACACTTGGGTCCTTGCCACTGCCATAGTTTAGGTCTACGAGAGTATCAGGTGTGATGTCTGGATTCCTGCGAGGGTCATAAAGAGGGGAGTCTTCATCTCTGTAAATGAGAGGGATTACCATGCCGCCATCAGGGTTGTCCCAGTTCCAATATGGAAGAGCGAAGGTTGGGTCATCAATCAAGCTCCCCAAGATTCTCTCATAGAAATAGAGGTACCAACGGTGGAAAGGGAAGAACAGCCAAGAAAAGTGAACTTTGAAGTCTAGCTCAGTTGGGAACCCTAATTGTTTATAGCCACCATCACAGTAAGCACAATGGATATCAGCTTGTTGCTTGAAACTTCGAGGATCATCAGATGGAAGCTCTCTCATGCGCTTAAGGGCTAACTTATACTTTTCTAGGTACTCATCAGTGACGAATTGAGCAGGTGGTCTAACCCTAAGGGGTGTTCCTTTAGGCAACTTGAAATCTATAGGAGGGGAAGAAGATCTTGGTGGGCAACAATAGACTTGTGCCTCGATGACCCCTTTAGGTGGTACATCATCAGTTATACAACAATGTTCTAGGTCAGGTTGAAGAATAGGAGCTGCAGCCATGGCTAAAGGGTTGGTGTTGCTAAGAGCAGATGCACCGTAAAGGCCCCCAATGCCAAGGAGAACATCCCTTCTATATTTTCCTAGAATGTTGTATGATGGTCTTTCTTCTTCTGGGTTTGGTGTTGGGGTGTTTTGGTTACTGTTGCATGTCACTTTCGAAACGTGGTGGCGTTTTGGTTTGCTACGTTTGGTGGGTTTGCATGGTATTTGGGAAGTTAGGAAGGTGGAAGATGAAGAACAAATGGAAATGGGAAGAGGTGCAGAGAAATTGGAGAGGGAGAAAGAGGATAGACAGGATATAGAAGCCATGATCGATCTTCTTTTGGCTCATAATGATCGATCTACAATCTTTGCTCTTTTATAGTGAAGTTATATGAAGACTGTCCTTTATAAATAAATAATGACATTAACATTCGGCAAATTGGGATTGAAAAATTTCTTTAAAATTTAATTTAGATTCTTTTGCAAAAAATATGAAAATGTCCTTGATTGATTCACCAAAATTGTGGCTGAAGAAAATGCCGTGGGTCTGAAGATAATGTGGTAAATATAATGGAACACTGATTATTTCATTTGATCCCTACTACGTACGAACCAATTAATTTCATGCAAATCTTTTCAATAATCTTCTAAAGAATTATGGAGCTTTAAATGGTAACAATGTGTCGTTTACTTTTAGGGTGACTTTAATACAGAAAATTATAAAGTAAAACAAATTGGTATGAATTTCATCATTTTATTCTTTTTAATTTTTATTGTTTTACTCCTATAATAATACCGAACACAGAGAATAAATTAGTGATACAAACTCATACCTTGACTTAGAAACTAGGGTTACGAATTTCATAAAAGTTTATAATATTTTTCTTTTGTAAAAATATTATATAACTTTTTTCTTGTCCCCACTAAATAAGCTTTTGGGAGTTTGTCCCCATTAATGTTATATATTGCACCTTTGTTAACTACTATGGATTTTACATGTCTCCCCTTTTTTCCTGTGAGCTAGGCTATATATTGAGCAATGATGTATTGTTAAAACAAATGTCTAGTCTGATCCTCAAAGCTTGAAGCGACTTCCAATATATATGCATGGATCTTGTTGCTGCAATTTGGATTCAAATGTTTTTGCGTTAGGTCTTAACCAAGTTATTTGTTAGATCTCAATCAAGAGAAGGTAGAGCTATTTTGAAGGTTTAGATCTTCTACAGTGATATTTTCATTTTACAAGATTTTTTTTAATAGGAAAATAAAATATATATTATATAAATAGAAGAATTCTGGCAGGATCATGAATAATTCCCCCACGACCCCAGGCCACTAGACCCTTAATTAACGGCATTGGGAAAGATTTTAGTCATAGAAATTATTTAATTTAATTTATTTTATAAAACAAATGTTTTAAATATAAAGTTTAATGATATTAATTTTATACTGTTATTTATAAATCAACATTTTTTTAAGTTTATGTTTAAAATCATGAATAAATGAGATAAGTTTAATTTATTCTTGGATGTTAAATTTGAATGAAGAGAATTCATTATTCGTATCTCACTCCCTACTCTGGAAATGAGTGATGATGGAAGACAACACGTGGGTTGCAGACTGTTTCTTGGTTTTGCGTGTAACGTGTTCCCACTTCTCTCCTCTGGCCTTACTTCTGATCAATGCTGTGCTTTGTTACAGGTTACACGATTATATATAAATGTAAGACTTCTCTTTTTGTTACAAGAGTGAATAAAAACAGAAAGGACAAAGGAAAGAAACTAAAAACAAAAACAGCTAGTCTCCGCGAGGGAAGCAAGTTCCCATCTCATCCTCGCTGATCAAAGCCATTAGCTAACTCTCAACCGATTGATAAAACATTGATGATAAGTCTGGTTAAATAAAAATTATCTTTAAATATTTTATCATATCAAAAACTTATATGATAATTATTGCGGTTAAATAATAATTATCTTTAAATATTTCATTATTCATATACAAAATCACATTATTTATAATCGTCACATATTTATTATTACAAGTATATAATTATTCTATCAAATTGTATCTTCCTTTAGACTAAACACAATTCACATGAATAATTTCATGCAACATTCATGTAAATTAAATCAAATCAATTTATGTAACAGAGATTATTTTATTAACATGTGGTTTCAATCAATTTAATTTAAAAATACAAAAGAATTTAATATAATAAATAGAAAGTCTTAAAATTATATAATTTTCACATATAATTTAATTATATTAAAATATATATAACAAAACATGCAAGTATATATAACACAACCTAGTACAACATTATATCCTAGAAAAAATAATTTGTAATTAATATTCTCAACGCAGTGATCCAATATTGACAATAACTGTCAAATAATAGTGTTTCTTTGGACCAATTATTATTCACACGTAAACATCTTATAATTGTCACACATTTATCATCGTAGGTATAAAATATTATTTGGTCAAATTGTATCTTTCTTTAAGTCGAACCCAATTCGCATAAATAATTTTATACAAAAATCTATCTAATTTTAATCAAATCAATTTTCACAATAGAGATTACTTTAAAAATATATCGTGTCAATCAATTTAATTTAAAAAATCACTAGATATGCAAATAAATGGGAAGGATGTGTTAATGCTAAATTAACTACAATCATGTAGCAAAAAAAATATAAAACATTAATTATGGTAAGTAAATATCATATTCTTAAACTATATTTAATGTTATCATTGATTTATACTTAAAATATCTCACTAAATATTGCATCTTTTTTTTTTTTGCTGAGAGCATCCTTAGTTTTCTTTTTTTTATTATGAGAGGTCAAACTTAAATGAACATTTTTAGATATGTCTCACTACAGCCTCTCTTCCTCTTGCACACAATGAAATATAAACTCATTAATAGACTGTCTAAGTATTGTAGCTCACTTTGAATTGTCCAAAGTGTGCAGAAAGTGAAATTGCACACAATGAGATATAAGTTCATTAATGGACTCGTTAGACATTTTGTACTCTCTTATATAACTTTCCATCTTCTTTACAAAAATAATAATAAAAAATAAATAACACAAAAATTGCATACGCAAAAAAACTTCTTTATATATCATGAATAATACAACTTGTTTATAGTGTGTTAACCTAATAGAATTCTCATTATCTTATAATGGGTCAATATTTGCATATGTTCATTTAAATTCATATCATCTTATTTATTTAGTTATATTCACTTGATTTGATCACATGAAATAAAATTCACTAATCATAAATAACTAATATAATTGTCTTATAATATTAGCTCATATTAATTATTGAAATAGAAAATTCTAATAAGAGAAATGTGGGAAAAAGAAAGGGAGTAACTTGTATTTTTCAAATTAAAACAAAATAAAGTAAAATTGAAATTATTTAACAACCCTTCGATTTATGCTTATGTAAAATAAAAAATGAACATTTTTTTGTGCAAGTCAAAAGATGTTAAAGTGTTAATATACACCTTTTAATTTTCTATTTTTTAGTGGGTTTATATTAATTAGCATTCCCCAAAAATAAATACCTTATATACTCACTTAAAACTCAATATAAATAAAAAAAAGTTAATAAATTGGAAATATTTATTTTATACTAATAAATTTAAACCCACCGGCCTGTTTGTTACAGCAGAGGGAGACAATGGAGTAGATAAAAATAATGAAATTGTCTGTTACAGCAGATTCATTACAGAAATAAATTTAAAATTAATGGGCTTGTTTGTATTGCTTACTCTCGACTGAAGTAAAAGAATTATTTTGTATTTTAAACTTAAACACACGCACATATATAAATTTAGTTAATTTCACTTTTACTTAATGACATTAATTATTTTTAAAATATTTTTTATTTAATTATAATTTTATTTTATTCATGATATTAAATTTGAATAAATGATATTTTAAGAATAATTTTTATTTTTTTACTTGACATTAGTATTATTAAATGATTTTAATTAACTTTTTAATTAGTATAAAAATATTTTAATTTTACTTATATATGATTATAAAGGAATTATTATATTTTTTATTTATTTTGATTCATCTTTCTCTCTCTCTCTTTATTTTTCTTCAATCAAACATTTATTTCTCATTTATTTGTATTTTTTATTTTTTTTATTTTTATCTATTCTATTTCTCTATTCTCTACCAAACATAACAACAAAGCTACAATTTTCATAGTTAAATGATATATATTTCAGAATAAATATTTTTAAGAATATGAATTTTGTGAAAAAGAAGACAAAAAATGAAAGAAAATAAAATTTACTCAGCCAATAATCTTTAAAAATAAGTGTTAGCTTTAAATATTTAATTATATTTTTAAAAAATACAAAAGCTGTAAAAAAAAATTCAAAACACCATAATTGAAAACTTGATAACATTATAAAAATTTATAGGTCAATTTAATTATAAAAAAATATTTGATAAAGGGAATGTGTCATGATTAAATGTGAGAGACTAAGAATAAGTGGATATTTTGATTTTAGAAGTTTTCCAATATCTTCCATTTCAAAAAAAAAAAAAGTTTCCAATATCTTCATTCTCATGAAGATGTTAATACGCTTTTTTATTGTAGATATAGCTATGGGTATTTTTTTTATTCAAAGTAATTTTATTTGAGTAAAGTAAAATTATTATAAGATAAGTTTTATTCTTTCTAAATTTAAATATAAGTAAAAAAAAAGGTCCAAATTTGAAAGACTGAAATATGAGTAAATTTTAACTATTTCAATCCTATTTAAGGTTACTAGTCCAAAAGTACCTTTAAGTTTAAATTTGAGCATAATCTTCAATAAATACGATTAATTAGGGTGGATTTAGAAATGTAGTTTTTCTGTGAAATTAAAAAAATTAAATAAACATAATTAATTTCTTAATCAATGTGAAGTCATGTATTTTCTTTCTTATATTTGACTTCAAACTTCTTTTTCAGAATAAAATTTATCTTTCAAATATTAATATTTAACATAGTTGAACTTAAGACTCAAACTCAAAACTATCAATTAAGTTAAAAGGATTTAACATGTGGTTAGTCAAAATGATAATGAATTTAAATTCTTATTCTTAGTCTTACTTAAAGTTCAGGATCATCCATAAAATCATTAAATACTTTCTAACAACGTACAATAGAGTAAAAAATAAAAAAATTAAGAGAATCTTGTACCCAAGAGCAGATGATCAACGATTAACTTTTGGGGCACTTCCTATTCTTTTTTTCAGTTTATATATATATATATATATATATATATATATATAAGTAATTATTTTTATTTAGAGGTTTAATTGTGTAAATAATGTCAAAGGTTGTTATAATGTACTTTTAATGTTGCAATCACTTTTTTGTTTACCATAATATTGGTGTCAAGTATTGATAGCTTAAATTACTAGTATAAACCAATGTTAGTTTTTAAAGGTGTAATCATTGTCAACACAACATTTTTCTTCTTCTATTTTCTAACTATTTGAAAGGAAATTATTTTTCAGCATTATTGGCTATTATTGTTGTAAAAGATAATTTAGTGAATAGCATAATTTTTATAATTTATTAAGCAATACATTTTTTGAACATAATATGATTTTAATTTTATAAAAATATATGCTTAACAGATATATCAATTTTTATTATAAATTCATTAGGATTCATGGTGGCGCGTGAAGTTAGTGATTATAATTTTGGGTCTTTAAAAAAATATTTAATTTATCTTCTTTGTAAATATATTCTTTATTTTATATGTTTAGATTATTTTGAAAATATGTAATTATAAATACATAGTATGAATTTTGATGTTAATTAGTATATATATTAAATGAATTTTAATTTTCATATTTATGCCTCAGTTAAATTCTGGGTCCACCCTGCTTGTACCAATTGATACACATTCAATGATAACATTTTTACGTACGCTTTAACAATCAGTAATTCTTTATTAAACAAAAACAATCATTGATTATCCCAAAAGAAAAAAAAATCAGTATGTTAAAAGATTAATGAATATCTGTTTACAGAAGTTTTTAACAATATCTTCATTTTCTTGAAGACGGCAGTATGCTTTAATAATTAGTGATTAATACATTTACATATTATTCTTACTTGAAATATAAATACAACAATTGTGAGTCCCGGAATGCAATTCACATAAACTTATTATTATAAAAAAATATAACAATTTTTCCATTTTTCAAATCAAATAGAAGATATTAAATAGAAATTTTATAATTAAATGGAATATGTAGTTAAATATTAACCATTAATTACTAGATCACTCCTTTCATAAAAGAAAGTGAGTTGATAGCATAAATGGGAGAATAAAGGCATGAAGCTTTAGATGGAACATATTTGTTACTCAATTTGTGTCTTTTCTTTTAACAAAATTCTTATTGAATATTTTTAAGTTTATATTAATTTTTTATTTAGTAAATATGTGTTTATTCTAAAAATAAAGATGAATTGAGAGTAAAACATAGAATTTTGATGAATGAAATGATTAAAAAATTGAGACAGTGGTCAGTTATTGAAAATATAATTATTAAAAATTTAAATTGATTAAGTGCTATACATAAATTAGTCTTGAATAAAATTATAATTCTCCATGTAAATGAGTTGAACAAAATTATAATCTCTATAAATATATTTTAATGTCAAACTTACCAAAATTTAAACTAAACGTTAAATAAATTTAAATTTTAAACTTAAATTAATTTATTTAATTAAAAAATAAGTTTAACTAAAAATTTAATAAATTAAATACAAAAAGTACACAAATACCTTAATATCAACTCAATAATAATAATTACAAGTATACTTTTTTTATTCCTACAGGCTACATATTTAGCAACATCTCTAAATGCACAAAAAATAATATGTGGCCCCATTGCTAGTTACTCACATTTTCCACATTTAAAAGTGTGGTGGAATCAGTATCAATGGTCCCCACTGATTTGGATTTTTGTTACCTAATTTAGCAGTACCATATAATTTCGCGAGCAAAATTAAATTTTGATGTACAAATCAATAAAGGCAACGTTGCAAGTGTGATCCAATAATTATCAATAATGTCAACGTCGAAAGTGTTATCCAATACATATCAATAATGGCAACTTTAATTTAAAGTTGTGATCAGATAAATATAGTCCTGTATTTGTATGTGTTTTTTTATCAACAAAAATTAATTTATTATTTTGATTAGAAATACAAAAATTAATTTATTAGTTTATTAGAAATATCAGGGAAAGAAATTCGAACAAATAACTTCTTTTTTCCCTCTTTTCCTTTATCATAAGTTCACTTTTCAGTCACTAGTTCAATCTTACATCTCTCCCTAAACTTCATGAAATATGATACCACGACCTAGCTAGAGGCAAAACTGCAGTGAACATACAAGTGTATGTATAGTTGTAGAATCATCGATAGAAGTGAACATATTCACTAACATGGGTGGCAAAGCATTTCTTCGAACCAAATTATCTTTCTTCGTAGGTTGGCTAACTAATAGTTAAACTATTTTTTTCATTCATTCTTTTCGATTAATATATATTAATTAAAAGGAGATTAGGAGTTATATTGTATTATAAACAAATGTAACAATAAAACAAACATTTATTATAACAATAACATAGTATCCCTCAAAGATGAAAGGGATCTATTAAGTTCCAAGGCAAATAACTACAGCACACTAATTAAGAAACAACAAATGACAGATAGAGTATCCCTGGAGGAACAAACCCTAGCAGTAGCACACACATAATTTAGATTTATTCATCGTTCACCTCAGGATAAACACGCTTAATCTATCCTTACGTCCTTAATTGTAACAGGCTTGTTCCCATATATGGGAGCCAGTGTGACAGAAATACTATCATCGTCTTTTGTTACTCCCAAGTCTGAAAGAAGCTTTGGTGATGTTGTTGTGGTTGACAAGCGGCGAGTGAGGCAAAGTCACAAAGCTTCCCGCAAACTCTAAATCCTGGGGTCCAATCTCATTGTCGCCTTGGTCGTTGATGAACACATCAAACCTCACACTATCAGTGCTATCGTACTCAACATCTATGATTACTAACACCTCTTCTACGCCTTCTTCTTCTTCTTCGTTCTCATTGCTGGAGCGCGGCTTCGGCCTCTTCACGGTTGTAAGAAAAGGTTAATGTATGACAATTATTATTATTCTTAAGCAAATTGTTTAAAATAATAGTAATAATAATAATAATAATAATAAATGTTATTTTCAATTTATATGTTGTTTTGTGCCCGTTCACTTAAAATTCTTAATCATTAAGAAACAAATAACTTTAAATAATAACTAAAAATATTATAAATCATCTTATTAAAATCTTAATATATATATATATATATATATATATATATATAAAGAAATTGCAAAAAAACAAAAATTGGTTAGAGGACCATGCCCCCCTATGTCCCAATGAAGATCCGTCAGTAACTATCATGACTATTATCACCGGCGCTATCATGATTGTCATCTCTACAGTTACCTCCAGTTACCTCCACCGACAATGAGTAATATTCGTATTGACATCCTATCAAAACATGTGTTTTCCTCAAAATAAGAATGAATACTTAAATTTATGCATATTCTTATCATCCCTACTCATGACATTTGTATTAGTAGGTATTTTAATTGTGAATGAGACATGAAGAATTTAAGTTATATATCTCCACCTAAAGGTTCTAAAGTAATGTGAATTTTTAAGGACTAAACAAGGGTCTGAATTGTCTCATTATTAGTTTTGGCACAATGTGATTTTTCTTGCCTAACACTACACATACGGGTTTGGCATGCTATTTAAATATTGATCTAGATTTGTGGGCTTTATTTCACGTTTTAATGGAGATCTAGATTGGAATTTTCAAACTCCAAAGAAAACTTTGAAGGCTTTAGGTTATGTACACATGTGTCCATTTATATTGTACACTTTATATATATATATATATACTTTGCTGAGGGAAGATTCCATTACAAATGGTTAGTCAAATTTTTTTACAAAATTAATTAATACTTCATACTAATAACATATGGTAACAAAAAAAATCTAAAAAACTCAGGATACATAGAGAAATCATGGAATCTTTAAACACGAGATTTACTACTTAGAGATTGATTTAGACTAGATTTTTTTAGTTAAATTAGTTACTACATCGATTAAGAGTATCATCACAAAAACAGTCAACATAAAATTGGTCACTAGTCAGACATTATGAAGTGGTTTTTAGTTTGGTCACTACCCATCAGTCACTAAATCAACTTTTATAACATGGGTCATCAAATTAGTCTCTATAGTATTGGTCACTAAATTAGTCTTTATAATTTGAGTAACTACATTAATTGTAATAAAACCAGTCATTTAATTGGTTTTTAAATCAGTGTCTAAATTGGAATCTACAATCAGCGACCAAAAATTTAACTACTTGCTAAAATTGGTATCTTATTTGATCACTAACTGATTAACGACCACAGAAAATTATAAAGTAAAACAAATTGGTATAAATTTCATCATTTTATTCTTTTAATTTTTCTTGTTTCACTCCTATAATAATACCGAACACAGAGAATAAATTAGTGATACAAACTCATACCTTGACTTAGAAACTAGGGTTACGTATTTCATAAAAGTTTATAATATTTTTCTTTGTAAAAATATTATATAACTTTTTTCTTGTCCCCACTAAATAAGCTTTTTGGAATCGTACGTCCTGCTTACTTATACAACTCAATATAAATTATTAATAAATTCAAAAATATTTATTTTATACTAGTAGATTTAATTTAATATTTATCTTACGATAAATTTCATATAAATTAAATAAATATCAAATAAAAATAAAAAATATTTTTTCTCCACAAGTTACAAACAATAATTCATACGAACTAAGGTTATGGTGCTCATATATATATGTGTCTGATGTTATAATAAAATAGATTGCCAGGAGGTAGTTACTAGCCTGCGAAGTAGCAAGCAACATCTTTCTGAGTTTGGGTGCATCATGCAGTCTGTGAAGGAACTCTTGAACCTCCATACATACAAACTATCATATTAGTTATTTTCGAAAACAAGGGAATTTGGTGGTTCATAGGGCCTCAAATTCTTATGCTGGTCCTCGATCATTTCTTTCAACATTTACCAACATGTATTGCAGAACAACTCTTGAAGGAATTAAATTGAGTCTGTTGATTTAAAATATATATATATATATATATATATATATATATATATATATATATATATATATATATATATATATTTATCGTGCGCATGTTATATTGCAAGTGCAACTGACAGAAAAAGTAAAGAATATATGACAGCAAAACATAATTTTAAAAGATATTATTAGCGTTCCGCTGATTTTCTTTTCCCCCAACAATTTGACGTTTCTCTCTCAAGTATAGGAACATAATTATTATTTTTTATCAAATTCTGATCTAAGCATTTAAAAATTTAATTCAACTTTTATGAATTTAACATTTTGCAATTGTAACTAGAAATCCTTAAAAACTAAGGTTATATATTGCCCCTTTGTTAACTATTATATGGGATTTACATGTCTCCCCTTTTTTCCTGCGAACTAGGGTATTGAGCAAAGATGTATTGTTAAAACAAATGTCTAGTCTGATCCTCAAAGCTTGAAGCGACTTCCAATATATATGCATGGATCTTGTTGCTGCAATTTGGATTCAAATGTTTTTGCGTTAGGTCTCAACCAAGTTATCTGTTGGGTCTCAATCAAGAGAAGGTAGCTATTTTGAAGGTTTAGATCTTCTACAATGATATTTTCATTGTACAAGATTTTTTTAATAGACAAATAAAATATATATTATATAAGTAAAAGAATTCTGGCAGGATCATGAATAATTCCCCCACGACCCCAGGCCACTAGACCCTTAATTAACGGCATTGGGAAAGATTTTAGTCATAGAAATTATTTAATTTAATTTAATTTATAAAACAAATGTTTTAAATATAAAGTTTAATGATCTTAATTTTATACTATTATTTAATTATAAATCAACATTTTTCTTAAGTTTATGTTTAAAATCATGAATAAATGAGATAAATTTAATTTATTCTTGTATGTTAAATTTCAATGAAGAGAATTCATTATTTGTATTTCACTCCGTACTTTGGAAATGACTGATGATGGAAGAGAGCACGTGGGTTGTTTCTTGGTTTTGCCTCTAACATGTTCTCACTTCTCTCCTTTGGCCAAGAAGAAGAGAAGAAGAAGAAGAAAATAAAACTTACCATCTAAGAAACACACGTCAGCATTACTCTTTAAAATGTGTTAGTTTTAAATATTAATTATATTTTTTTATAATTATAAAAACTGTGAAAAATATTCAAAACACGGTAATTAAAAACTTGGTAAAACTATAAATATTTATAGATCAATGTAATTATAAAAAATAAAAAATATCTAATAAAGCGAATGTGTCCTGATTTAATGTGAGAGTCTAAGAGTAACTAGATACTTGATTATAGAAGTTTTTCCAATATCTTCATTTTTATGAAGATGTTAGTACTCTTTTTATTGTAGTTGTAGCTATGGGCATTTCCTATTTAAGGCAATATTATTTGAGTAGGATAAAATTATTATGAGATTAAGTTTTATTCCTTCTAAACTCAAATATAAGTTTATAAATTTCAAATTTAATGCACTGAAATATTAGTAAATTTGAACTAATTCAACCTTTTTAATTTATTTCAATAATTTTGGGACTTTTAAATAAATATCTCATTTATCTTCTATATAAATATATTCTTTATTATATGTCCTTAGAGTGCGGTTGATACACGCTACCATATAATATAAGGAGAATAATACGGGAAAAGCGCTTGAGCTACAGAATATTTTTTTATGTTATGCATTGTTTGATAAAGAAGGGACATTACAAGCAAAATAATGTAAAAATTATTGAAATATCCATTTTAGTATTAGCTATTTAATTAAATTTTATTTTATTTAACATTATTGATATTATGTATTATAAAATAATATGTGTCATTAGCATTTGGATTCCCTAATTTAATTCTCTCATCTTGCGCAATTATGTAAGCAATTGTTAGGGTTTCAATTCAAAAAATTATCACATGATATAATGAGTAACAAAATTTGAGGCTTTTGTTTTATCCTATGATTTTTTTATTTTTTATTTTTGTACACCACATTCATTTTGGGAATCAAACACAATTATTTTTGTCCTGCCTTGTCCATCGAAATTGTGTGAATTGAATCCTTGGATTATTTTGAAAAACACATAATTATAAATACAGTATAAATTTTGATGCTAGTTATAATATTTATTGGATGACACCTAATTGTTAAATTCTGGGTCCTCCCTACATGTGCCAATAGATACACATTCAATAATAACATTTTTACGTACTCTACAATTAGTAATTAATACATTCGCATATTTTTTGTGAGATTCTCTTTTCACTCCCTTTCCTCCAAAGAGTAGAAACCGACGTTTTTCCCTCAACTCTCAAGTACAAGAACAGATTTTATCAAATTTTGAACTAAGTATTTATAATTTAAAAATTTTAATTCATTTTTTTAATTTAAATTTTTTAATTCAACTTTTATGAACTTAAAATTTTGTAACTATAAATCCTTGAAAAAACATATAAAGTTATTGCACCTCTGTTAACTAAGTACTATGGAATTCACTATTTTCAGTCTTTAGTTTGGAAGAGACAGATGATGGGAGAGAACACGTGCTTGTAGCTACTGGTCAATGCTGTGCTTTGTTTCAGGTTACAGCATTATCAATTAATGTTAGTCTAAACCCACCGGCCTGTTTGTTACAGCAGAGGGAGACAATGGAGTAGATAAAAATAATGACATTGGCTACAGAAATAAATTTAAAAAATAATGACACTGGGTACAGAAATAAATTTAAAATCAATGGCCTCATTTGTATTGCTTCCTCTGGACTGAAGTAAAAGAATTATTTTGTATCATATAAATAAATTTAACTAATTTTAATTTTAGTTAATGATATTATTTTTAAAATATTTCTTATTTAAGTATAATTTTATTTTATTTATGATATTAAATTTTAATAAATTATATTTTAAAAATAATTTTATTTTTTATTTGACATTAATAATATTAAATGATTTTAATTAACTTTTTTTAATTAGTATAAAAATAGTTAATTTTATTTATATATGATTATAAAGGAATTATTGTATTTTTCTATTTATTTTTATTCATCTTTCTATCTCTCTTTATTTTTTCTTTCTTCAACCAAACATTTATTTCTCATTTATTTGTATTTTTTTTGTTTTTATCTATTGTATTTCTCTCTTCTCTACCAAAAAGAACAACAAAGCTACAATTTTCGTGTTTATTTAAATAATACAATTTTCATTGTTAAATGATATATATTTCAGAATAAATATTTTCAAGAATATGAATTTTGTGAAAAAGAAGAAAAAAATGAAAGAAAATAAAAGTTACTCTGTCAACAATCTTTAAAAATAAGTGTTAGTTTTAAATATTTAATTATATTTTTAAAAAATATAAAAGCTGTAAAAAAAATATTCAAAACACCATAATTAAAAAATTGATAACATTATAAAAATTTATAGGTCAAGTTAAATATAGAAAAAAAAATATATTTGATAAAGGGAATGTGTCCTGATTAAATGTGAGAGGCTAAGAATAAGTGGATATTTGATTTTAGAAGTTTTCCAAATATCTTCCATTTCAAAAAAAAAATCCAATATCTTCATTTTCATGAAGATGTTAGTACGCTTTTTATGGTAGATATGGCTATGGGTATTTTTTTTATTCAAAGCAATTTTATTTGAGTAAGGTAAAATTATTATAAGATAAGTTTTATTTCTTCTAAATTTAAATATAAGTAAAAAAACAAAGGTCCAAATTAAAAGACTAAAATATGAATAAATTGTAGAGTGTGTTTGGATGAAGGAATTTTAAATTCTAAGAATTTCAAATATTTCAATTGAAATTCTTTTATTTTCAAAATTTTGTGTTTGGATAAAAAAAGTTAAAATTATAAGGGTGAAAGAAAATGAATGAAAAAAAAAAAAGATATGATTGGTGTGCTAGTTATACGTGTTCTTCTATGCTCAGATCCAACCGATGTTCCATAGTGTTTCTTGAAGAAGACTATAAAAATAGAATTTCAATTTTTCACCTTTTAGAAGGAAATTGAAATTCTAAATTTTTAGTTGTTTAAAATTCTGTTTTCACAAAAAAAGATCCAAACAATAAATTCTATGTTACAGAAATTCAAATCCTCTAATAAATTACTTTTTTCAGTTAATTTTATTTATTCAAACATACTCTTAACTATTCCAATCCTATTTAAGGTTAGTACTCCAAATACCTTTAACTTTAAATTTGAGCATCCTTCAATAAATACGATTAAGGGTAGATTTAGAAATGTAGTTTTTTTGTGTGAAATAAAAAATAAATAAATAAACTTAATTAATTTCTTAACCAATGTGAAGTCGTGTATTTTATTTCTTATATTTGAGTTCAGACTTCTTTACGGGAGTAAAATTCATCTTTTAAATATTAATATTTAACACAGTTAAACTAAAGACTCAAATTTGAAATTATCAATTAAACTAAAAGGATTTAATATGACATTCTTAGCCTTACTTAAAGTTTTGGATCATTGAAAAAATCGCTAAATACTTTATAACAATAATTGAGTAAATAAAAAAAAACTAAGAGAATCTTGTACCCAAGAACAGATGATTAACGATTAACTTTGGGGGGCACTTCCTAATTCTTTTCAGTTTATTTCTTAATATATATATATATATATATATATATATATATATATATATATATAAGTAATTATTTTTATTTAGAGGTTTAATCGTGTAAATAATGTCATTTAAGTGTAACATAAAAAAGGCCATTTAAGTTTTTCTTTAACAAAATATTCTATTATTTTTTAATATTTATTATAGAAATTGTATTTTTTTCTTTTTTAGATAAAATATTGGAGTATCATAAAAAATTTATTTCTAATAATTAATGTTGTTTTATTTTAAAAGTTATAAATAATTAATTTTAATCAACGACTTTATTATCATTCTCTTTATATTTATTTGAGAATCAAAGTATATTTATTAACATTTGTTAATATGAGTTAAACTTACCAACACTACCAAGGGAGTCTAGCATTCTAGCTTAGTTGGTTGATATTTTTTATTTTCATGGATAATGAATAATAGAAAAAAAAAAACTTACAAACATTTTCTAAGAGATTGGTAAGTTAAATGTTCAAACATATCAATAAATTTTTTATCTTTATGAATTATCATTCTTTCAATATTCTCTTTATTTTCATCGTCTGGTCATCTTTGTTCTTACTATTTTTTGGAAGGTTTCAACGTGTTTTCTCGTCTTGAATGCAAGAGCCCAAATATGTGCTATTTAAACCTTAGAAAAACATATTATATATCAAGTTGCATCAAAGATTGCTATAATTTACTTTTAATGTTGTAATCACTTTTTTGTTTATCATAATATTAATTTAAAATATTCATCGTCTAAAATAATAAATTATATTTATGGAGGATTGTAAGCACACACAAAATAAATATTCTTATTTACAATATGGTTCAATTCATATTCAAGTTTATGACTCACCTTAACCACTTGCCTTACCTAAGGGACAAAATTGCTACTTGTATCAACCAATATTGATTTTTAATGGTGTAATCATTATCAAGACACAACATTTTTCTTCTTCTATCTTCTAGCTATTTGAAAGCAAATTATTTTTCAACATTATTGACTACTATTGTTGTAAAAGATAATTTAGTGAATAGCATAATTTTTTATAATTTATTGAGCAATACATTTTTTGAACATAATAAGATTTTAATTTTATAAAAATATATGTTTAACATAGATATCAATTTTTATTATAAATTCATTAGGATTCTTGGTGACACGTGAAGTTAGTGATTAATTGTTATTTATAATTTTGGGTCTTTAAAAAAATATTTATTTTATCTTCTTTGTAAATATATTCTTTATTTTATATGTTTTTAGATTATTTTGAAAATATGTAATTAAGAATACATAGTATAAATTTTGATGTTAATTAATATATTTATTGAATGAATTTTAATTTTCATATTTATTCCTCAGTTGTTAAATTCTGGGTTGCTTGTACCAATCGATACACATTCAATAATAACATTTTTACGTACGCTTTAGCAATCAGTAATTCCTTATTAAACAAAAAAAAATCAGTGATTATCCCAAAAGAAAAAAACAATCAGTATGTTAAAAGATTAAAAGATTAATGAAGATCTGTTTATGGAAGTTTTTAACAATATCTTCATTTTCTTGAAGACGGCAGTATGCTTTAAAATTTAGTGATTAATACATTTACATATTATTCTTACTTGAAATATAAATACAACAATTGTGAGTCCCGGAATGTAATTCACATAAACTTTTATTATAAAAAAATAACAATTTTTCCATATTTCAAATTAAATAGAAGACGTGGTTAAATATTAATTAGAAATTTTATAATTGAATGGAATATGTAGTTAAATATTAACCATTAATTACTAAATCACTCCTCTCATAAAAATAAAGTGAGTTGATGGCATAAATGGGAGAATAAAGACATGAAGCTTTAGATGGAACTTATTTGTTATTCAAATTGTGTCTTTTCTTTTAACAAAATTCTTATTGAATATTTTTAAGTTTATTTTATTTAGTAAATATGTGTTTATTCTAAAAATAAAGATGAATTGAGAGTAAAAGATAGAATTTTGATGAATGAAATGATTAAAAAATTGAGACAGTGATCACTTATTGAAAATATAATTATTAAAGATTTGAATTGATTAAGTGCTAGATATAAACTAGTCTTAAATAAAATTATAATTCTCCATGTAAATGAGTTGAACAAAATTATAATCTCTGTAAATATATTTTAATGTCAAACCTACCAAAATTTAAACTAACCGTTAAATAAATTTAAATTTTAAACTTAAATTAATTTATTTAATTAAAAAATAAGTTTAACTAAATATTTAATAAATTAAATTCAAAAAGTATAGAAATACCTCAATATCAACTCAATCATAATAATTACAAGTCTACCTTTGCTATTCCTATAGGCTACATGTATAGCAACATCTCTAAATGCACAAAAAATATGCGGGCCCATTGATAGTTACTCACATTTTCCACATTTAGAAGTGTGGTGGAATCAGTATCGTCCCTTCTGATTTGGATTTTTGTACCAGATTGACAATTTCGCGAGCAAAATTAAATTTTCACGTACAAATCAATAAAGGCAACGTTGCAAGTGTGATCCAATAAATATCAATAATGGCAACTTTGAAGTTGTGATCCAATAAATATAGTCCTGTATTTGTATGTGTTTTTTTATCAACAAAAATTAATAAATATATTAGTTTGAATATCAGGGAAAGAAATTCGAACAAATAATCTCTTTTTTCCCTCTTCTTCCTTTATCTTAAGTCCACTTTTCAATCACCAGTTCAATCTTACATCTCTCCGTAGATTTCATGAATATGGTCGCAGATGTTGCAGTTTTTTTTATCCGTATGAAGATACTTAATTTCAACAATTATTCGTGTAGACCAGTGTGGTAATAATGAAGTTAATTGGCAAGAAATTTCAATCATGATAGATTAGAGGTGGGGGACAGTGAGTACAATTAGATGGTCTCGTAAGTAAGTGAAGCTTAATTGAAGAGAGCCTTAATTTATGTTCCCAAAAGGAAGAAGAGTGAAGGATTAATAGATGCCCATTCAAATGATAATAGAACTTGTTTAATGTCCTCAATCAGGTATATAGATGGAAACCTCATTAACCTTTACTCTTACCCTACTAGAAAAATGGAAATACCTGGATATTTGCTTATGCTTTGCCTAGAAGTCTAGCTAGTCATACAATTTTAAGAAGTTTTTTTTGGCACACCATACATGGCAAGTGAAAATCTAGCCAAGTAATTTGATTGTAGTAATTTTTTGTTGTCAATTTAAAGCACTTACTCGTCCTTTTCTCTATGCTAAACCTGCCATTTTGCTAATCTGAATATTTCAGTAGCTCAATTATACTTAAAACGGAGAAATCATCACTACATGTGACATGGTGACAGTTATCTAAATTATATTTATTTCTCACTTATTTTTCACTTTTTTATATACACAAATCTTAAAATTGCATTTTCAATTAAAGAAAACTATTTTGTTAAACTACTTTTATGTTCACAGCACTCTTCATATTTCAGTGTCAAGCTTGAAGCTTGAATATTCTCTGCAGCATATACGATGTCTGTAAAAAAAAAAATCCCAAATGTCCAATAAAAAATAGTAATTGCCTAGTATCCTAATAAAAATTAACACTTGAAATGAAGTTGAAACTCATACAATTTGTGTCAAATAAGGGCTAATATTAGCAATCTTTTGATCACATTAATTTTTAAAATGAATATGAAAAATTGAAGAAAAGTTATACAAAATTATTGAGGCCTCCCAGTCTGATAGGGACCAAGTTTTACACAAGAATTGAGAAACCCATGAATCGAGTGTAGACAACACGATAAGCAAAAGTTTTAACTTCCTAAGCAAACAAAGTTTAAACTAATTTCTCCCTCATCCCAGGATCATAAAATATAACAAAAATCTGAGCACAATTGCTCCATGTATAGATGGCTTAATTTAGGATTATTGTAAATTTTCCTCACTTCTGGTTCTTCTTTCTTCCTTTCACTTGTTTCTCTAAACTTCTAAGCCTTTGACTAATAACAGAAGAAGAAGATATTTTTTTATTTGAATGTTTTGAAGCTTCTTCTGGAATTGAGCTTTGCCCATTTGTTGTTGATGATGTAGCTTGTTTTAGAGCTGGAAATATAGAAAAGGGAGATTGAGGAGCACTGGTGGTGGTGGGTGGTGCAACAGGTATTTCAGGAATACCCAAAGTTTTCTTTACACCAGGAACTTTAAGCACTGTAAAATTGGAAATAAGAGAGCAAATAATTAGGAAGAAAAAAAAACAAAAAGATTACAACAAAGGTTGACTTGTGTTTCTACTATGCAGTTAAGAGTCAAAAAACATTTCTTTTAATGCATAAATAATTAGGAACTTAGTCCATACATGAAACACAGCCTAAAACTTGGGTCTTATAGACCTAATGCAGTCTGCAATTATTCACTTTGTTAAGAGAATTTTGGTCCTCTATTTTTTGTAACTAACCCCATTTAACCCCACCCCTCCCTAACCTCAAGGTCATTTCATCATTTCGGAAAAATTTAATTCTCAATCATAGAAAGCAACATCAATTTTGCTTTCATTTCAGAAAAAGTAACATCATAGGAAGCGACATCAATTTGGTCCTCCAAAAACATTAACATCAATTTTGCTTTTCAATCGACAAATGCATAAATGTAGTCCTTCAATCTCACAATCCAAACATAATGAAAATTTTTACATATGTTCCATGACTACGGGACTAAATTTATGTCAAAATTTAGTGCTTTTAAAATAAATTTTAGTCCTCTAATTCGAGTCCCACGGATGATATCAACAGAATCTAGACCAAGTTGAATGATTTACAGTACTGTGCCAATATGAATACAAAGATGCTATCTAAACGATAAACTAATCTTGTTCTTGATCCTACAATTATGGACCAAGTAAATTATCCTATCAATGGCTAATAATAAGGAAACTAAGTATCTGATTACAATCAACAGACCATATTTATGACAACCTTGAGAAAATTTTCCAAACAGAATGGCTCTACACATACTGCTTGTGAAATTAAATATAAATAAATAAAATAAGTAATAATTCAAGCAGAGGACAGAAATTCTCTTATAAGTCCTAAGGTTGAGAAAACAAAACATATCTATTGAGATAGTTGTGATTTTGAATGGAGTAAAATATTGATTGAAATTATGCTAATTTTTTGTGTAGATCATAAAACAAGCAGATTTTCAATACAGAAGCTACTAACAACTGAATAGCAGTCAGTCAGGCTATGAATGATGGTGAAAGACTTTCGACTTCATAGATATGTTTAAAACACTACATCAGTCAGTAAAATTAGGAGTGCAAGACCGTAAGTGCATCTTGGGAGCGTTTTGGATCATCATGAATAGAGAAGTGTGCACTCAAAAAGAATACCAAGATTATGGAGCCATGGATTCTTCAATTACGTGCATTATACATTCTAGCCTACCTAAATGCAATCATTGATCATATGGTGGAATCAAAACGCCCAAAGCAATGTGCATTTCAAGAAATTCAGGTTCTGCCTTATTAAAGACGTGAAAATTGGGAAAGACAGTAAAATTGCAAATGAAAATTTTCAAGAGCCTTACCAAGTCCATACACAAGTGAAAACAAATTTGATGTAACCCAGTAACAGAATATTGCCTGCACAGTTATAAAAAAAATAAAAATAAAAACAAGTTCAAATTATATAGAATGACAAATGAAAGCAACCATGAAAACTGTAAAAAGAAAATATGCAAGCACCCCTTTTCTGTTTCAACTAGCTTAGCACCATTAGATATTACAAACAAAACGCAGCATACAAACCCAATATATGTGGATGGAAATGGATAATTAATAACCTATCTATATCAATAGCATATATAAGGCATGGATTGCAGAAACCTTTGCTTTGCAAAAGATACCCTTCAAATTGAGGTATATTACAATATTAATTTTCATAACTATTAACTCATCTCTTTTCAAATAGAGAAAATAGAGCATTTTTTTAAGTTTCCAGATTGGAATAGAACTTTTCTGTGTTCAGTCAATTCAGAATATTTCAGGTTTCCTATTATATTTCCAAACATTAAATTACTACATTAATTTTTTTAATTATTATGACCTACCTTTCTTATAGTACGAAGGAGGGAATAGGAAATCCTCTGGAGTTTGAAAGATAGATAAATAAACAGGAGATAATAAAGCAGCAAAGACATCATTTCAATGGTGCTCGGATCTCTTGGGAGATCCATGAAAGAGAACCACCCAAAAAAAGACATCGATTGACACTCACATAAAAGCCTATAAATTAATTTTTTAGTCCCACACTAGATGGAAAGAGAGAAGTTTCTGTTTGGTAATTATGGTGTTAACTGTTTACAATTCGACAAGTCAGCAATTCAGATCATGTCATTAATTGCATGTGATTTAAAGTCGTTTAATTGATGGATGCCAGTACAATTCCATAACACCAATATGAAACATACAGCAATTTGCTATTTTTAGCCTTTTGCTTTTATTTCACTAATTTTCATACAAAAAGTGAAAAAGTCGATTAAGTTTAAGTTGTTTACAAAAAGGAAATGATAGAGCTACCAAAAACACCCTATCTAATTATTTGACTACTGTGTTCATTCTCCTGAAACGGTTTCACACAGATCTCATTCATTCTCAGCATTCTATATAAACCACACAATGCATACGATGTGTGATGTCTAAAGCTAAAGCAGATTTTGATATTAAAAGTATTTAAGATATCAAAAGAGTATCAAGTGCCTTTTGGTAACTTTCTCTTTCAAGATAACAAGTTACACTTGCAAGGTTACCAGTCAATAAGCAAACTGAACAGTGTGTTTGGAACTGGGTCACAAATACACAGATGCACCTTAAAATAAACGCTACCCGCTGTAGCTTTTGCATCCAAAGCCATGTTAACAAGGTGTTGATACATGGTTCCACACACACAAATAGGATGCAACAAATTTTACTGAAAGTTCAGACAGAACTACTTTCAAATGCAAAAATAAGTGTAAGCAAAGGGAAGTTTTTCATTCCAAAGAAGGCTAAGCTAGAAAAGTTTACCTTTGGAAATCCCATGGTGAAAGGAACTGTAAGAACAGCAAGACCCCTAGAGACATTTTTCATGGTGCCAGCCACAGGATTTCCTTCCATCCCTTCTTGCATATTACACTGAGGAACAATAAGAAGCCAATTAATCAAAATTGGAACCAAAATACAACAGATAACATCACTCTTGCCATCTCAATTTAAAACTTCTTCATTTCTTTAGACGTGGCCAGTTATATAGTGAATACAAAATAAAATTCAAAACAGAACACTAAAAGCATTCAATCAAGAATAAAGAAAGTCATCTAGAAAGAGAATTATAAAAAAAGTTGAAAGTTTCTGAAAAGAAAATGCTCACCTCTACTGTTATTAAGAATGACAATGCTGTCAAAGCTGGAAAAATGTACAAGGCATCAGGAGTTGAGAGATCAATAAACCAAGAAGCTCCGCCATGCTTGAATGATGGCACTTTTTCAGCCATATTTGTTATCTATCTTTAAACACAGAAATGAGAATGGATAGAAACAATATGAAGGCTCCTCAGACTCTTACAATTAGGGAAAATATCAAGTTGAAACTCAGCTTACCGCAAGAAAAAAACTAACAAAAATAGGCCCTTGGATAAAGAGTCCCTTCAATGGCGTAAAAGGACTCACACCATATCTGCATTTATCAAAACCAAAGGTAGATATTGTTTAGTCAAACAAAGATCCATGAACTATGAAGTTTGACTTAATACTTGAAACACTTTCCTAAAAGCCATGAACCACTCAAGTCTTGGTTCTTAAGCATTAACAATAATTACTCTTCTAACTATCTGCATTTATCAAAACCAAACAAAGAAATGTTTAAATATCTAATAACACCTGTCTTCAGACGCAACATTTTCCATCTATTGAAAATAGTTAGAAAGTGAAGCCGCGTTAGCAGTTCATAAAAGTTAAAACGGAACACTGGCTATTTAATGATTTCAGGTATGGCCATCATAGTTCACAAGTCACCACAAAGATTGCTCCACTAATGCATCGTATATTATATCACTAAATATAAATGTAGTAAATAGTAATTACATCAGATTGAGAGGATAAAAAATGAGTATCAGCAGATAAAGAATAGATTAAAAGAGACCACAAGAATAA
Organism: Glycine soja; assembly: GCF_004193775.1. Classification (NCBI taxonomy): domain Eukaryota; kingdom Viridiplantae; phylum Streptophyta; class Magnoliopsida; order Fabales; family Fabaceae; genus Glycine; species Glycine soja. The sequence goes on from NC_041008.1 coordinate 38,407,886, forward strand.
TGTCAAGGATATCTTTTACAAGCAAATTAAGAAACCACTTACTCCTTAAATAGTTTCTTCATCTGCTGCTGACCTTTAGCAACAGCTACGGGATCCATAGTCTGAAAATTGGATGTTATTGCGATCAGAGAAAAAATTGCTTTAGAAAATAAATGTAATAAAATCCAAAACTTAAAACATTTCTCCAACAAAAAGGATCCATTCCATCACATAGATCACCAGGACAGATACTGAACAGGTGAACCAACTAAAACCTCAAAAAAATTTGAGTCAAACTAAAATTTATGGATACAAGACAACAGAACTTGTGAGGCCCCATCAGCTCACTTGCATATCAATATAATAGCATATCACTATCATCAGTAATTAAAAATGAATTGATAATTACCAGTCCCTCCATTTGTTGCTTTATCTCTTCCAAATGAGGCCTCATTAACTGTCACGTACATAAAACAAAAAACTTAGGTAACAAGATAGATTAGAAAATGGAAGAAGTGCATTATCGATATAACAACTAAAACAAGTTTGAGGGTCGTTATGGAAAACAGGAACAAAGAAAAAAAAAGGGAACAGACTTGTGAAGCTAAGGAATTAACCTTCCAATCCATGTTAAGGTAATCTTAATCCAAAAAGGGAAAGGGAACTAACGGCAAACAGTTCCCTCCAAATGTGTATATTGTGTTTACTCCAATCAGGACATCCGAAGGTCGAAGGTACAAGCAAGAGTCATTGCCATTACTTTATTTTAGCAAGAAACAAAGATGAACTTAAAAGTAGCACAATATACCGTAAGTTTAGAAGTGGCCTTAAGTTGATTTATTAAGAGTGGAACTGTAGCGGTTCGAATCAACAGGGTTGTTAGAACTATGGCTGCCCACCTGAAACAAAGAAGCTATAATATTAACAATTTCCATTCAAAACTAATGTGCCAGCAAATCCTAGATGTATTATTTATGAAATTATGGTTTTTGAATTAATACACCTTCGGATAATCAAATCCCAGAATTTACATCACATACTACAATAGGGTAAGAACAACCTTGCTATTTGAAACCCTAAACTAAATTTGCTACACATTTCAAAATGACATAAAATAACTAAGTTTCCAATTCAGAAAATATTAAAGGAAAGTCAGTACCTTCAGTACTTATGTATAGCAAATTATAATTAAACAGACAATCTACAGGAATTGCTAGTACAAACCCAAATCCATGGTAAAAGCGAAAAATAGACCAATGATAACTTAACATGCATGAATACCAATTCTGAACTATTTTGGAATTCCCTTAGGATTCATCATTTCATAAACACACACACACACACACACACACATAGAGAGAGAGAGAGAGAGAGAGAGAGACTCACCAATTTAAGCCAGTGTAGGAATGCACAGCATCTATAACGTACTGCAAGGCCTGTACAGGCAAAAAAGAATCAGCAGCAGCAATAGCAACCTCATTGACAACGGGAGCCTGAGAAACTACAGCATCCATGGTTGTGTTGGTGAGGACATCAGCCACATCAGTCATTACGTCACTACTAATCTTATCCGAACCCTGATTCACCGTCGACATATATCGGCAGAAACCATATCTGGAGCACGGAGAAAGAAATCTATCACGGGAATGTGCAAAAAAACCCATTGGTCCATTAAGAGAGCTTCCAAAGGACCTTGTTTGGGTAAAATCACCATCCCCTCCTGAAGATGATTTTTCATTGGTGTTTTCGTGCTTCCCCTGGTCACTGTGGAGAACATAACTGAAAGACGGATGGCACCTCCGATCCACGAGGTTCCCTCTTATCAAGAGGCACCGTCGGTATGCCATTGGTATTCTTAGCCAATTCTATCAAACAGAATCAAGTAACAAACTGAATTCAGATTGTGCCAAGATAACAAAATCCACACTGCTCAGAATTATGATTGATCCGTAATTCCAATACCAACGAATATATCAAATAAACTTTGCAAAACCTTGGGCAGATTTCGAATATAATAAATAAACAACATGTATCAATAATTTTTCCAGCTATTTTTATATATCATCAACCACTTCCTCGGTAACTCTTTGGGACTATGTTAAGTGATTTAAGGTGGGCTTAATATAATAATATCTAAGTGAATAGGCGACGAAAATAGTGGAAAAATTAGGTTGAACAATATAAGGGCATATAGCAAAATCAACTAGATGTGAAAAGAAAAAAAAAAAAAAAGCAATGAAACAGCGTTGAGGAAAGAAACTCACATCAAAATGTGAAAGGAATGAAAGGAACTCACCGTGGACGATGGAGGCTGAGGTGGTGGCGCAGCCTTCGGGTTGAAGACGCAGTGTTCCAAACAAAATAGCAGAGAAGAACGGGTTTGTAGGGGTTTGTGGGTACACTATACTTTAATTTCATTCTTTAACCTCAAAACGACGCCGATGAGCAGCTGAACGACGCGTTTTGACGGAAATATCAGAGAACAAATTACACCAATATTCCAAGTTTCCAAGTAATTACACATAACTATTTCTATATTTTTAATCATTATTTTTTGTCTTTCTTAATTCTTATGGAGGTTGTTAGTGGAAGGTTTGAGAAGTGTCAGACGTTAATGTAATATTTTTAAACATATTTTCAAATTTAAAGGACTTAATATAGGAAAATAAAAAAGGTAAGATTATGTATAATTACACAAAACTTAAGACAGTATGGTCGTAATTTGTTCTATTTCATAAAATGATTTAATTGTATTTTTACTTATCTTTTGGTCAGTTTGTTTAGACTTCCCTTTTTATTTTTTTAATAAAATAAATAATTTTCCATTTTTTAAAAATATGTCTAAATTGTTTTTAAAGAAAAGTAATTTTCTGTTTTTATTGTAATAAAAAAATCTATCGGGCGTCAAATTAATTGTTCAATAGTTTATAGTCACGTTATTTTTTTTTGTCAAATATTGGATGTCAAATTGATAAATAGGGCAAAGTTGTATAATTTGAAAATATAAGGACCTAAATTGAACAATTATAAATTGAAGATCCAAAATCATTCATGCATCACATTATCGGAACAAAATGTATAACTAAATATTTTAAGCAAAATACAATTAATTGAGGTTTCTTGACAAGGTATCTCTTCTAATTTGTTTAAAAGGTTCTCTCATGTTTAATTCAATAAATCACAATCCTCCAATTCTAAACACCAGAAATATATAGATTGCCATCATAGGAGAAAATAGAAATTCACTAACCGTATCATCAACATTACAAAAGAGATGAAGAAGAAAGATAGAAAACTTGATGATATTTTGTCATAAAATAAACATTTGACAAAATAATTTTATTTTGACCCATTTGGTTTGACATTATTTAGTAGAACAGAGTCATATCACTTTTTAAATCTTTATCTAATTTTATTGTATTTATAAATTATAAATACACCAAACATAAGATAGATTCATGCATATAATCAAGTAACATGTTTAATTATTCACAACAAATATTGTGGTTGGATTAAAATTGCCAAGTAGTAGTAGTATTTTTGTCAAAACTCTTGTCATGGACTTTGCAACTAATTGATGTGAATGCAACATGTAAATTGATGTCAATATTGTCTTTTCTACATGTAATGTGGTGTAAATATTGTTCATATTGCGATTATTGTCTTCACATTATTTTAACATCTTTAGCATCCCATTATACATTACCATAATGTATAAACTCCATCATGTCAATATTGTCATATATATTGTTTATGCTAATTGATGATGTCATATATATTGTTTATGCTAATTGATGATGTCAAAGTAGTTGATGGGAAATTAAATAATATTTTACAATAAAAATAAATTACATATAATTGTCTCATCAGATTTTTTAATGATGTGTCAAGTTATTGTGGGTCAATATTTTATATCATTAGTTAATGTTATCACTTAATAATAATAACTTAACATGCAAATTATGATTAATTTAAAGAGATATCTTTAATTAGCATCCTCAAACATGTGTTCTCCAATCAACTAATAATGTATATATTCATTTCTTGGTTAAATAAAGATAGTTTAAGAAGTATAAACAAAAAGAAGTCTAATTTATATGCATGGGTATTGTAAAATATTTTTTAGCATTTATTTTACGAAATTTTATTAGATTTCCAAAAATATAAAAAATGAGAATGCTTGTTTTCAGATTTATTAGAGGATAATAAAAGAAATATTTTAAGCATAATTCATTGGATTTGCTGGATGGCAATCCTTGTATTTAAACACCTCCCTCCTCCAGGATTGGAAAACTTGAAGGTATATGATTTTCTAAATTTATCTATTGGGTCATGGTCTTCAGATTTTATTCATCAAGTTTTCAGCCCACGGGATGCAAATGCAATGCATATTCTGTCTTTCCCCATTTTCTTGACAAATGATGAAGACAAAATCATTTGGAGCAAATCAAGGGATGGGGCATTCTCGACGAAATCAAGGGATGGAGCAAATCAAGGGAATGTAATGGATAATAGTTGCTATGCTGAAAGTGGTGATTGGATGGCCCTTTGGAACTTGATTGTAAATACCCAGTGAATTGTATCAATTCCAGAAAGATCATGGTTACAGAGCTAGGAGGAATTATATCAAGTTGCATTCAGAATTACTTTTCTTCAAATTTTGTTGTGAAGTTTATCAGCAGACAAACTAACCAAGTTGTTGCCCAGGAGCTAGCTGGGGTATCTAGGTTATACACTAGGTAGCAATTTTTTTATTATATGCCAAGGTGTCACTAATAGAAAAAATATTATCAGTGAGGCTTCAATTCCGTAGTAAACATATAAAAATTATCTGTGATAGAATTTGTGATGAACATAATTTTCGTCACAAAAATTGACGTCCCAAAATTTTATCAAGAGATTTCATAATGTGTCTCAAACTGTGACGAAATATATCTACTACAAATATATAAATTTTGTCGCTAAAAATTGATAATAAATTGAATATTTTTATATATATTTTTTTCATTATTTGTGATGGATTATAATTTTCTCATAAATTTGTGAAGGACAAAATCGGTCACAAACATAAAAATATCATTAAATTTTTTAATCTTTTATGAGAAAATTTGTCCCTCACAAATCTCTCATATTGTTTGTGACAAAATTTGTCTCTCACAAATTTAAAAGGATTTCTATATATCTATATGAATTGTGAGAGTTCATTTTTATTTGTGCATATCTCTAAATATCTAAAAAATAAATTAGAATGAAATAAAAAAAATCTCTATACTAATAAATCCAATATTATTACTTAAAAATAATAATAAAATTAAATACATTTTATCCAACCCAATTTAATAATTCAACATTCACTATAAACGATTTTTTTGTCTCTTAAATAAGATATACAAAAAAAAGAAAAAGAAGAGAGAACTTGCCATTATAATAATCTATACAATGAACAACTTTACTAGCCTCATTTAAACCCATTTTTAATTATATGCCAAGTTGTACATATATTGAATCTTTTATTCTTAATGATATAATACAAGTTTCTTTCAATAGAAAAAAGAAGGAATATCAACGACATGAAATTTATTAATTATTTTCATTTTATTTCTCTTATATTCTTACATTTATTTTTCACTTACTTTTATGTATCTTTCTTATTTTTCATCTATATTTTTTCATTTTGTGAAATGGACACTAAATAGTAATGTTCCTGTCACAAATGGACTAAACTCTTACTCTTACGTCAAAGATTCTTCTGTTGTATCGAATGGTCTTCTTTAGTGGTTCCTTGCTGAAATCTCTGGTGCATATGAGTATGAAAGAACAAAGGGCGGGAGGTATTTGCAAAAGACATTCTAACACTTAAGTAAGGGTTCGACTCAAAGCTATTGATGATATATAATAAATATTCAAGAGTGAATCAACCCTTTTACGTGGGAGGTTTTCCCCTTTTTATACTAACCTTACTGGGTCTGGGGTCTATGGGCCTGCACATTCTAATTACCAGTTAAGTAATATACCTCTTAATCCTGCTTAGGTACTTATAATCAAGTAATTACCCTTAATTGGGTTTATTGATGATAATCATAGTCAAATGATACTCATCACTTGCATATGTTGAATGACAATACGTGTTATACGGCATATGTGGACACATGACCGAGAGGGTACTCAGTTTGATGCATCAAGTGTCCTCTCGGCCTGACTAAATACCTTATTCGATATACTAGTCCCATGAGCCCTTTTTTGGTCTTGGCCAAAAAGAAAGACTTTATGTTGTGTCAAAACAATTATCATTAACTCCTCTGGAGGTTATGGGCCTTAATGGGCACGATGTAACTGTTACATCGTGGATGTAATAGTTACATCACATGTTCGCTCGACTTCCCATGTTGACTACTAGAATGTCTCATGATCTTAGGTGTAGATCTGTTCTGATCCAACAATGGAGAGTGGTTATCGGTTGGGCCTCTTTACAAGCCCAACCCCTATAAATAGGAGAGGCATCCCTCTTCATTTTTTACCTCTAATATTTACTTCTTTGCTTTGAGTCAAATATTATTCGTGAGATAATTCTTTTTTAGGTACGTAATAATGATTTCGGTCAAAGGTTTGTTGTTGAGGGAGTCAAGCCAAGAAGACACTTGATGCATTAAACCGAGTACCCTCTCAGTCATGTGCCCACATATTTCGTACAACGCGTCTCGACCTTCAACATATGCAAATGACAAGTATCATTAGACCATGATTATTGCCAATAAATCCACTTAAAGATAATTACTTAATTTGACCTATTACTTAACTGGTAATTAGAACGTGCAGACCCATAAACTCCAGGTCCAATAAGTTCAATATAAAAAAGGGAGAACCCCCATGTAAGAGAGTTGATTCACTCTCGAATATTCATTATATATCATCAATATCTCTAAATTGAAACTTTACTTAAATATTATAGTGTCTTTTCTAGGTACCTCCCTCCTTCTTTTGGACTCACGCATTAGAGATTCTGATAAAAAAATCATCAGAGAAGACCCATTTTGCTTTCATTATCGTTTCAGCTTTGTGCTCTAGGAATTATATTAGTTCTCCGTGATTCAATTATTATTTGTTCTTTAATTGTATATGGCTTCAAGTTGTCCAACCAAGTCTTCTCAATCATGTGTAGTGCAACTTTTCTTAATTAGTGGTACATGAAGTTTCCTTTAGGTTTGACTTTTTTGGATCCTTATCCTCGGCTTGGCTCTCTCTTCACGGAAGTTTTGTGATTTTTGTCCTCAACTTTCTCCCTGAAATAATTTCATGGTGCCCCCATTTTTCAATCAACAACAAGTTCCATTTAAGAGGCCAAGAATAACAAACAATACACACTATACTGTTATTTGTAAGATTAGCATTTATTTTATAAAATGGGTCAGCTTTGCGAGAGGAAATCAATTGAGTGTGAAATAGATGGTCCGAATGTTTTTAAGTATATGAAAAACATAAACTATTTTTTATTTTATATATAAAAAAGTGAATCAAGAACGAGAAGTGTATCAAAGTAGTTGGTAAATGAACTCATCATGATCAACGATGTAGATGCCATAGTCAACGTTACATCACGCTTCTAAGTTCTAAGTTCTAACGTGCTTATCGCACGAGGGGATATCATTCATGTGTATCTCACACCGTGTCATAGCAATTCACCCTGCACCTGCGAACGGCTTCAAACAAAAATGCTGTTGCTGACAGCGCAAACCCCACTATACCAATATTAAAATATATAAAACGAACGTTACTAATGCACTATCGTTAAATTGCGCATTTAGTTCCTTAGATTAAATAATTGTTTACAAATAACAAAATATATAATTTTATAATTTTGGTTATTTTTAATTAATGATAAGTGTATCTTTACATTATTTTTATTTTATACATTTATTTAGTTTAAATGAACCGTATCTGAACACTTAAAAAAACAGAAAATGAACCGTATCTGCAATTTGGGTACTATATTATTCATTTCATTTTTTTTATAAGTAGCAATAATTCTATAAGGTGTGACTGAATAATAAAAAAAGTTATATAATAAAGATATAAGGCGCTATTCGCCGAATTTAAACGCCAGAAAGCTTACAAATGCAGCCAAAAGTTGCATACTTTAATTTGCTTTGCTTCTTTACTCCCCCATTTGCTTCCAAACAAAGGAAAAATCACTCTCATCTGAGAATCCAAACCTCCTCCTAGTATAGTCCTAAGTTCCTATTGCTGCTGCTTTTTTTTTTTTTTTTTTTGGTTATAATCTCAAGAGCTTAATATACTATTTCCGTTTTTCAGTCTTTAATCCATTATTTTTCTTTTTTTGGGGGTGTTTTTGTGGATAAATATTCAGATTTAAGTGGTGGGTCAGCTACTATGGCTTCGTCTCTGTTACTAGCGGTGGTGTTTGTGCTTGATCTGGTTGCTTTTGCTCTCGCTGTTGCTGCAGAGCAGAGAAGGAATACTGTGAGTCCACTTTCTTCTTCTCTTTCTTGCTTTGCTTTTTTTTTTTTTTTTGGTTTCTCTTTTCCTTAGAGTTTGCTTTTGCTATGATCTTATGATGTTTACTTCTATTTTAGAACTATGGATTTAGTTATCTGAGTCTGAATGGGGAAACAAAGAGCGATTATAATATTCAATTGAATTTTTTTTTGGATTAGTTATTGTGATTAATCTTGGTTGAGGTTGATAACGATATTATTAATTTATTTTAGTATGAAAAGAATAGGTGGTTCAGTGCTTGTTTATTCGGTTCTCTCTTTGTTAAATTTCCCTTGACTTCATACTTCATATGTAAGGAAGGTATGAAAATGAAGCGTTGTCGCAAAAAATGTAAATTATTGTTTTGTGCTATTAATTTTAAAGATAAAAGTACATGATTTGATGATGTCACTATTAACTTTTAATTTCAACTCTCTATGGTTCATTTTTTTTAAAATTGACAAATATGTCAAGATTATAATACATAATTCATGTAAAAAATTTAAATTGACAAATTACTTTTTGGCTTAAATATTTCTTTTTAAGAAAGACGTTTATAATCTTTACAAAATGAATAAGTTATGATTTTGGTCTTTGTAAAAAAATTATTTGTTTTTTATATAAAATGAGAAAATTTTAATTTTGATCCCTATATAATCTTTTTTTTTATATTTATCTATCTAAAATTTAAGATTATTTTCACCCTAGTTTTCTAAAGTAGATAAAAAAAAATTATTTTAGGAATCAACAAAAAATTTAGAGCTATCACATGCTAATATAGTACCACAAATGCTAGTGGGTGCCATCTGGAATGATCAATTGACCTATGTTAAACACATTAATGTGTGTGACATAATAGTAGGAATAAAAGCAAAGATTTTTTTTTATGATAATTAAAATTAAAACTTGCTTATGGTACGAGGCTAAAACACATTTAAGTAGCATTTGGTAGAGGGGGAGAAAAATATAGGGGAAATAGTGTTGGTCTCCTAGCTCCTACGCTCTACTTTAATTCAAATATATCCCTTTTATTTTCATCCTCTCCGTCAAACAAAGTCTTAAGTAGCATTTGGTTTGTGTGGACTGAACAAAATGGAAAATTCTAGGTTCTCCTTGGTTTCATCTTTTAAGTGGAATGAATGTATCATTTTTTAATCACATGTTCTGTTTCTATTTTATTATCATTAGAACGTACTAGACATAAAATAGAACTCAGATGTCAAATTCCATATGATTCTAACACATTACCAAATGCTACCGTATAAAAATAAAAAGACAAGTTGCATTACATGAAGATATGTTTAAAACAGAAAAATGTTGGCATGCAAACTCTTATGAAGGGCCAGTCCATTTAGTTTGCATTTGATGCACTTCAGGGGACAGTACAATTAGAACAACTCAACAACATGGAACAAGCTTTTGTTCTATCTGTTGTTGGGCGCAGATGCACAGCACAAGCAATTTCCGGTTGTGTTGTTTGATATTCATGAGCACCGGGGAGAGCAGTGCAAAATTTACTTAATTATTCATTATTCTTATTTGTTGTACATCATTTTTAATTAGTTTTTTATCTTATTTTTTGATGTGTTTGTCTAAATTATTTTTTAAAAGTATTTTTTTTATACTTTTTCTAAGAAGCAAATCCTATTTATTTATTTATTAAAAAAATATTTTAAAAAAGTACCTTTTTAAAAACTATTTTTCTTAAAAAAAATTAAACAAACTAGCCCATTTACTTTATAAATTGTTATTTTATGTAGAGAATTATGGTTTTACTTATTGCTATTTACAACTTAACTCCAACATTCAAAAGGCCTTTTATTATATTCCTATTTTTACTTCATCTTCTATCATAAAGATGTCTACTAAAAACACTAAATTAATAAACTTAAAAACGACTTGGGCTTTGTTTGAAAGAACTTATTTATAGTTTATTTAGATTTATTTTATGAAATAAGCATTTGTGTAAGTGTTTGGAAGGTATGTGCTTTTTTATTTTTTCTGTTATTTTTTTCCTTATGTGGCAAGGTACCGTGAGCAGTTCCATGGCATGAGTATAGCTTGCATTACATATCTCAAGATAACCTTGATCTCTCTAGTCTCTAGTGAATGTGGGAGCATTATTTCCATCTTAAGAGATTTGGCAGTTTAACCAACTTGTACCTTCAATGTTCTCTCATGATTAGATCCTGAATTTTACTTCTAGAAAATGTAAAGCAGAATAAGTTTATGATTGTTGTCTGACTCTGACAACACCATTAGATAGGGGGAAAAGCTAACGTAAATTTGAATTTTAATTCATTAGTTGCAATGTATTCAGCAATTCCAAGTTGCATTATTTCATTTATTTGTGATTTGAGGGAAACAAAGTATGGATTAAAATTTTGTTCATACATAAAACATGTTCTAGAATTAGTTTCATTGTGCAGACACACTATTAGCTACTAGTTCAACATTTTCTCCATGGATCTGCTGTATTGTTTCCTTGCATAGTAGGGTGTGATGGGATAAGTCAAAACTGGAAACAAATTTTTGCAGTGTTGAAATGGGTTTACTCAAGTGTAACAATTAGTTCTTGTATGTGACAGGCCTCGTTAAATAAAGACAGTGCAGGTAGAAACTACTGTCAATATGACTCAGACATTGCAACCGGCCTAGGTGTGGGGTCCTTGTTTATCCTAGTTGCCAGTCAGGTGATCATTATGGTTGTAACTAGATGCCTGTGCTGTGGGAGAGCTATGAGACCCAGTGGATCAAGATCATGGTCAATTTGCTTGTTCATCACTAGCTGGTATGTGTTAATTGCTAAATCCTAGTCTTAAAAACAGAAATTATATGTTTGCTCTAAATTATTCATTTGTTGATTTCAATTCACAGAAACAATTGGTTTATTTAGTTTTTTAGGAAATGTTTTTTTCTGTTTCTGTTTTCTATTTTCACTAAAAATTATAAAAATATCACCTTATTTTCATTTTGTCTTCAAAGATTTTCACTCTCTATCACCCTATAACAGCATTGTTTTTCTATGATTTCTTGCACACAAGATTGAAACAAAATGAAAATAACAATGCATTATCAATTTATCATTATTAGTGAAAATATACAACTAAAAAGCACATATTCTTACGGAGACACAAGACATAACACATACACAACATATATAATTTTTAGAAGAGTGTCACGAACACACTCTCTGTGAGCTAATTGTTTTTAGAAAGATTTATTAAATAAGACGCAGGACTCATCATATTTTTGTGATTTTTAATAAATTTCAACCAATAAAAAGAGTGATAAAAAGAGTATATTTTTAACATTTTTTTATTGTTAATATTTTCTAGTATTTTATTTAAGATAACTTCTTTAAAAGTTAAAAGATGAATATTGTTTTAATAATATTAGTGTGTGTCTATTCATATGGAGGTGGTGTCACCTCAAGAGTGTAGAATTATCCGCTTAATTTAGTTGAACAAATGTTGGGGAGGTGTCGGTGTTGAAAATGTGTTTGACACCGCAACACTTCAAAGAAGAGAGATGTTTGTATTTGATACTTTCATGTAGGATCACAAAGCACTTCTTGAGCTCAAATCGAACAAGCTCAAAGGCAACAACATACAAAGACATGATATGTTGTTTTCCCGTACATGTATGATCCAGGGTGACATTTATCATTGCTGCTTCGTGCCTTCTAGCGGGTTCTGTGAGGAACGCGTACCACACCAAGTACCGTGATCTCATGGGAGAGAGAGCACCTTCATGCCAGACCTTGAGGAAGGGAGTGTTTGGAGCTGGAGCTGCCTTCATTGTTCTCACAGGCATAACCTCAGAGCTCTATTATGTTAGTTTTTCAAAAGCTAATAATAATGGTCCCCCTCCCTATGCTAGGGACACTGGTGTGAGGATGGCCAATTTTTAGTAGTAGTGTGGGGAAATTAATTAATTGTTTGTAATGTTAAGTTGGATGTGAAAGCCTACTTGTAAATTATTATGAACCTTATTTCCTTCCTTTTGACTCTTCAATGATCAATCATGTCACAATAGGTGCTGCCTCACGCAGCGGGTTACACTTGTGTACCCCTATATATCCTATAAGGTAACTTTTCAAAATAAAATGTGAAGTAAATATCTGTTAATAATATTTGTAATGTTTAATGTTAATGTCGTTCGTTAGGCTACAAAGTTAGTGACATTTAAAGAAAAGAAAAATTAAGCATGACGTAATTTTCTTGCTGAGCTCAATGTGCCTTTAAAGCCAAATTGACGTCAAAACTCAGATATTGAGGTTGTGTTCCACTTGATTTTTTTTTCAATTATTTTAAGAGAAGTTAGGCTAAATATAATTAAAAAAGTTTCCTTGTGTTTGTGAGGGAAACAATCTAAGGGGATAACACTATTTGATTTTTTTTGTGTAAAATTCTTGGTCTAATAATAATTACGTATTGTGAGTGAGATTAAATCTTGATTCAATGGATTAGGAAACATTCATGGAATGATACAGGACAAAAAACATATATTTAGAAAAAATTAACATGCAGTTGGTACAAGTAAAATTATAAATCATAGTATTCATTCTTACGTGAATGAGAATGAAAAAAAAGAGATATTCTTTCTTAAAATATGAAGAAATGGAAATTTAACTTCTAAGGAACTGCTTTATAAAGCCTTCCGAAAATTGATTGATTCATTTATTCCTTTTTACGTGCAGAAGCTAATCCGTGATACTTCATATCAATATATAGCATAGTGGTAAAAAAATAATAACAAAAGTTTAACGTGATTTAGAAAGCATTAAAAATGACGGATATATATATTACGAGTGTGAGTGCCAGTGGGATAGAATCGCCAACCTGTTCCATTTTCTGTTTAACATAAGCAGTGAACCTTGAGCCTACAAAATACAAATACTATATGGCCCTCGCATGTTTTTCATTTAAGAGCAATTTGTTTTACCTTTATTCGTTTCAAATTTGTTTTGAAAGATTACAAATTTACCAAACGTTAATTTTTAGAGTCCTAGCTCTACTTTATTTTTTAAAAAAAACAAAAATATTCATTAAAAAAAATATATGCATAACATAATAAAGTTTTTCTTTTTCTTTTTGGGTAGCCATGACCACCCCATTTTCAAACAAGGAACCACCTCTGCCTGTTATAGGATGAGAAAAAGAGTGGATAGTGATAGATACCAGTAGTGTAGTGTAGTGTGGTTATCAAAATGGTCCAATCTTTTTAACTGCCCTAGTCTTTATGTACCTATTCCAGCATTCATTTCCCTTCTAATCAATTGCCATCTTCTCTCTAGTCACCAATCAAGAGGTCATCACATAGCTTTTTCCCACTTCAACCATGCTGGTTATTCCATTGCCGCCTCTCGTGAAGTGTTGAAATTCTTATATGATGTTTAATATAATTTAGATTAAAGAGGTTTATTTACTTTTTTTTATACAAGAACCAAAGCTGATATAAAAAAAATTATAATATTTACACATACTATCCTCAACTAAATAAGTTAGATTCAGAGGTTTATTTATTAAAGCTTGACACTAGTCATTTTAAAATAGTAACGTGTGCTTTTAAAGTTTAAACACATGGTTGCATGAGTTTTGAGTGGTCCTATGTAAATCTTTATTTAATTTTTGGTAAAATATATGTAAATCTTTTACGTTGTTCAATACAGATTTAGTTATATTTGCAATCGTGGTTGGCTTTGATTCTAATAATTATGAGACCACAGAGTAAGAAATTGACAATTCTTTCAAGGCTAAATAGACAATTTAATCAATACTAATAAAGCATTCCTTGAATTTTAATTAGAAAAAATTACTCTTTTCATCTCAAAATAATTTTCGTCTTAAATAACATATTAAGAAAAAGTAATAATTTAATAAATAAAAAAGTAATAATTTTACAAAACTAACTTTATATCATCAATGAATTTATTTATAAATTTTATTTTTATCATTAATATTATAAGAGATATAAATAAACAAAATAATTAAAGATATATTAAAAGTATTGAAAATTATTTTATATATATATATATATATATATATATTGGATTCAACTATCTTAATTAGAGTCTTTGGCTCACCGGTGAGACATGAAATATTTTTACAAGCTTGATCTTCCATGCTCACAATAAAAGTAATCCTCAGTTTAGAACACACTTAAAATTCTTCTATCATCTCTCTTTAAGAGTGTATCTTGTAGGAATCAATCTAAGCCCTTCTCACAAATTCAATGTATTTGTCAATTAAGTTACATCTAATGAGTTATGTATGTTAATAAAAAATAATTATTTTCTATTTTCCTATATTAACCCCAGCAAATGTTCTCAATATATAAAAAAATTTACTTCATTCTTTGTGTGATAATTATTTTAAGATAAAAACAAATTAGACGATAATTATAAACATAATCATGGTCCAGCTCCCGCCATCTTCCTTAAGTCTCTGCCTCTGGTAATAAACAGCTTATATAAGGTAAGAAAAACATTAGTATAAAACTAGAGTTAGATATAGGGGGTTAGCTTGACCGGTTGCTTTAGGTTTTGTTCGTAACGATCCACAGATTCAACGGGCTGCGCCAGGTCGCAATTAACTAGCTAATATATGGACTATGGGTAAAATAATAATAAAATATATTTTTTTTAACTAAAAAAAACCTAAGAAATCTAAATAATGAATAATTGTGATTTTTTATAAAATATTATTTATTAATAATTGATTATGTTTCATATTATGATAAGTATATTAATAAAGCACAAAATAAATTAATATTTTAAAAAATAAAAGTCTACTAACCAACCTGTTAATTCACAAACCAAACTTGTTAAACATGTGAGTTAATTAGGTAAACTGGATTCAAAGGATTTACATTTACATAGACAGATTATTTTAGATAGGATCGTTTTAAGGATAAAGTAACCTAAAGCATAAAGCTTACATTTTAGGTTCATCAATAAAAAATCATTTGTTATTAGTATTTATAAGGTCCATCAATAAAAAATTATTTGTTATTAATATTTATAAAGTAAAAAAGGTCTTATACATTAAAAAAAACACATATGTTAGTAAAAATACCTAACATATTTAAAGTAAAAATTTGTTTTAAAAATTATCTTAAGACTCACTTATCATTGGGCTGATTTTAGGTTCCATGACCTACACAAATCACGAGTTAAACGGATGTTTGTAGGTCATCACTCATATATGGCTAAAACTTTTCTAATTTTAGTCACTAAAGTCCAAACTTACGAGACTACAAATAAAAAAATATGTATGAGACTAAAATGAATAAAAAAATTTACAGGATCAAAATTAAAAATAAAGTAAACTTATGAACTAAATTTATATTTAAGTCTTGAATAATTTAAAATGTTTTTGTATAATTGTATATCAATGCTTATCTTTTGATGTAAATCTACAACGGGTCAATCTATTAAATTTTCCCCCACAGCACCAGTCCACCATGGCCTATGTTAGTAACATTTTAGGTACAATATAATTCCCTAAGAGAGAGACTGGCCGTTGTGCCATCGTTTACTGTCCCAACTTGCAAGGTAACTCAATATTTTCAAGGCCATAGTTATATAATTTATGGGAAACGCATTCGTACCCCATCAAAATGATTGTGGCAGCTGATTAGGCTTGAGTCCTCACATGCATAAAGTACAAAACTGCTAGTGTTTATCAATTAACCAGAATATTCAAATGTAACAATCACATTAATCCAAATATAAGGTTGATTTAATAATAAAAAGGAAAAAAAGATCGTAAATTCCAATTTTTTACTGACAAAAACGCTAATCGAACATATTTAATTTATTGCTCGTGATTCACCAATAAATTTGATCCAATAACATATATCAAAACTCTCAAACACGTGGAAACCTCGTGTATAAAGAGGGTCTACTAGTGTTCCACAGCTCTTCAATAATAGAAGAAGCTGACAATTAATCAGAAACAAAGCCTTGAAAATATGATGGCCTAAGTACCGTACATTATTTACTATTCTATTAAAAATTGGAACAAAGATGAAAACACCATGTGAGCTAAAAGCCCACAGGGACATGAATACATGATCCAGAAACATATTATAATAATAATAATAATAATAAATTAATGTATATCCAGAATTCTTTCATTCCCAAAATCAAAGAATGATTCTCAAGAAGTGGTGGTGGTGATAATGAATCATAAGCAATAAAACCGTATGATAAAATATCATTCCAAGATATATACATGTCCAAAGAATCTTCCAATCACATTCTGTCAGTTCAGCAGTGCTGGAGCAGACCCCATATCTATATCACTCCCATCACAAAGCACTCACAAAACTCCCCAAAAAATAAAATAAAAAATAAAAAAAACAAAATCCTATATTGATAAATAATGCTAGACACTACTTTGCAATGTTTGCATACATTAATACACCATTTTATTATTAGAGATTAGAGGAAATGATAAGAGAGATGAACAAAGAGGCAAACAGAGTGGGTTGCAACTAATTGTGAGGAATTTTGGGACCCTTTTGCTTGAAGCTGAAGCTGAAACTAAAACATGACAGCTCTAAATACTTCTCATGCCCCATCTGGAAAAAAAACAAGATCATTTACTAACCTGTATGAAACACAAATAACACCCCAATTGAATTAAATAACTAATCTATGGACACTACCATGATGTGTTGTTGCTTATTGTTTGGTTCTCAGGGTTTGATATCTGAATCATCCCAGGGATCTTTTAGATCAGTTGAAACCAATGAATCAAAATCCTCCCAATTCCAATAGTTTGAATTTGAAGAAGTTCCCAAGCCAACACCACTTGTTGCTGCTGCTATCTCCCATGGATGATGTGTGTTGTTGGTGCCACCTGTGCTAGGCACTATAGTAGCAGTAGTACTATTGATGGTTGGTTCCTCTATTGCTTTAAACTGATCCTCCCCATAGTTATAAACATTGGAGGATCTAAGAGAGGTTGACACTACTGAACAAGGGTTGGTGTCAAAAGATCTGCTTGAGGCTGAGAAAGGGAAGAGTAGGCTTTGGCTTTGATGAGTAGGAAGAGCCAAAGTTGAACTAGGAAAGATACCATTATTACCGATACCAATACCAAAATCTTTGCCTTCTAATTCTCTTGTGTTGAGCAGATTCTGTTGTAGCAGCAAAGGTGGTGGACGAATTAGAGCTTGGTAGAGAGAGGAAGACATGTTTTTCTGATCATCCGCAAGAGGAGTTTGGATTGTCATGTGGCTATAACAACCCAACATAGCATCCATGTTGTTGCCAATTGAGGTTGTGACTGTGGCAGTGCAAGTTGAAGTGGCGGTTGTGATTGGTGTGGTGGTGGTGGAAGATGTTGTAATTGGAGTGATTGATTTTTTGACCCTCTTGTTCTTCCTTCCACCACCAACTGGAACATTGCGTAGAGTTCCACCTTTAGTCCAGTGCCTCTTGCAAGCCCTGCAGAAATGGCGAGGCTGAGACTTGTTGTAGTTGTTGTAGTAACAAAATTTGGTGTTGGTAGAGTCACATCTTGGACATTTCAAAGACTCTGAATTCGGCTGAGTTTGTTGTTGTTGTTGCTGCTGCTGCTGCTGTTGTTTCCTCATCAGATTAGGCTTTGGAAGTTCCAAATTCTGAGCCTCCAACAAGGTTTGTTTCCAATCAAGTCCACTGCTAGAAACCTGCTTAGAACTCAAACCCATGTCTCAAATTCACCCCTTGAAATAGCACTAAAATCAATAAGATGTATCAAACCATGAAAAGAAAAGTGCAATAAGTAGCAAATTTTTTTAGCCCTTTGATCGAGGTGCTAGAAGAGAAATCAATCTGAATGATAACAAGAGGATCAGATTGCTTGTTACAGCCCAAAGGGTGTGTAAGTCTAGGGAAGTTGATGATTTGAAGTGGTTTCTTAGAAGGAAGAATAAGAAAGGCCTATGAAGTTGAGAAGAAGTAGTGAGCATGTCTTTTATCTTATGTCTATGTCTATATCTAATGCCTATTTATGATCTTATTAAAAATTACTTGAAGGGTTGTGTGTGGTGAAGGGTTTGATTACTGTTTGTGGGGGGTAGTTGTAGACAAGGCAAACCTATAAAAATTTAATGCAGTCTTTGGTAATAACCTACGAGCTCAGTTTTCTTCCTTCTCAGTTTGCTACTATTATAGAATGGGAAAGAGAGAGAAGTACTAACCCTTAAGGTGAAGGTGGGTGGTTGACACGTGGAAGGTTGTAGGCCGTTGGTAGTGGTGTGTGAGTTTTGGTTGTGAAATGAACGTAGACGTGCATGATGCTATAATAATTTAATTTGATAGACTTGGCCACCAATGCAAATACAAAGTTGGCAAAGGAAAAAAATAAAAGAAGACAAGTACACTACGGTCCATGGGATAAATTTGTTTTTCTAATGGATTGTCATTAGGGGAAGGGGGTGGCGGTAGCTGTGGGGCCAATGGGCCCAAAGATTCTTAGTGAGGTTAAAAACAGTTGGCACACATCATTCAACTCCTAGATTAATTGGTGAAAAATAATTATTTTAATTTAGTCTCAGTTTGAATCTTACATACAATTATGTTAAATGTTCATGAGTTTAAGTCTTAAATATATAATTAGGTTAAATATTTAGAAGAATTTGGTTAAATATTTGAAGATAAACCATTATGTTCGAGTTAGATAAAATTATTATAAGCATAAAGTTATTTTAAGTATAATGTCATTATTAATTAAATTAAAATAATCTCAGGTAAGTTAATTTAGCCTTAGGTGGAAGATACATGTAATTTCTAAATACAATAGTTGGCAGACGCATGGTTTGCCGTGGGACCCAAGGGCAGGAATAGAGGTGGTGGTGAGATTTATGATCCTTGTGTCATGTGATTACATGTAGCAAGTTGGGGATGTCTATGTGTTGCATGCACGTGTTAAGTTTCATTTCATGTCTATGGTGGAATATGGATTGGATATGATATATGGGTGTTGTTTTGTGCACCCATAATATGTTGGCTAGAGAGCAAAAATTAAAAGGAGACCAGTGTGGTGTGGGTTGTGACCCTCATATAATTCGTTATTAATTACTTAACATGTATAGATGTGCATGCGGCATATAGGACTTATTTGGATGTTAGAGATTGGATTATTCAAGTTGAGGCAATTATTTAAACGAGTGAAGGTAATCCACTACTTAATATATTAATCATTATTATTATCTGCAATTTTCTTATACTCATGATATATTACGAGTAAGATTCAATTAATAAAACTTGTATCATTTCATTAATGTTAATAAAATGTATGTAACAATACAAAATTAAAGAATGTATTATGTTTTAAGACAAAACTTATTGGCAATTTTCTATGTGTTTTTCTCACTGTTTTTTCAATTAAAAAATGAGAGTTTCTCTTTAAATAAATATTTTTTTATTAAATGGAACATAAAATAAAATTATAATTTCAATTAAATAAACAATACCAAAATTACATTAAATATTACGCTAGCTAGTGTTTATCCTATTAAATAGTATATTACTCACATTTTTCGTTTGTAATAGACACTTAAACTATGAACCTCTCTACATATGTGTGTGTGGTGTAAAATATTGTACAAACAATGGAATATGACTTTTTGAATGATTAGGTTTTGTCAATTTTGAATGTCCGAACATAAATTTAGGTACAACGGATCAATATTCAGCAGCAATTGGCGGTTTTAGTCAAAGACTAACCAAAGGGAGTTTCTATCACAAATGGATCGGGTACTCGGCCTTGTGTCAAAGGATCTTATACTTTTTCGAAGGGTCGAAGGGTCATTTGTTTGTTGTTTCTTGTCAATGATATGAGTGCATAAGTATCTAACAGAGCAGAGGGGAGGGTACCTGCAAAAGACACTCTGACACTTAAGTGAGGATTCGACTTAGAGCTATTAATGATATATAGTGAGTAGGATATAATGAATTTGTCATCTTACCTAGGGATTCATCCTTTTTTATACTAGCCTTGCTGGGTCCAAGGTCTTTGGACCTGTCACATCATGATTACTAGTTGAGTAATACCCCTTCTAATCATACTTAGGTATCCCTAATTGAGTGATTCCCTTTAAGTAGATTTAGTGGTGATAATCACGGCCAAATGATACTTGTTGCCCATGCATGTTGAAGATCCAGACATTATGTGGATATGTGATTGAATGGTGTGTTCAATTTGGGTGTGTCAGGTATTCGTTTGCCCTTACTGTGTACTTTATTTGGTACAGAGAGGATGCTAGGGTGGACAAAAAGGATAGGTTGTGATTAAAAAATGTGAAATATCTATAATACCCTTATTAGAGAAAAAAACTAATTAAAAGTTTTATTTTTTTAAAATTTGTGATTCTCTTCATTATTCTTTAGGGTTTTTTTACAAATTCAATTCATGGCATCTCCTTTGCCGCTAACCACCTCTGTCGCGGCCACCATTGTCACTTCCCCAATCGTACCCGGGTTAGAGTCTCAACGACGACTTCTTCTTCGTTTTTTTGTTGATTTGTCACTTCTCTGTTGTCATTACCCTTTCCTCTCCTACTCCTTCATTTTTTCATATCTGCTGCTTGGACTTCACCGAGAATTGAACTTCCCTTTGTTGAACCACACCTTTTGCCATCGTTGTTCATTCCCTTTGACGACATTGTTGGAGTTGCCACTAAAGTGCAAAACCTTGGCTAGATTGCAATGACCGCGTGCAAATGAGAAGGAACGAGACAAGAAATGAGAAACATTCGAAGGAAAGGGAGAGAAATAGGTCATCGCCTTGAACTTCGACACCTATGTCATTGTCGCTTTCGTAGCCGTCAATAAGGAGGTCACCGCCTTGAACTCCGACACCTCCATCATCGTTGCCTTCAACGAGGAGGTCACCGACACCAAGTGATCCTTCCTCCTCTCTATGACCCAAATCTTCATCAACTACATACAACGATTGATGTTCCTATTTTCTTTGTTGTATTTATTTTGTTTTGAACTATGACAATCATGAAATTTGCTTCTTTGATTTGCTGATTATAATATTGATTTAGTATTTGGAATTGATTCAAGTTTGAAATTTGGATTGAGTTAAGATTTAAAATTTGAAATGGAACTGAAAAAGATAGTAACAAAGCTTTGCTGGAAGGGAGTGGTCCAATTTGTTCTTTCGAAAAGGTGATCCAATTTGTTCTTAGAGGAGTGTGATGAGCAACAGTAGAAGAATGTCGTGGTGGTGGTGGGAGTAAATTGTTGAAATAAAAAATAACAAAAAAAATCATCTCTACAAACTTGTTATTTTCGTCTTTTTGTTTTGTTTGTGTTTTGGGTTCAATTGCCTAAAATGAAGACATTTCATGATGATGAGCACTTTGAGCACAGAGAAAAGCATGGTGGTGAGGATGAATGGATGAATTAAAATATTTTTTTAATTAAGGGCAAAAATGTCAATTCATGCAAAAGCATATTCAAACACACATTCATACATTGAATTCAAATTTCGTGCAAGACATCTCTGAATTTGATCTGGACGATTGATATTTCTTAAATTAATATCCGATGATTGTTAATTTTTTGTGCACTGGTGTATGACCTAACTTTTTGGTCCATGCTAGAATTTATCATAACCAAAGTGTTACATAGACACATTTGATTTTCACAATACGATAGGAACTTGTCAGAAATGTGAATTTCAAGTTACTATATGATAAATTAATAAATATCATGACAAGTTTGTGATAAATATAATTTGGTGTTTTTTCTTTGTTTACCTTTATAAATATTGTTGGTAACATATATATATATATATATATATATATATATATATATATATATATATATATATATATATATATATATATATATATATATATATATATATATATATATTATTTGACATTTTTTAGTAGAAGGCAAAATTTTATGTTTGTTTAACCCAAGATCAATGTCAATTAGTATGATCGGTAAGATTTCAAACGAATATAAAAAATGTGTAAGAAAATAATGTTAAGAGAGTGTACTCTTAATATCTTCCTTACCTATATATATAGACATAATGAATAGTTTGTTTTCTTTTATTTTTATAAATCAAATTTATTGTTAGCAATATCAACCAAAATTTGAAAAGGATAATGCACACACAAACAAATAAACACAAATTTAATAAAATTTGACAAGTGTACATATGTTCTCGAAAGTAGAACATTTATTTTTATTAGTAAAAATGGAGTTACATAAGTTTAAAGAATAAACAATAACATGAATTTATAATATTATCTTTGTACCAATATTACAATAATATCCCTCTCTATAGCACTATGATGTGCCCCACTACAATCCAACATTTGTCCACTCATAACATATGAGTCATGTACAATAATTTTTATTTTGGCTAATAGTTAGCCTTGTGAAAGATAACAATAAGTCCATGTCATATTCTCTTGAGTCAAGGATCCATTCATGTCTGAGTCAAGCAACATTCAAGAAGTCCAAACAATGCTTGAATTTGTCAACGATGACAGTCTTGATTAACATATCAGTTGTATTCTTTAAAGTATGAACCTATTTGAGGAAAATTTGACTATCATCAACTTTCCAATCTTGTAGAACCTCACATCAATATATTTGATTCTAATATGATATACCTGATTTTTTGTCAAATAGATAGCACTTCGAATATCATAGTGCAATTGAATTCTAACTTGTCCATTGCCCAACTCTTTTACTAACAATGTGAGTCATACAACTTCCTTACTAGCCTTTACTATTACCATGTAATCTATTTTAGTTGTTGACATTGTCACAATAAACTTCCAACAAAGAGACTCATCTACAAGAATAAAGACATACCATGTTATAGGCATTCCACCATCTAAATTACCACCATAATCAGAATTCACATATTCTACAATTAAAGGATCATCCTACTAACTACCAAACATAATAACATGCCACACATATTGATGTGAGGTTCCACAAGATAACATATTTCTATTTTAGGAGGACAAAAATGAATGGATTTTTTCCCAGGGATGAAAACTATTTTTTTAAAAAATTTTATAAGGATAAAAAATATCTTTTATCATATATTTAATATTTTTATTTTTTGTCTTCATAAAGAAATTAGTGTTTCCCTCATAAGATTTTTTTAAAATATGTAGAAAATTATAACAGATTAAAAAGAGAATAAATTAGTAGTAATATTATTTTTTAAAACTTTTTAATTTTTATCGTTCCCCTGATAACACTAAAGACATCAAATTTTAAAAAAGAAAAATCACCAAACATAGAGAAAGATTAAGAGACTCATAAAAAATTTATTGTCTCACTATTTTTTTTTTTCTAGATCCACACGTAGTGTTGATGACAGAATTTCAGGCTATGTATTTTCACCTGGTTCATGTATTATTTCCTAGAATGCAACAGAGCAGGAAGTAATGACAAAATCAATGAAACAGAGTATGTCTACCTAGCAGTTGCTGCAAATTAAATAATTATATGTTTAAGAAAGTTGCTTGCTAATTTAGGCAAATAACAAAGTTCACAAATTTTGCTTTTGTGTGATAAAAAGTAAGCATTGTCATTACTAACATTCCTGTCGAATATGGCAGGACCAAGCACATCAATATAAAAAAAATTCACATTATAAATAAAAAAGTTGTTAATTAATTAAGGTGCACCATTACTCAACTAAACTACGTGTGTTTAATTAAACGTTGAAATCCACATTCAATGAAAAAACACATGTTCCAAAGTACAAAAACTAAAGTTATGTGAGAAAAGTTTTTATTCAACGCAACTGATTCACAAATACATTCAACTTAACAACTAAAACACTTTCTGAATCAAGATTAGAGTTCTTAAAGATAAAACTAGACATGCCCGAGGCAAATCTGAAGGAAGTGTTAGAGTTGTGAGCTTTTGCCTTTTAAATTTGAAATTTGATTATTTCTTTAAGAAACCTAGTCTTTAATAGTTACAGATTTTCCTTCTTATTTTTCTGTTTTACTTAGCTATTGTAATTTCAATAAAATCTTAGTAGTTGATTTTTTTAGCAAATTCCACATTTGTTGCAAGCCTGTAAAAAGGCATTCTTAATTATTAAATATTGCATTCCGTCTTCAATTTTTTATCTCAATTTGTATTTCTGCAAGTTATAGTATTTTGTTTCTTAATTTCAAAACCTATCATTTAACAAACCAAGCTTGATAACAAATTGATCATAGCAATGAAAGAATTGATGAGAAATAATCACACCATAATTTCTCCATGTTGGCTGCCAAGGATTAGGATTTCAGGACCACAAAAGGCACATGCACATATATAATTAAGCCACGATTAGGGTATGAAATCACAATTAAAAACAATTGATTAAACTTGACCATTTTGAAAGGTTGATCCGAACTATCAAGAGAGAGGAATGTGCATGGAAATCGATCTTGGTCGGTTGGTTAGGTAAAGGGTATGGGGTGATTGCATCGGATTGAAGAGGACAAAACAAAGAATGTTTGTTGGACAAATTTGAAAAGGACATAGTGAAATGACTTAAATCCAAGTTGAACTCTCGAGTAAGGAAAGAACCTATTATGTCCAACTAGGATGCCACTTATGTCCATCAAACTACTTTACATTAATAACTCACTCTCACTATTATTAGCCCTTTAAAAAATTTGATTAAGGATCCAAAGAACAGATTCGCGTGGCCGTGTTTTGGTGACTCTTGTTGATGGTGGAGCCATGCAACCACATGGTTCTAGTTTCATAATTTTTTTAAAAAAACCTAGAATTAATTAATTGTTTCTTAGTCAATTGGCATTGCTTAGGTTAATTGAAGGAATAATTTGTACACATGTAGCGGCATCACTGGGGTTAACTGGGGCCACCTGTGGATCACTTTGGCAAATTGATGCTTATTCCAGGTTGGAACAAAGATTGTAATGTTTATAATTTTTGGTTTTGTTTATCCTTTTGGCTATGTCCCACATGACTATATTTGCATTCCCTATTATTACTTTTCTATTGTGACTTGAAGAAATATGTTGCTTAATGTCTAGGTAGTTTCTCAGCTACATCCATTTATTTATTGTTTAAGGAGAATTTGGTGTGATGAAACTACTTTGATTTTAAAAAGAATTAATTATTCAGCAGTTCCTAGGTTTCCAACCATGTGAAAATGATGTTATTCTCTGTGATTTTATATTTTAGGCTAGCTAGAAGATCAAATATTCGTAGAACAGGTGTTTCTTTGGTAAAGTGGGATATATGGGAACAACCCATCTAGCCCGGTGGACAAGCATATATGTGATTTTCATAATGTGTGCATATTTCTTTGAAATTTTTGTGATAGGAAAATGAAAGTGACTAGTATAACACAGCGAACAAAATGGTGAAAGTTACAGTTACATTAATGGTTGCATTCAGTATCAGAATCTATACTTAACATCCAAGAAGGAAATTGAAATTGTGGAAAATCGGCAGAAGTCCCTTCGAAATTAGGACTATATTTTAATTATAATATAATTTTACTAAACAAAAATTGAAATGAATCTCCAATATAGTCTGTAAAATCATGAACGTGTCGCTCTAGTCTTTAACTTTATAAAGTTATGGCAGCAAAAAAAAAAAAACTTTATAAATTATGATAGTGTTAAATACTTCACTTTAATTAATATCATTCTTTTTAATTTTTTTAAGCAAAATAACAATTAAAAAAATCCAGTAAGAAAACTAAGATGGATATTTTTTTTTTTTTACAAAATCAAAAACCAAAATGAAGATTTTAAGAAGTCAAGTCTAAAATGCTATTCATCTTTCCAGAAACTAGAATATTAATTTACCCATAATACATCGAGTTTAATTTTTTATGTATTGATAGTTATTATCAACCAATATTAATAGAAAATTATAGTATAACATTTTAAAGTAATTATAATATAAGTCATTAAATTTATTATATATAATAATAATTTATAATTTCTTAAAAAATAATTTATAATTAGAAGACATTATTATAAAAACCATTTTCACTCTCATTGTATATATTATTTACTCTAATAATTTTGTAAGCAAAAAATTTAACATGTATTTATTGGACTTGTTTAAGATACTTAACTACATTTTTAGTTTGTTCCATTTTCTATTTTATATTGCATCTGCATTATATATATATATATATATATATATATATATATATATATATATATATATTAGAGTGTTTTATTATGAAAGGATTAAACAATAACCTTTAGATCAAAATAGAAGATTTAAATTTAATTGTTAATTAAATGAAGTGAGAGAAAAATATTATATGTGAGAAAGTCAATATTAAATGCTAAGTATAATTTTCCTCTAACCTCATCTAATTAACACATCTTCTATAATTTAAGGATTGTTATTTAATCCTTTTACCTCTTAGAATAAAATGTAATGAGGTCCGATATGCTCCTTCTATATATATTCAAAGGATGCATTCTTATATTTTAATCAAGGAGTTACAATGAAATACTATTCAATGGATAATATTGTCCATTCTTAAATAAAATATAATGGCATGATACTTTCTTAAAATGTTCTATCAAATAAAATTTTATGGAGAAGGAAAGTTGTTATATTTTAAAGTAACGATACATTAGAAGTCTTTTCAAAAGCCCGTAAATAATGACATTTTGACCTATAGTCACCTTTGTGCGTCCAAAAATTGTCATTGTTAACGCAGAACGGTGTACCCTATTCAACTGTAGGCAAGGGGTTGTCATGCGTCAATTCGAATTGATATCACATCATAAAAAGTGTCATATTATTACCACACACATATTACACCACAAATCCACAATATTAAATTTCTAGTGAATAATAAAACAATCTGTGAGAAAATGATAGGGACTGTATTTAATTCTTACCGATAAAATAGGTAATTTGCCCAGGGAATGACTTATGACTGGTGAGTACGTGGATTCTCACTAGTATCGTTTACAATTTAATTTAAAATAAATTATTTTTTCTTTTCTTAACTTTTTTTTAAAATTATAATAGTCTTCTTTTTTTATTAAAAAATTTATATTTTCTATTCCTGAAATACTAATTTATGTTTTAATTTAATCCATTTCAGTGAGAATGAACCTCTTAAAAACAACTTTTTTTTCTTTATGACTCTTAACATTACCAGCTACTAGTTTTGAATCTCTATTATTGATTTTGAAACTTTAAAAGAAGAAATGAAAATTTTGAATGGAATTTCATATTTGATAGTATATATACGTTTCATTAATTAAAGTCCAAAATTAATAGTATAATATTTAAAATTAACTCATGATAACGACTGTAGAGGTTTTAGAGAAAAGAAAAATCTTCTGACGAAATTTATCTATAATTGTTCATTACTACTAACAAATCCGTTTATATTAAAATAGATTAAAATGTAATACATATTAATCTTTCATGAAAGAATTTATAAAATAAGAGTGCGGAATATTACTTAAACATCTTTCAGAGATGTAGAGTATAATTAATTTACTATACTTCTTATAGGATCGATTATATTGTAAGGATTTAATCTGAAGGTACTTGTAATAATAATTCTTTATAATACTAAATCATAAATTAATAAATTATTGAAAAACATTAAAATCACAATTTTGAAAACTTTTAACTTTTCAATGTTGTATTAATATGGTACAAAACTGAGGTAACGAAAGCACTTTGTGTTATGGATCGTAATCTAGAAAATTCTTCAAAGAATGTTGAATGAATTTATTAATAATATTGAAAGGATAGTGCAACAAAAATTTAACTTCCCCAATTTCTTTATCTCATTAAGAGAGAACTTTTCTTCTGATGCATATCCTAAGCATTCTTAGCTCTCAAGTATAAATGGGGTTGACCCCAAGCAAAATGACATATAACATTTTACTTATACATTAAACTCTCTTTACAAGTATTCTCCACTCAAGTTGTTGTCATGCAACAAAATTATTTAGAAAAAAAAGTTTAAATATTTTTTTATCCTTAATAAATATTCAATTTTTAAGTTTATTTTTTAATAAATTTTTATTTTGTGTTGAGTTTCTTATAAAATAATAATTTTATTTTTAATTTTTGGTATTTATTTTTAATTATTAATAAATTAATGAATTTTGTATTTATTCCTTAATAATTTTTTTCATTAGTTATTAGTCGAGACTAAATTAAGTTAATTTATTAAAAAATATCATAAAATTCGCTAATTTATCAAAGATTAAAATAAAATAAAAAAATCAGAAAAAAAATATTATTTTAATAGGAACTCAACTTAAAGTTAAAATTTATTATGAAATAAACAAAAAAATTAAACATTTATCAAGGATAAAAGCATTAATAAGCCTTAAAAAAATTCATAACTTGATTTCCAAGACTCACGTCTAGAATCAAGTAACAACACTTTGGTTATAAGTATTTTTTAATAGAAACCACATCTTTGGTAAAATTAAACTATCAATAAATTTATAAAATAGTTACATCAAAGTCGTTCTCTATATTTATAGTCAAATTAGATGTGTAATCGATCCTTAAGGAAACTGAAGCCGCACCCCTGCGGCAAGCTAGCATTTTTCTAAAGATATTAGATGGGATGTTTCCTCTTATAGTTTGCCTGATTGATTTTATTTTGTAATATTCAGAATTTTTGGTATGTATGTCAGTGTGTTTTATGGTATAATATATATATATATATATATATATATATATATATATATATATATATATATATATATATATATATATATAGATAGATAGATAATTTTGCTTTAATCATAAAACTATTATGAGTAATAATTTTTTTAAAAATATTTAATACGATTACAGGACTAATTCAAAATGACTAATTTAGAATTACTGATTAAACTGAAATAATCTCCAAATACAAGGGCTGAATAATATACGGTTTGTTATTTGTGTTTGGGGGATTTTCAGTGTAATTCCCTTAATCTCCTGATTGTTAAAATGGATGAGTCTGAAAGGACCCTCCACCTAATTGTGCAGCACTGAGACGTAGACATCCATGAGGAGAGAATGCATGTTAATCATGCCACACAAAAGACACCTGCAGTGGCCGAATCTTCCATTTGATACGTACCATATATGGTGGGGAAAAGCCATCAAATGTGTTGTGGGTCTAGATCTAGAAAATTAGGACACCAAGCCATGACGAATGGCTTCATGTTTCTGACCTTTAGATTGAACATTTTGTTGCCAAATGAAAGAAAAGAAAAAAAAAAGTAGTTGTCATCTGTCAAATGAGCACGAATATACATATACATATATATATATATACATACATATATATATATATATATATATATGTAACATGCATCCATTTACATTCTCAAAAGCCAAAACCAATGAGAACCCTCCATTTGAAACTTTGATAGCTATAGGCGGTGATGGCGGTGGGACAAGAATATGATAGCATAGGTACGTAGTTCTACAGGTAGGGAACTGAGTAAGGAAGAAGTAATAGATTTGACTCAGAGTGGAGCCAACCTCTCTGCTGCCACAAGAATAATGGCATGCATAAGTCACTCAATAGATTGGATGGCTTCCAATAATTTTTAGGAAAAAACTTAGATACAACATCATACGTATTGTTGCTAGTGTTCTCCAATTAAATTTAAAATTTCACTTCGATAATATGCAATAGTGATATTTAATAGATTTTTTTTATTCTCCCTATAAAGTAAATCTCTAAATTTAATTTAATTGGAGAACAACACCTGCAATACCTATGATCCTGTATAGGTATGGTGTTGTATCTAAAGTTTTTCCTAATGTCTAGGGTGCCTCAACACCTATGAGCAATCTTGATGAAACAATTTTAGTACGTGTCAATACCTAAATAGTGCGAAGTCTAAACAAAAAATTAAAGAATTCTCTTCTATTGTTTGGTCTGTCGCAAAGGGCATCAACTGTTTTCATGTTATCAGTGGGGAATGATTCTGCATGATCAAAGGATTACTTTATTTGAGTAACGGTTATTGCACAAACCTCTTGTGATTTTACGTTAACTTGAATTACTGTGCAAATAGGTCCACGTATAAACAGACAAAATAATAGTAAAAAAAGGCTGCTACTGACATAAATTATTCATAGGTTACTGTACCTCACCTGACTTGGTTTGAGGTAGAATCACACTGATTTATACCTGGGAATCAAGCTTCTCTCATTTCCTAATTAGGCCAAGGCGCTGGCCTCATCCACAAGTTTATGACAATTGAGCATACGTAACTATTTTAAAGTCAAGAGATACACTTTCCAAGATAGGCACAATTATAATTTATTAATTAAAATATAAGAAAAAAATTATAATACAATACACGGATAACAACAAACAAATAAATGTATACAGATTTGAAGATAAAATCTCACTAGTTAGTTTTCTAAACAACACTATATATTATCTTATGAAAAACTTTTCCTATTCAATTTAGGAGTCAAATATGTGAGCTAATCCTTAAAGTAAAATAAAAAAAAAGTAGTGAACATAAATTAGCAAGACTAAACACAATTAAAGAAAAAACTCTTAAATAAGTAACTTTTTTTTTTCTAATGAACAAAAACTCGATAAATCTTTATATAAGCTAATTAGAAGAACATTCAAGGGGAAAAGTCTAAAAAGCTAAGGTGGTATTTGGTTGTGTGAAAATTAACAAAGAAATGAATGAAAAGTTTCAAAATTTGATACAAATCTCATACTTTTACCCTCTACTTTAATTTAAAATTTCATTTCAATTTCACTTCTTTCCATTTGTTTTCCACTCTACCGATGCATCATTCAACACACAGACACGATTTTATATAAATAATAGTCGGAAAAAAAAGAATAAGAAACTGTTAATGACAAAAAAGGTATGATTCCATAATACACCTCCATCCCCCGATCCTAACCCCACAGCAATGCCTCCCACTGACCCCTATATAACACTCCTCCCAAGAGTTAGAATCAGAACCACAAGATCGTGGGCTTATGTTTCAGTTTTAAGATAGATAAATGGAAACAAAGGATAAATTTACAACTCAGTATACTTTCACTATCCTGTTTGCACAACTCAGTATAATTATCACTAGGGATCATCCAAATATCTGCCTCAACAACGGATTCGGAATACCAACATTAATAATGATTTATTGTATTGTGTTTCCAACTAAAGAATCAGCGCTGTATAAGGTGTTTCATCGTATTACGAGTAGTATGTTCCTAACAAAAAACAATGAAAGCTACTTGCAGACAATAACGTGTGATAGAAATGCCATACAGCAAAGCTAACAACCAATCCTCCCTTAGTGGAAAATGACAGTTTGATGAATGGATAACTTCCGTGTCACCCATTTTTTTCTACAAAAGAAAAAGGCATGAAACCACCTTTAGAACTTAAATTCCTTATTCCTCTTGGACTAGCCCTCCTTTTCTTGCATCTTTCTCTTCTTCCTCTTCTCATTCTGCACCAGTTGGTTACACAATTAAATATACAAATAAAAACCAAAGTTATTAATAATAGCAACAGCAACATGAGCGAGTTTGTAAGATATGAAAATTAAATGTAGCACACCTCTGCCACCATGTCACTGAAATCCTCACGCTGATTTCATGACTTCCCTTCCTCCCTTGCTTCTTCATACCTGGAACAGTTCCAGCAGAGGTAAGAAATCAGAGCCATGATGTTAACATCACTAACAGGCAACAGAATGTTTTTAAAAGAAATAGAATTCATACTTTGCGGATAAAACATTTTCCTTGGCATCCAACTCTTCTGGCAGTAAAGTGACATCCACTTTATCTGACTTTTGACCTCTAAGTAAATCAACCTGGAAAACATGTTATCCCACTAATCAATATCATCACAAGAAACCCCTCCCCCTTTTCTCCCTAAATATAGAGAGGAAACTCTTTAAGTTTTACCCTTTTAGACCCTGACTTGTCCTGGGTGCCAGTGTTAACCACATAACCGGAGAGAAAGGGACATCAGGACTTTTTAATAAGCAAATAATTGTGAGGAAGAAAAAACAAAAATGTCACCCAAATATTACAAATAAAAGGTGCCAATTTTGCATACGTGTGTGTGATTCCAAGCAAAGTTCCTGGAGCAATTTTTTCCTCCTTCTCAACAAGAACTTTCATGGAAAAAACATGATTAATGACAAACAATTGATCAAAGAGCTAAAACTGATGGAAGAGCAGAAATAGAAACACTCACCTGATAAAGAGGCTTTTCAGGTTCCTTCCTTTGCAGCTTACGAAGGTCAATAACATCATGTGTCTCCACTCCAGTGGGAGTGCTGGGAAGGAAAATGTAACAGAAAATAGGAAAGAAATGAGTTCACAAACACAGGAGATTATACAACAAGCCCAAAACCATACCTTGACAGACTATCAACCACCACTCACACACATGCAGAGTAGAGAAATATAAACATGAACCAATTTAGCAAGAAATTCATGAGGTTGGTTCTTTAGGTTATTTATTAACCACTGCTGAACTAAATTAGTCATGTGATAAGTCCTTAATTTCCATTTATCATGCTATTCCCAAGAAAGACTGTAAAGTATCCATGAAAAGAAAGAAATCCAATAATAAAAGAAACTAAAACGGAAAATCATACCTGGACAGACTATCAACAGACTGAATACCAGCTTCAAGTTCCTCCTCCTCCATTTCTTCTGATTCATCCTCCACTTCTTCCTCTTCCTCCAAATCACCCCAGTGTTTGGTCTTATCAACCGGCTCTTCCTGCATTGTGAGAACACTCAAGTAAAATACAACTAGAAATACCATGAGCCAAAAAACCATATTTGAGTTGATAAGTGCTCCTCAATTATAAATTAAATATTAATTACTTTTTCTAGCCCAGTAAATTCTGCATTCAATCTACCTCAAGAATAACTTTTAAGAATGAAAAGAAGAGGAAAAGAAACAATGATAATAAGCAGTGTATTTGGATATATGCAAAATGGCTTGATAAAAACCTAAAGCTGATTTTATTTCTAACTTCAAATTTCTCTCATTTTTATCTCTATCATGTTTTCATGGACTTGAATACAAAGGAAAAGAGGACATAACACACCCACACACACTGAGATTAGAGACAGAGAACAAGAAGTTCCATAAGCTTCAAACATTGAACATAAAAGGAACTTACTTGACTTTGTCATCGAACATAAAAAGGGCAACATTGAAAGATTGTATCAAAGAGAAGAAAACCCTCTAATTACATAAAACTTCTATGTAAACCAACCTCATAATTAGGCTGGTCTTGTTGATGAACACCAAAAACATCTCCATAAAGTGGACTGCCATACTGTTTAGGTGCAGACAAGAAAAAGTGATCAAAGAGGTGAAAAGGGGGAAGGGGGTGGGAGAGCACTTTAATTTATTTTTTTTATCAGCAAAAGTATATATATATTATATAGAATATTAAAAATAGTACAAGCAGTACTGTTGTATATACATCCTAGCATTTGAAAGGTGCAGAACTGTGGTGACCTAATACATGCTAACCAACTTGAATTAGGAAACCAAAGATCTAGCTAACCACTAGGTACCCATCCAGCCTAACTTGTTTTATATAAACTATCCCCCCTCGACACAAAGAACTATCCCTAATGTTACTGGACCATGGGTGAAACGGGATATCAAATGATGAAAAGAAGAGTGAATATAAAAAATGTACTTCATCAACAGGAGGCTTGCCCCAGCCACCAGGATGGTAACCAAAACTTGCCCCAGGGGGAATGGGAGCATTCAAGCCTGGGATCTTCAGATGAGGATAAGATGAAGGAGGACCATACAATACCTCTGGTGAAAAAAATTGATGTTATGAAAGGGCCAGGACCAGAAGAATACAACATACATGCCACAAAGACACTGATATTACCTGCATATTAATAAGCCATGGTGGAGGAGCACCCTCAGGTATACCAAGAGCTTCTTTTAATTCATGTGATAACATGCCAGGTTTCATCTCCCTCAACTTTACCTGCACAGCATTATATAAAATAATAAGAACCAAGTTATAAATTTTATAGGTGCTGATAATCTTGACACTTAACTAGATCAAGGGAAGCATCTTAGCAAAATAAGTTTGATGATGTGATCTTCAGACCAAACATTCAAAGAAAAATACTTTATACTTTTGACAACACTATAGAGAAATACATTAAATTTCCACTACACAAGGAAATGATATAGAGTGAAGCTAAACTCTCAAGTTCTAGGAAACCCATTATTCAACCAGAAATCGGATAAAGAGAAATATCCTGAGTTATCCATATTATACAAAGTATGCCAGTGATAATGAGTTAACTACCATTTCAATCAAAATACAGAATTAATACATAGAGTGTACTACAGAGTACAGAGTTAAACCAAAAACCCAAGTTAAGTGATAACTTATTCAGCTCTATGGATTAAAATATGAAAATTGAAAGTATTTTAAGAATCAAAGAATTTGAAAGAAAACATATCAACAACCTGGTACTCAAGAAGGCAGATTTCCCTAATAGCACCAGCAACATAAGCAATACTGCCAACAACTAGATAACAACTAATCTGTTTATAGATTTCAACTTCAAAAAACTAATAATAATGACCTACTGAACAAAATGCTGCAGCTGAAAAATACATTTACAGCACAAATCTAACAATTTCCTCAACTTAATACATATGACTCAATGAGCTCATTGATCTTCCAGTAACAAACAGTTTCTTAACTTCTATATATAGAGATCAATCAGTACATGGACACTATTGCACATTCTTGTTGACATTAACTCAGCCAATGAATTATGCAATATTTCAAATCTTGTGCTTGCAATTAAAAATGAACTGTACCTCAAATTCTTTTCCTTCATGATATAGGTCCCCAAGAGATGTCCGCTTTGGCTTTGTCTGATAGTTAAAGAACACATCATGAAAAACCTAGCAGCCAAGAAACAGTCACTTGAGAAAAGGTAGAAATTGTTCTGACTTCTGAATACAGCATAAAAACAAGCAAGCAAGACAAAGAGTGCAAAACTAGAATAGGTAAAGATATAATAAAACCTGATAATCAATATCCATTTTCCCCATTTTTGGTTACATGCGTTCTCTTTGCTTTTGCTTCAACTTTTTACTGTGCTCTTTCTCAATATAAGCCTGCATGAGAAAACAGAAGATAACCTGCCAGGTAAGAAGCAATTGCAGTAATGCAATAAAATTACTTAAAAAAGACAAACACATACATTGCAAAGAGAAAGTTTCATGTTATATCAAGTTCAGTTGAAAGAAACAGCAAAAATCAACTACGGATGTGAAAGAAATCTATATAAAACACCAGTCAGAAAATTAATAAAACATCAAGATTCCAATATAAACAAAATGTTAGTAAAGATCAATAGTAAAATCAACACAACATTTGATTGAATAAAGTGTAATTTTGTGATGGATCATTAACACTTCAGCAGATTCAAAACACATCCATCAAATAATTTTTTAAAAAAGAATCTCAATAATAAATGAATATCTTCCCAGTAAACCATTCAAATTATTTTAAAGGATCTCAACACACAAATCAGAAGTTCAAAATAATATGTTCCTTCACATCATGATTTTCAAACAGCAGTAACATCCCGTCATTGAATTAGCAATGCTAGACCAACAAAGTTATTTCAGAAAAGTATAGAAGTGTGACTTTTCAAATACACAAATAGCTTATTAATTTTGTCAGTAAATCACATAAACATTTTACTTCAAATATTACTTTATTTTTTTAAGGTGGGTCACTTAGACAAAGAGTTAGAACAGATGCAAACAGGTAAGATCATATTACCTGTCTGATTTTCTCAATTCCTGTGGCAGCAATGAAATCAGGAAGCTGAAAGGGTGGTTTCTCTATACCTCTTTTCCCCAGCAAAAACCATAACTACATTTGATGAGATATAAGTAAATTACATGTACATGACTATGAAGTTCTGTGGCCAAGCACTAAAACATTGAAGACAAGAGGAATTCACCCCAAGCATTAAGCACAATGAAAGGCATCTGAAAAATTCAAAGCAGAACTATTAGCAACTTAGTTATAAACAAGTGCCCAGGAGAATTACACGAGAAAAACATGATCATAAACCCTCACCATGTAACATCATATAACACCCATATTAGCATGCAATCTAACAGAGAAATAAATGAATATTGAATCAAGGATGCTCATTGCCAAACACCTACAAGTCCACGCTTGGTGATTGCCACAACCGCTCCCCTGCAAGCATCACATACATACATATAAGAGAAACCTCATCAACATTATCTTCCTCACTCTATCCCTACATCTCACATGTAGACAACAATCATCATATATGCTTGCATCTTTAACCCATAATCATCGATTTAGATAGCTGAGACTAACCTGCAAAAAATTTCTCTTTTGGCACCAATGCCTAGATACAGGTACAGTATTTTGATAAGATTTCAAGAATACCAGCAATTTGGATCTGATGCAGTAGCATCCCACATCTTAAAAGTGAAAAAATAAAGTGTTAAAATAATGACCATAAGACTAGAAATTTAGGAATGAAAGCACAAAAGTACAAAACTACGTATACTACAAAAAATATTCCAACCTCAACAACATCAGGCCTAGAGAAAATCTGTTTCAGTTCTGCAATCTTCATCTGGCGTTGAAGCTGAGAACAAATAAAACTTTTAGCATAACAGTAGAAGGGAATGTGATAGTTAATTGAGCAAACAAAATAAATAAATAAAAACATTACAAATCACTATACCTTTTTCTTCTTGTTTGAGATGCCTTTCTCTTTTTGCTCATTAACGTTTTCTTCCTCTTCAGAATCCGAGTCTGCTTTCTTATTGGTAGTTGCATTCTCGACAGACTGGTCCCTCTTATCATTATCCTGGTTGTATCCAAGTAAACAATTCATCAAGCAATATATGAGCATGCAAGTACAATTAAACAATTGATACAAACTCTTTATCTCTGAACCAGTAACCTAGCCAAAACTAAATTTCTCAAAGATTTTTCTGAATTCTTCATCTAGCTCTGCACTCTCTGGTACATATTCAATTTCAACTTGCTCAACAACCTATAAATTGAAGAAAAAAGCAACATGAAACGGTCACACCATCATTTGTGTAGTAATGACATCGTATTTGAAGGCACTGGAATGTGTCACTCTTATATTAAAGAAAATATATATCTGCCTCACCTATGTAATTTCCAAAACACTCAACAATGACTTTGGATTGAAAATCGTAATAGTTCTAGTTTTCAATGGAGCTATAAACATACATGACATTTGAAGAGCATCTATAATAAAAATCACCTATACCTTCTTAGTTGCACTATAACAAACAATTCTAACATAGGGATCAAAACCCAACTCCTATAAATAGGTGAAGATGTTCTAAACTAATAATCAATAGACAAAGCTTCTTGCCCAAATTAAACAACTCAATATTATTTGGGAGGAGAGGATGGTGTCCCAGTCGAATGCAGGAAAAACCTCCAAAATTAAAGAGGTACTTATATTTACCTCACCCCAAAGAGACAAGTAGTTGCTTCTGTCAAATTCGAGACTCTGTCTTATTCCACTAGGCCAACCTCTCGGGGTTATGCATCCATGGGAGCTAAAACCAATTATTGTGCATAGGGGGGAGGGGTAACTAAGAAAATTTGCACTCTGCAATCCCAAGTCCCAACCTTCGTTTCCATTGCACAACTAGAATCATACTGTAATTTTCTAACAACAAAATTGCCATATTGAACCTACACACACTGAACTCAGCAATGTTCAGTAAGATGAAATTGGAGAGAAGAGAAAGGAAAAACATCCACATCACACATATCATTCTCCTTTCTTTCCCTTCCAATTCCCATTCACCAAACAAAATTCTCATGCTTCTCTTCTCTGCCTCACATTCCAACCTCCTTCACCCGAAAACTCTAACATGCAAAACGACGAGCTCCGTCCAATTTCACAAACCTAACTTTACTACAGCAACGTGAGAACAATTGCTAACATCTAATCGGTTCCTATCGTTTCCAGTGATAGTGCCATTATCGATTGCGAAGCTAAACAAACCATAGAGAACCGGAAGAAGGATGAAAACCTGCTGCGGATCGGTATTCTCCTTCGCTTCGTCACCGTCTTCGGTCGCTCTCCCGGGATTTTTTGGTGGCGGTGGCGGAGGAGTTGGAGTTGGCATCTTGATCGGCGTTGGAAACGACGCCGTTCTGATACGTTAACGTTGCTGCGGCCATTGTTGCGGGTTTCGGCCGAACGGAGTGGGGTAACCAACTGCGTTTTAGTGTAACGAACGGAGTTAGAACTTAGAAGAAGTGTTCAGTTTCCACGTGGCTTTGGCACGTGTGGGAATCTGTTGGTCCTTTCGCGCTTTACCGAGTGTATTTCGAAATCTCGAGGACGAATGTTAGGCTGTTGCATTCTTTTCAGAGTATTTTTTTGTCATTTCAGAAGTAGAAAAGAAAATGCATTTCGAAATATAATTGTACATTCCACAAGTTAAAAAACAAGTGCAGGAAGCACTAGTCCCAATGCTAGGGTGAAGCTAGCTAGCTAGCCCAATTTGCAGCATTTTTTTAAATTTGTTTCTAGTATCTCAAAATTTGAAACATTTTGTTTTTAGAACATTTTAGAGGGAGATTTTAAATTGGCATCTTAAATATTTTTTATGGATCTTAACTTAACACATCGGGTGATGTAAGATTTGATGATATCTGTTTTATTTTCTTTTCTCTTTTAGTGGTAGATCTAATTTTAGGATTAATCTAAAATTTGACTAGGATATAAGAAAATTTAATCAAGAATTATTTCCGTCAAATATTAAATTTGAATATTATACAAATAATTTAATTTTAACTTTGACATATTAATAACTTATGTGCAATCCCTTGATTAAATCATTAATTATATATCATCATAAGTTCAATTGTATAATTAATTAAATTTAATTCTCCACCCAAGTTTCAAACCAATTGTCAGACCACTTGAACCCAATTTTTATAACACCAATTCAATCACTTATGATTAACTTTAAATTGTATAATCTCTTACTGATCTTCGAGATATGTCTCCCAAGTAATGAATAATAACCATTCAAATGTCAAGCTCAATAAGCCTAGGATCATTTTGATGCCTACGAAGTTATTTCATAGACTGAAATGAGATATGACACAGATCTTGACCCAAAGTGCTCGTGTTCTACTAAGCACATGTCTTATTTTGACTCTCAAGCAAATGTTCTTTGAATAAAAGTGGGCAGAAATCTTTATTTTTTAGATAGCACGAGTTAAAGTGGTGTTGAATCTTTGCATTACATTTATATATGCTCGAAATTGTATTATTTTATGTGATAAGAGTGATTGGTTGTCTTGCTCACAAATGATTTCATGTGATAAGAGTGATTGGTTTGAAATGTAATACTTGTTAATAGATGAATTTGTATGTTCTATTTATGATTTCATTATTTTCCTAAGCTTACTTTTGTGTGTTAGCTATATGTGTGTTTGTGATTATTACAACAATGTTCCCTGGAGTAAGCAACAATGATCCATCAGCGAAAGGGACCATGTTTAGGGAGGAGTCCTTATCAAGTCAACAAACACAATGATGGCATGTTAAAAGATATAGCTGATAAGGTGGATTAGATGATTAAAGAAAAAAGAAAAATAAAGAAACTAACATATTCAATTCTCTCTATTAATAAAATTAACATTGTCAATAAAAAAATAATGGTGTGTTATCTTTAGTGGATGTAGGATGTAATCTTGTGGCCAATGAGGGAGTAGTGTATTTGGTATCTCTTTTCCTTTTAGGTGTATGTATTTATGATGGGTAAACTTCCCTTGGCTCACACATTTAGTATTTCGAGATAATTGGATTTTATGATGCATATGGTTTGTAGTGTTATAACTATAAGGCACAACTCTTCACTGCTCTTTACTTCCCTTGGCTCACACATTTAATATTTTTATATCCATACGTTGGTGTGGTGCTTTTATTTGCAATGTCACGCGGTGAATACTACACGAAACGCGAAAAAAAAATAATACGTACTTTTACAAATAATCTAATAACAGTTTTTATAAAAATTGAATTAATTAGAGGATGAGACAATTGAGGTCATGTAGTAGCAATGGTTTGTTACAAGCTTAAATTCAAGGATATAAAAATTGCTGTTGGGATTAACCAAGATTGTCCGAAGGAAATGGTTAAGCTCCCTCAAAAGGACCATGATGAAAAGGTTGGGAAAAAGTTGTTTGCGAGGCCCTCTCATTCTATTCGCTAGATTGTGATTGTGGTAGCGGGGAGGGATTCACTTTTTTAAGCATATAATAATTGGTTAGAATAGAAGTTATGATGCTCTACAATCCATTTTTTCTTAATAAAAAAATAGCTGTTACTACTAAGTACAAGCTATTGTTGACAACCATTGGACTAGCATTGCAAAAATCCTTTTCTTGATAATAGCTTCTTTTTTGCTTGACAAAGTTGGAAGATGTTGCTTGGTTACAAGCACAAGAGGAGTTGTTTGTGGTCTTACAATATA
This sequence comes from Glycine soja, assembly GCF_004193775.1. Taxonomy (NCBI): domain Eukaryota; kingdom Viridiplantae; phylum Streptophyta; class Magnoliopsida; order Fabales; family Fabaceae; genus Glycine; species Glycine soja. Next base: position 38,448,941 of record NC_041008.1, read on the forward strand.
AAAATTCAACTTGACCATGATGCATACATCTTAGAAAAAGCTCTTGTGGCATGATATTGATTCATTGACAAGCATATTAAGTTATTAAATAGTATTTAATGAGTAAAAATTATTGTATCCACGAGAACTTATATAATATTTAATAAATATTATAAATTTTTACTATTTAAACTAACAAATTAACAATGATGATTTGAACATGACATTCAACAATAAAAATACATTAAAACAAAGTTACAGGTTACAACATTTTTTGGATTTTTGATACACAATAAAACGGTATGAAATTCAAATGATGAAAGTTGTTGGAATTAAATTTCACCAAACCAAACTCTTTTTGTACTAAAACGTAACACTCAACTTGTAGTCCAATGTTAATATGGATCACAGTTCAAGCATGATATTCTAAGTGAAAATACTTAAATTTTTTCATTAAATGTTAATCTTATGAACATTTAACAAAGGAACTTGTTTTAAGCTCAAAGATAACTATTAATCCTCATCTTATTCCTAGCTCTAAGGTTTAATGGACATTTTTTCACAATTCATGATAAAAAAAAAACATTTTCCAATAGCAATTTCATCTAAAAATCAAGTTACGGATGGTCAATCCATAACAAGCATAAAATATAGAAGTAAAAATGTAACATTGAAGAACAAGATGAATATATAACAATATTTCAAGAGAAATACATGAAAGTATAAGATTCAGATACAATCTAACTCCAACAATGAAAAATTTAACTATCTATCTCTATGAGTAACATCCAAAAGTAAGATGAAAAAAAGAAAATAAAAGAAAGAACTTTGAGAGAACAAACTTGGACAAAGGAATTATTTTTACAAGTTTAGAATGTGATACCCACAAATGAAGAGACTTAGTGGTCCAAAAAGACGTTTGTGCCGTGGAAGACATTGTTAAGCCTCCCACCATAAACCTTTCCTAGGCTCTTCAATTTTCCCGTAAAGCCCAATTTAAAAGGAAAGTTGATAACTAAGGTCCGGATTGAGTGATTTTCTGTTTCTAATTTTGAAATTAAATCAGATTTATGTTTTGAGTTCTTAATTTTAGTTTATTTGGATTTTTAAATTTTAAAAAATTATTGTAAATTAAAAAAAAAAAGTCAAATATTATATCTTATCGCGTTTCATTATAAAATCATGCAATAAAAAATATCAACACAAATAATTAAACATAGTAAAAATAATTAAAAAACATTAAAAAAATAAAAAAAAAAAATCTACAACTAAAAAAGTTTGTTAAAATTATAAAAAAAGGTTCTACAATGTTGCTTTGTAATAGTATTCCCATCTAAAACGTTTTCTCATCTATAATTCAATGCCTTTATAAATTGGTATTTGATCACTTATAGTACATTGATCATAGATTCCTATAGATAATTAAAGCAACAAGATTGGAGATACTGTAGGAATAAAAATATCAACAGGAATGCAATGAAACAACAATGAATTTACCTATTATATCAGTACACAGCATGAATGATCACAATTGTTGCAGTTCCATAACAAGTGTTGAATGATCATAGCAAGGAAAAAAATACAATGAATTTCTAGGAGTACAAAAAACATAGTGACATTAGTTATGCCCTTTGATCCATGTAGGATCTGATGCCAGACAAATTTGAAGTTTGATCCAAGAAAGAAATTTATTAAATGCTAATAATACCAACAATAGTTAATTAGTAATGGTCCTGATATATTGCTCCAAATTCTGCTCTCGATGCCTGCTCATCATGCGTATAGGAGGAAGTTGCATTGTGTGCCACATAAGAATCATCTATACAGTGGTTGCAGTGCAGACTCAGGTAATTTACTCTCTGTTGGTACTCCTCTCTGACAAGCAAACACGCACAAACAAAAAACCCCTTTCATCAATCTATTCCCCCAAATCTACTCCCTGAACTCAACCTGAAATTTGTTCCTAATCTTGCTTCTCCATTATCACACACATACACAGTGAGAGAAAGAGAGAAGGAGATACAAAATGAGTGGCGACGAACGACAAATGGAGGCGACGAGCAGCGAGCAGATCTCGACAATGAGCAGCAAACTAGAGGTGAGGGGGAGAACAACAGTGACCGACGATTGACGACTGGCATAGATCGAAGAGAGGGAGACCACGAACAGATCACATCAAGGAAGGGAGCAGCCACAAACAGATTGCAACAAGGAAGGGAGCGACCACAGGGGAGGGAGATCGGTGGCGAACAACAACAAGCAAACGAGTGAGGGGTGAAGGGAGAGCAACATGAAGGGAGTGAGAGTGTGAAGGGTCGTGATTGCTTAGGGTAAAGGGTAACTAACAAAAACAACAAACAACAAACCAAATTTTGCTATTTCTCAAATGGGATAACTTTTAAAAAGATGTGAAAAACAAACTCAACCCACTTTTTGTCGAATACGTTTTCGTTTCGAAATATTACATTTTAAAATGAAAAATCGAAGACTGACAACCACCCCCGAAGAGGGCTCGGATAGTGATATTTCCTATCAGACATTTCTCTGTAGTCATTATAACAAATAAATAACGTAAATAACAAGGTTCATATATCTTCCATAAGAACTATATCATGAATGCCTCGACCATATATTTCTCTACTTTAGCTCATACGTAACATTATGGTTTCAGATGCTATTAATTTGAGTTTCACCATTTTTTTTACATGACATGATTTATACTTTGTATCTGTTTATCATCAATACAATGAGCTAATGAGGCAGCTAGTATTGCTTTCCGTAACAACTGCAACAATATTAAGAGAACCTTCCCATACAAGAAAACAAGAGCACAGGAAAGTTCGTGGATAACACTCAGGCTCAGCACAGCACACAGGAAATTGAAAGTGAAACAGAAGTTCTTCTAGACAATAACAGTCTCAACTCAAGAGGACAGATATTCTGTAATATTTCACAACGATATAAGATTTTCTGTGCATTTATCATGCTTTATCTTTAACTTCCAGCGATCTGGCTAAATATCATTGTTAAATCACACACATTCTTCACTAACATTCATCAAATATCTATTGTTTGTTTGAGCATTGAGAAATAAAAAATATATGGAAACATGACCACTTAAAAAATTCAAGATACATAATATTACAGTCAACACGAACCATCTTCAGCTCATAGAACCGCAAACTTACCTCTAACTGGCATACTGCAAGAGCAGCAACAAATTTCAAAGAAGCCCTCTTCTTCTTTTGTAATCACTGACTGTCAGCGTCAACGCATGCCTCCTGCCATCGTTTTCAGAGACTCTAAATCCAACTGTTGCTTCTATTTTTTGTTTTCTTGCCATAAATCCTGCCTGAGCTCCTTGAGCCCCGCCAAACTTTTGAAGTAATGCTAATGAAATTGGCAGCTCAAAGTTGTGCAGCATATTTGACTCTGTCCCTTGATCCACAGGAGCACTTGTATCCACCAACTTCCCAGCACCAGCAGCAGCTTCCAAGGCAGCAGCAGTAGCCACCATGCCAGCCTCTGCAGTCACTGGTGCTCCTGTTCCATTGCTGCCAGCACCAGCCACATTGCCATTAACACTATTATTTCCAGCAGCAGCCTTTTCACCAGGTTTTGCAGCATAGTAATTCCTTGATCTAGTCCATCTCCTTGAAAATGGATCATAACCTGCCTCCCCTGCTTTCAAACCTGTATTCACCGGCTTCATTTCAGAAGCATTCTTGAAGTTCTCAAACCTGTTTTTTCTATTCATCTCAGCCAGCTTCAATGCCTTGGCATCCTTCTGCTTTGCTTGTCTCGATGCCTCTAATTCTAGCAGTCTTGTCTTGATCCTCTCAACTTCTGCCTCATCATACTTACTTTGTGCTATCTCCAATTCCCTCCTCAGTCGATCCTTCTCAGCAGCAACATTTAGTGGCCTTGTTGAGGCAGACTTTTTCTCTTGTAACATCTGCTTCACAGTAGCCGCTGAGTAGACAAATGTGATGGCTTTTTGGATAGCTTGTTTTTTTTCTAACACGTCTTGTTTGCTTGGCATCCGGCCGCCACTGCGATCTACTTCCTTAACCCACTGTTTGAACTCCTCTTCAAGTGGAGCAGAGTCACTAACCATAGCCATTTGCCACCTAGCAGCAGAACTTTCATTTCCCCAAACAACATTCAAATACTTGTATGTAGTTTTATTTTCTAATTTATACTGTCGATCAGGTTCTGAAGCATCAACATTTTTCACCATGCAGAGCCGGTAGATTGGTCCAGTTTTTGATCTACCAATTCCCACTCTTACAAAGCAACCAACTATTAACTCCTCAAAGAAAGGCTCCATAAACCATTTGGCAAGTTTTGATCTGCGAATAGTTATTTCCTTTACATCCTGAAATGATGGACCCTCAGACCCAGCTAGTGCCCTGTCATCATCACTGTCAACAATTCCTCCATCCCCAGTTGACCCTTCATCGTCACTATGGGACCTACTTTCGCTCTCACTATGACTTGAACTACTGAGACTTGTTGATGTGAATGGTTTGCGCTTTGGTGGAGAAAAATGCCGGGACCCTGCATTTCTTGATGCCTCTCTTAGTCTCCGGTGAGCTTCCGGATCTTGTTGTTTCAATCGCTTTGCACGCAATTCATTTAACGCATCATTCTTGGCTGACCTGTCAGCAGATCTGGCTGATGCACGCATGCGCGATGATGACATGGGTGGAGACTGTTTTCTGGGCACTGCTACCTTTCCTTTCTCACGCTTTGATGCTATCTTCCCCAATAAATTTTTATCATCCTTTTTCGTAGCCCTATCCGATAAGATCATCTCTCTTTGTAGTTCAGTCATCTCAGAAAGCTTTCGCCTGTCATCCTCATCCTTGTAGAGATCATCGCCAATATTTGATTCATCACTGCTATCGCCATCACAATCGCTGCGACCATCATCATCTGCTTCTTCCTGACTGCCTAAATCATCATCTCTTTCTGTTGGATCTAATCTTTTCTTCAGAGGAACTTGTGATCCAGAGGGCTTTCTACTTGCATAATTGAGTTCGTCATCTGAATCCTCATCCCTAGAATCACTCCCACCATCTGAATAGGCGCCATCATGTCTTCTCCTTGAAGATGGAAGAGAATGGCGATTTCTCCCAGCTGTACCAGTTCTCCCCGCAGCCTCCAATAGCAAATTCTCCAAATCGGCCATATTTGTATTGGCTTCAACCTAAATCCTATCCTGCATAAATCACAAAAATCCACAAAGACCGCTTCAGATGGGAATATCATACATAAAACATTTAGTTCGGTCCATGAATGTATCTAAGCCATATAAGGTAGTAGTTATGACATACAAACATATTCAACACATGGATATTCAATATAGGGGAGTAGAATTCAGAAAAAAATTGACTCATGGCTTGTGTAGGTACACGGTTTGACTTTGACATCTTTTACATTATTACCACAAATTCTTTTAAAGAGAACGCAGTGCGCGGTACATGTGCCGTGAATTTAGTACACAATATGCAGGGTTATTGATAGATTTATGTAAGCCACACAAGTCGTAGTTATGATATACAATAATGTTCAATGCATCTGTGCGGATAGTCAACATAGGAGAGTAGAATTAAGATAAGGATTGACACACAGTTCATGTCGGCAAGCAGTTTGTCACCTTTTCCATTATTATTGCAAGACTTCCTTTAAAGATGAAAGAGAACCCACCCGGGATGCGGTAGTATGCACTATGCAGGATTATTAAGAGAATTATGTTAGCCACACAAGTAGTAATTAAGATATACAACAAGAGAAATGCTAGCAACACACTCTTTTGAACACACTAATATTGGTTGAAATTTATTGGAATCCACAAATTTTGGTGGGTTGAACTCCTTTTGTTAACAAGCCTCTCTCCTAATTTTGTAGGTTCAATAAACTATGAAGCACCGACACTAACACCGACACCGGACACATGGACACCTATAATATCCAAAATATAAGACATGGACACGGCTATATATGTATAATTAAATAAAATAAAATAACATAAAATTAAATATGAGCGATATGCATAAAAGATCTAAATTGAAAATCAAGATTTATATATTCATCATCATCTCAAAAGAACTTTTCCTATGATAATGAGTCTCACAAAAAATACTAAGAGACCTCATTATACAATTTGTACACTTTGTTTCTTTAAACTTTGCGTTCCAGTGCCGTGTCCAGTGCTCCATCGCCGTGTCGGAGCCGAAAAGAATGGGTATTTCAATTAGGACACTGGTAGGGCATGTCCGACGCACATCATACGGGCGTCGGTGTCGAATTCGTGTCGGACACCCGGACACGGCAAGGGACTGGGGTGCCCGTGCTTTATAGTCAATAAATTTTAACCAATGGGGAGTATGTTAGTAAGAGACTGTGTTGCTAACATTCCTCTATACGACAACGTTCAATGCACCCAAGTGGATATTCTATATAGGGGAGTTGAATTCGGATATGGATTGAAACACACTTCATTTAGGTAAGTAGTGAGTCATCTTTTAATCTATACCAATAGATAAAGGAGATACTTCTTTTGGTAACCACCTTTTGGTCTCCACTTTTATTAGACCATTATGCCCTTAATTAACAAAATATTAACAAATATGGATGTAATCAAACACATGAAGAGGAGAGGACATATCCATCTTTTCCTCTCCATTTTTTAAACTCCTCCATAGTTCTACCATCAACTACTAAGCAACTCCTTTACACATTTTTTTCTTCTTATTTTACACTTGAAGATGTAACTGCTCCAACGTGCTCATTCACGTTTTTGTGCTTGAAAGCAGTTTATATTTTTACAACTCCCACAATTTACCCATGCATTTTCACTTCTCTTCTCTCTTCACCAACCCTAAATGCACACCCCACACCCCACATCCCACATCCCACATCCCACACCCACTCCTATATAGCGCACTCACCACCATCCCTCTGCTCACTATTGTGCCATCCCTCTGCACCGCCGTTGCGTTGTCCCTCTGCTCGACGCCGTTGCATGGTCTCGTTGCAACACCGCTGCGACTTCGCACTGCTCGAACCACTTCGTTCAGGTACTTCCTCTGGTTGTTTCTACAAACCCTTCTTCTCTGACTATGAACCACTGAAATTGAAACCCTTGAATTCTCTATGTTTTATGAACGTGTGTGCCTGATTCCTCTATGTGAGTCCTTCTTTTTGCAGTAACACCATGTTTAGAGGTGAAATTTTGTGACTACTTTCAAGTGGGGTACTGAAATTGGTTAAAGATTGAGTTTTGGGTTTTGATATTTTTTTTCCGTGTTTGAGTATTGGAATGCTAGGACAAACAATATAACCCCTGTAAGTAACAATCGTGTCTCTTCTAGCCACAAAAACTCAACCGCTTTGGTCATTCACGTTTTTTTTTCTAGGTGTGATGGATATGTGTTATATTAAAGAACACCATCAAAGGGAACATGGCTTGGATGATATTTTTTTTCCAATTACAATAGGAAAAATGTTCAAACAATCTTTAATTTTTACACATATTTTTTATATTTATTTTATATATTTCTCCATTTCTCTTATTTTTCTCTTCACCAAATATCTTAATTTGAAATATATCAAAAAAAATCCTTAGAATTGAAGTATATACACCCTAAGAGCAAAGATAATTAAAGATCAAAATAAGAAGAAAAAATTCAACATGTGACATAATAATATTACCATTTCAATATTTCACAAATGCATTTATCAAATAGAATGATATTCAAGTATGTACAACAAATGGTTTGGTCAATTGTGTACAGATAGACATGTATTTACAAATATAATATATCAATTTATCATGCTATCATAACAAAGAGACATAAGAAGTAAAATTATGTATACTTTACAAAGTATATTAAACTAAAATAAATGTGACGGCGAAATAGAAATGTGGACACACAGACACTACCACTCCTGTGTTTCTGCTAGTTTACTATTACATGACTTCTTTTTAACAGAAGTGGGTTCATCTAGGTAAGCAGTTTGTCATCTTTTGTCATCTTTTACGTTACTATTAGAAAACTTCCTTTAAAGATAACCCAAAATGCGGTACGCATGTGCTGTCATTCACAGGTTTATTGAGAGAATTATGCAACTAAGCTCATCTCAACAAAAATCATAACTAAACTCAATAAGCAAAGTACTCCCTCAGGTCTAATTAATTTCGATTACTTCCTTATAAAGCCAAATCATAAAATCCCCCTTAAACAGTATTCAAGAACAACAAGATCTAGGAATGAAACAAAAGAATTCATAGATCGCGAAGCTTACTGCTGAAGAAGCTGCCGTGGAAGCAAATTTCCCCACCTTTGACGATATGGGAATGAATTACAAAGACGACAGTTGAACGTGTTTGACTTCAAATTTGAAAACGTCTACAATGAAAAAAGACAGGGTTTAATCGTCAAAAGAAACTAAACTAGGGTTTGATTCTTGAAACTTGAAATTCTAAATGGAAGATTGCAGTAACTATTTTAAAGAAACAGAATATCATGAGAGAGAGAGGGAGAGAGAGTGCTTACAGAGAGAGGAAACAAGGCGATATAGTGCGTGGAACCACAGTAAATAGAGAAGTACTGAACAAACCCAAGAACAAGAAGTTGCTTTTGTTGTACATTTCTTTTGGTTATTTTCCGAAAAAATTATTTTAAAATTTAGTTGGAAGTGAAAAATTAATTGGTAAGTAAAATTTGAAAGTTATAAACTAAAAAAATAGTTTTTCAAATTATAAGTGTATAATAAAATTTATTTTGAAGTAATTAAAAATTTAAAATGATAAAAAAATTATTATTTATTTAAAAAGATAATTAAAAAATTAGATAAATATATTAAGATAAAAATAAAAAAAATATAAAAAATTAAAAGTTATCATTTTTTGGAAAAAGTTACTATAAGTATCATTTAAAAACATTAGAAATTGCTAAAATAATTATTTATTAAACAATTAGATAAATTTTTCAATTAATAAAAAAAATTAAAAACTAGAATAAATAATCATTTTTGTACAAAAAAATTGATAAATTTATCCTCGAAAGAATGAAAATTCAAACTTTAGTCTCCAAAAATAAAAAATGTGATAAATAATTCATCCATTATCTTCTCCACGTTAGCATTCTGCATCCCACATTTTAGTATTTTATAAATAATTTTGGATTTTTTTTGTGTTATCATTACACAAATTTTACCTTTTCAATTCTTATCATAAACACCACATAAACTAAAAGATATTCTAAGATGTGTACCTAAAAAAGATAATTTTTTAGTCTAAAGATTAAATGAATAATTTTTACTTCTTCTTCTTTCTTTTTATTTTTTTATTTTTTTTCTACCTATGGAATCTAACATTTTACATTTGTTTCAAATATCAATTTCAGTTATTTTACCTTAAATAAGATTTTTTTTATTTTTTATTTACAAAATGGTAGAAGTTTTAAAGTGAGTTCCTGATTCAATCTTGACTAAATTGAACCTAAATAAATAAATTAGAGAAAAAAAACTAATTTAACCTAAAAATTAAATGATTGTGTTAAAAAAATTAAGAGTCTTGTTTATCCCCTAGTTTGAAATAATTTGTGAGAATCAATTGACGCATGAAGGATTATAGACGTGAGCTTCCAATAGGTGTTTTGAATTATGATATATAACTTAATAACTTAAGAACTATAATCGGATAAAAACTAGTATTATTGTTCAAAAACGCTACAAAGGGTTTATTGAGACAATTGTAGAAGATTAGGTGTTACTTAGGATAAAATGATAGTTAAAGGTGTCTATTTGTGAAAGGGTAAAAGTTTAGGGTGCTTATATGCTCTTTTCCCTTTATTTGTTAACTAAGAAATTCAATATTTATTTATTAGACAACTCCGCATATTTCACGAATTTCCACTACTGTACAAGAACTTCATCTAACAAAGCTCTCCCAGCAAGCTTCACACATTTAGCTTCAGCAATCAATCATTTTCTACTGCACTTTAGCTAAATTTCCCACACTTCACAATCCACATACACCATTCATGACGAAAGTCCAATGTCAACCAACTGAGCTGAACTAAACCCCTTCATTAAAAAATTGAAAGAAAATTTATATCTTGTCTCAAAAATTAAGGAAATGTTTGGTTTGGTTGTTTTCTATAGAAAATGATAATGAAATGTGTTTGGTTGGATTTTTAAAAACATAGGAAATAACCAGAAAATAAAAACAATAAAATATTATTTACAGTGTTTTCAGTTGAAAAAACAGAAATCTCATTTTGGATAAAATGAAATTGTGATGACAATCAATATAATTTCAAGCAAATCTAAAAATATAAAAAGACAAGAAGTCAATATATCATACATTTTTAATATTTTTATTTCATAAAAACAGAAAACGAGAAGTCAAATCAAACATATTTTCAGAATTATAATCTTTTAAAAATAAAAACAGTTTTCAAAAAATAAAAATAGAAAATGAAAATGCAAACCAAACACATCTTAAATTTTCCACACTTCACAATCCACATACACCATCCCTTCTCAACCAACTGAGCTGAAGTAAACCCCTTCAGTAAAAAATCTAACTTTTGAGACAAGATATAAATTTTATAATTTCTAGCTTTTTCCTTCTTTTTATAATCTGCATCAACTTGGTTTGTTCCCACACCGCACTCTCCAAACTTTGGCTAAAAACTATGGCCCTCTAATGCTACTTCATTTTGGGAAGGTACCAGTACATGTGGTCTCATCTTCTGATGCAGCACGTGAGGTGATGAAAACTCATGACCTAGTCTTTTCAGACAGGCCACAACGTAAGATAAATGACATCCTCTTGTATGGTTCCAAAGACCTGCCAAGTTCTAATTACGGGGAACACTGAAGGCAATTAAGGAGTCTGAGTGTGTTGCACCTTCTGAGTACCAAAAGGGTTCAGTCTTTTCGCGGCGTGAGAGAGGAGAAAACGGCTAGAATGATGGAAAACATTTGGCAGTGTTGTTGTGATTCCTTGCATGTGAATTTGTCTGACTTGTGTGCTGCACTTGCCAATGATGTAGCATGTAGAGCGGCTCTGGGAAGGAGATACTGTGGGGGAGAAGGGAGGGAGTTCAACATTGGTTGTTGGAGTTCAGGGAGTTGTTGGTTGCTGTCTCTGTAGGGGAGGACTATGTACTTTGGCTTGACTGGATGAGCAAGGTTAATGGTTTGTCTCAGAGAGCACACGGAGTGGCCAAAAATTTGGACCAGTTTATAGATGAAGTGATTTCGGATCACGTTAGGAATGGAAGAGATGGGCATGTTGATGTTGATAGTGAAGAGCAGAATGATTTTGTGAACGTTTTGCTTTCCATCGAAAAGAGTAAGACTACTGGCTCCACAATTGATAGAACTCCAATAAAGCTTTGATATTGATAAGTAAGAACATCATTTGTTTTGTATTTTGCTTCGGATCTGAGGTTTTGTACATGTAATATTGCTTCTTGATTTCTGTCTTTGCTCTGGATGATTCTGCTTCTTATAATAAATCAATAAGTAGAGAGAGCTCAGATTAACAGGGTCACGTGTTTCTTAAAATTTGAATTGATTAGATCTCAAATATCTAGAGTATTTTTTTTCTTAGTTCATCTGTACTGGCTTTTATTATTGGACAGTGGTGCTGTATGACCTTTGGTTGTACTAGAGTTTCCTATGATGATTTGTTATTAAATGAAATTGTAGGCACAAGGATAGGTTTGAAAACTGTGAAAATGAATATAAGGATCAACTGCAAGAATTGGCTGTCTAGTTATGCAGCAAGAAAGGAGAGGAAATGAAAGCTAGCTGATATTGTACTTTAAAAAAAAATCATCTTTTGATTTCTTGTTTATGAAAATGTGTCATGAGTGATTCTTATTTTCATAAAAGAGGGACCAAAAAGAGGTGATTTTTTGTGAAAGATAAAAATCACTCATGACATATTCCATCAAGGAGAGATTAAAAGGTGGTGATTTTTTATAGACTCAAAGTGAAAAATTTTATATTTACAAATTACAAGGACTAAACATGTTTAATCTTTTATTTCTATAGTATTCGAGGACCTGCCTATGTATATTATTTTCGTGAGTAAATAGGTAATGTGAATTGTTCAATGTTTATGAAGAGTTGTATATAACTACATTTAATATATTGTTGAAACTGAAACATTTATCATTAAATCAGCGTGGTTTGGTAACTACAATAAGGTGTCATGTAATTTTGTTTTCTTTTGTTCAGGACATGCTTGTTGCAGGTACTGACACAACTTACACAACCCTGGAGTGGACAATATCCGAACTGTTAAAGCACCCCAAAGGAATCATTAACATGTCTTGCTTGCCTTAGCCCAAGTCCACCACACTCCTTATGCTTACAAAGAGTTTCTTAAGCCACCCAATGAACTTTCTTGTCTGTTACAGTATCACCCCAAAGGAAGTTCCTGCCAATCTGGTCAAGTTTATCGCATACCACACGTCGTATGAACTCTGACTGCATAGTGCAAACTACTAGTATTGTTTGGCATTTAGAGTTTGACAGTATGCTATATGTGTAATTATTTATAGTTGTTATTGAACAATTTATTTGACTTCTGAATGTCCAAGTTTTAATGTACTAATCAAATTTGGTTGATGAGGTATCTGACCTATTTGGAGGACAGCATTCAATTTTATAAACAAGTTATAAGGATAATTTCTATGTGTTCACTATGCAATCAAGATACATGATACAAAGGATAAATTATAATTTTTGTGTCCTATTTTTAAATCAATATATTTAATTTTCTTTTTTTTTAAAATAAGTAATTTTGGTGCTTTCATCCGCCAACCGTCTAAAATTAAATGTTAATTTTGATATGACATATTAGTATTAACGCGACCCTTATATAGACCGGAAGAGTTGAACTCATAGTCTCTTGTTCAAAGATAAGGTAACAATATTTTATATGTATCATTAATCAAAATTTTTTAATTTTTTTCTAATTATAAAAATTTATAATTAAAAATATATTTAATATATAAATTTTTTTAATTTTATTTTACATCATTTTATATATTTTTTATTTTAAATACTTTACATATTTTTATTTTTTATTTTACCAATTTATAATTAAGTTTCATAAATTCATATATAAACTATTTACATAATTATTTTGTAGATTTATTTTAATATACGAACTACTTTTACTCTAATTATATAAATCAACATAATTGCATCAACGTAAACTATACAAATTAATTAAATTTATTTTAATATTTAAATTATTTTTATTCAAATTATATAAAATAATAAAATGTTAATATTTAATATTTTAGGAATTACTTACATGTTAATATTTTCGTTTTAACTATAAAAAATTATTTAGTAAATAAGTTTTTTGATACCAATTATATAAATCAATAAAATTATGTAAATTATCTTATGTTATTTATAAAAATTATGTACATTTATTTTTATATATAAATAATAAAAAATTAATTTAATTATGAAAAATAATAAATTTTAATTTTTATATTATTTAAATATTATTTTAAATTTACTTAATTTGTATAAATTACACAACATAGTTTTTTTAAAATAATCTATATATTAGTTTATGTATTTTTTTAAATTATATTAAAATAATAACAAATTTTTGTTAATTTATATTAAAATAAAATTTTATAATAACAATAAATACATGTAAAATTAAATATTAAATATACTTAAATATCAAATTTTTATTTTAATTTATAAATTTTTATAATTTAAAAAAATTAATAACTTCCAACTAATGATATATGTAAAATAGTATTTATAAAATTAAGTAAACAAAACAAGTGTCTTAGGATTTTATTGCTTTACCTTCAAATAAAAGTTTATGAGCTCAACTCTTATTAAGATTTTTTTTTTAGTTTTAACTTTATTTAACTCCTAGTCACATAAGTATCATTTAGACAATCTATATATGCGTCATGTCAATACCAATACATCGCATGAAAGTCAATATTTGATTTTGGATGATGAATTAATGAAAGAATCAAAATTACTTATTTTAAAAAAAATAGGATGATTAAATATTTAAATTTAAAAATAAGAGACTAAAATTACCAATTAAAATTATTAAAGGACCACAATTATAATTTAAGCTTAAATAACATAACTATCAAGTTAAGCATAAGATAGAAAAGGAATAAATCCCTGAACATTAACTACTAACCAGATCCTTTAAAATAATATTCTCCTAATAATTACCAATATACAAATAATCACTCCATAATTTTTGGTATTAATATAATCCCAATTTATTTGTAAGATATGTTAATTTATTTCTTGTAATTGATATATAATTTCTATCTCAGAATAATGAGATACATCAACTATACAATTCCCCACTTAAAAACCTCAATATATATATTCAGTCTTTCTGCTTGTCTAATCAATTCTCCCACACTTTTTCCATTGAAGGCAAACTGACCACAAAATCATTCTGGTCCTCACTTTCTGCATAAATTTCCCCATCGCTGCTATTCCTCAACCAACGACTAATGTGCTCCTCAATTGCTTCATCTATGGAAGATAAAATAAAATTAAATTAAAAAACTAACAACTATGAAGAATATACTTTTCAGACTCCCCTTGAACCAAATTTCATTAGTAGTTTAAAACTTGCACATACAACATAGAAGAGGCATATGTGATGTGTCACAATATGTGAAATTTTTATTTTTTTTATCATAACTTCTTCTTCTGGTCATTGCATATCAATTTCTCTGATATGCAGTTGCTACTGCAAGTAGAGGAGATTTTCTATGAACAGCAAGGCCAGCTGTTTCAGACATGTCCAAGTCCTCCCCTGCAGCCCCACCAGGCAATGACCAATCAAATTGGTGAACAAGGTTTGCTAATACCACCTCAATTATATTTGTGGCAAACGTTATTCCGGGACAACCTCTTCTTCCAGCACCAAACGGAATAAGCTCAAAATCATGTCCTTTGAAGTCTACTGAACTGCTGAGGAACCTTTCTGGTTTAAACTCTAGAGGTTGGTTCCAAGATGAAGGGTCTCTTGCAATTACCCAAGCATTCACTAATACCTGAGTGCCAGCTGCAATGTCATAGCCCTTCACTTTGATATCTTCCATGCATTTCCTAGGGACTATTAATGGAAGTGGAGGATGAAGACGAAGACTTTCTTTGATCACAGCTTTCAAGTAGTTCATTTGGCCCAAATCATCCTCAGTTACATGAGTCCTGTTACCAACCACACTTCTCACCTCGTCTTGCAATTTATGCATAACCATTGGGTGCTTTAACAGCTCTGACATTGTCCACTCCAAGGCCGTGTGTGTTGTGTCAGTACCCGCAACAAACATGTCCTGAAAAGAAAACATAATTACAGGACACCTTATAGTTACCAAACATCACTGATTTAACAATAAATGTTTCAATTTCAATAGTATCACACTTTCACATGAGCTATTTGCTCACGAAAACAATATACATGGCATATTTGAGATTACCAAAAGAGAAAGGTTAGATATGTTTTTACTATTTTTGTCCTAGTAAATATAAATAAGTTCATTACATGCCATTATAAAATATTGGCTCCTTTTAGTCCTTGGATTATGGAAATATATCATATAGGGTACTTATCGTTCATAAAAAGTCGTCTTCTTTTGTCTTTCATTTATGGAAAAAAGAACTATGCATGATACATTTTCAAAAACAGAGAACCAAAAGAAGACGATTTTTTTGTGGGGACTAAATGTGAACATTATCCTATTTGAAGAGAACAAATTTAACTCGATCTAATTTTGCTTTCTCTTCATTCTTGCTGTGTATCTTTGGGCAGCAAATTCTTGCAGTTGACCCTCTTTTTCTTTTTCACAATTTCCAGAAACTAGCCTTGTTTCTACAATATCATTTAATAACAAATCATCATAGGAAGTTCATATACAAAGGTCATACATCACCATTCACCCCTGTCCAATAATAAAAGCCATTACAGATGCAATAAACCAAAAGATAGTGTAGATATTTGAGATCTAATCAATTCAAATTTTAACACGTGATCCAATTAATCTAGCTAAATTTCTAGTATGATGCGTTGCATTTCATTCTATCTTTTGTTTAATTTGGATCATTAGCCTAGCACGAGTGATTTAGGCTTAGGTTCGTGCATAATCTCTTAGTTTTTCCTTTTAGGACGCTGTTACACTTTGTGGTGTGCTTTTGGTTTTAGGAAGCAACTACACAGCTAATTTTGGCTTGAAGGCCAAGTTGGATGAGTTGATTTCCTTGGAGGAAGATCTGGAAGATTTTTAGAGGCATGAGTGTGAATGTATGTATACATGATTTTGATGATGTCAAAGAAGAATTTAACAAGGTTGTTTCAAAGGATAAGCATTTGCTTCAAGAATAATTCAAGATTGCTTCAACAAACAAAGCCTTGTTTCAAGATTCACTAAAGATCAAGTCTTGTCTTAAAACAAAATGCTTTCAAGACATGCAAGATTCTGGTAATCGATTACCAGGAAGTGTAATCGATTACCAAAAGACAAGGTTGAAAAATAACTGTTGAAAAAGGTTTTGAATTTGAATTTTCAACATGTAATCGATTACCATATGTCTGTAATCGATTACCAGCAACGAAACTCCTGAAATTCAAATTCAAGAGTCATAACCCTTCAAATTATGACTGTGTAATCGATTACACAAACATTGTAATCGATTATCAGTGGAGAGTTTTCAGAAAAACTACCAACAGTCACATCTTTTCATTGGATTGGTGAATGACCATCAAAGGCCTATAAATAGGTGACTTGGGCACGAATTTTAGAGAGAATTTTGCTGGTCCAAAATGTCTTATCCTCTCAAAAGACAATGAGAGAGATTCCAAGAGAACTTCATTATCAAATGTTCTCTCAAAAGAAACTCTTGGACAAACACTTACAAATTCATTAAGAGTTCATCCATGAATCTTCATTGTAATATTCTTCTCTTGAAGAGAGAATTCTTCTTTCATTCTTCTTATTCAATGAGATTGGTTAAGAGACTATGAGTCTCTTGTTGTAAAGCATCTGAACACAAGGGATGGGTTGTCCCTGTGTGGTTCAGACTTTGTAAAAGGATTTTACAAAGATAGTGGAAATCTCAAGTGGGTTGCTTGAGTACTGGACGTAGGCACGGGACGTGGCCGAACCAGTATAAAACTGTGATTGCATTCTCTCTTCCCTTATCTCATTTATTTTATTGCAATCAATTTTGCCTTGCATGTTTAAAGAAAATTATTAAATTGATTGTTGTTACTTCTTCTGCATTCTAAGTCTATCTCTCTTAAGATTATTGAGGCCACAAGGTCCAACAATGGGATCCTTCATAATGGAGAATGAAAGCTATCTTAGCATGAAAATCATGAGGTTCTTGATCAAAAGTGAATATATGAAAGGTGTGATAAGTCCCCACAATAGTGTAGGTACTCCTGACACGTATTTTCTCTTTCAGCACGCCTCTCACACCTTGTGGGAGTAGTCACACTAGTGTGAGGCGTATCAAAATGACTATTTACAAATTTTTAATTTTATTTTCAATTAGGTTTGGACCTATGACTTATTTTTAAGTTTTAAATAGACATTTAAGAGATTCTTGTTTGAATTCTCTTGTGAAAGCTTAAGATCGAAGATCATGTTTTTCTAGATTTTTCCAATCCCATTCTCAATTTCTATTTCTTTTTGGGTTACTATGTGTGAGTAGAATCCTATTTTCTAAGAATAGGGTTAAGCCCTTGGGAACTAACTTGGTTTAGTTAAAATAATTAAAGAAGAAATTAATGGTGAACCTAATTGTTGAAAACCCTTGATAAAGACTTAAGCTTTTAACCATGAAAGTAGGTTTGATCCTTTGAGAAATCAACACCTACCATAAAAGATCTAATTGAACATAACTATCATGAAAGTATGAGTAAATTAAATTAGGCCTGTCTTCCTATCTTGAAAGAGAATATAATTTATTTTAGGTTAATTCATCTTCATAGAGAACCAAATAGAGCAATTGGTTGGTGGATTAAGCACATTGAAACCCATTGTGTATAATGTTGTAGTTTTTCCTAATTTTGTGATTAAATGTTTGATTAAAAATGCAACACGAAACTAAATTTAAATTTATGTTATTTCATGAAGAAAACGCGATCCATGTGGAGAGGCCGATAATTTTATTACTAGAGCAATTGCAAGAGCAAAACCTCACTGATCCAAAACAAAATAATGAGATGAAAGAGAAACCAGCGTACGTACTGAGTATACGATCATAATAAGCCATATATATGAAGAAAAATGTTCTTACTAACCAGTATCAAAGCCTTTATTACAGTTCTATCAATGGGGGAGCCAGTAGTGTTATTCTTTTCCATGGAAAGCAAAACGTCCACAAAATCATTCTGCTGCTTACTATCAACATCAACATCCCCATTTCTTCCATTCCTAACATGATCCTCAATCACTTCATCTATAAACTGGTCCAAATGTTTGGCCACTTCTTGTGCTCTATCAAACAAACCACTGACCTTGCTCATCAGCCAATCAAGCCAAGGCACATAGTCCCCTATAGACACAGCACCCAACAACTCCCCAAACTCCAACAACAAACTCTGAAACTCCCTTTCTCCTCCCCCACGGTATCTTTTACCCAAAGCCACTCTACACGCTACATCATTCGTAATTGCAGCACACATATCAGTCAAATTCACATGCAATGAATCACTACAACACTCCCTAATGTTATCCATCATTCTAGCAGTTTCCTCCTCTCTCACACCTCGAAAGGATTGAACCCTTTTGGTGCTAAGAAGGTGCGACACACTCAAACTCCTTATTTGCCTCCAGTATTCTCCGTACTTAGAACTTGCAAGGTCTTTGGAACCGTACAAGAGGATATCATTTATCTTACGTTGTGGCCTGTCTGAGAAGACAAGGTCATGAGTTCTCATCACCTCACGTGCTGCATCAGCAGATGAGACCACAAGTACTGGCACCTTCCCGAAATGAAGCAGCATTAGAGGGCCATATTTTTTAGCCAATGTTTGGAGTGTGCGGTGTGGGAACAAACCAAGTTGGTGCAGATTACCCAGCAGAGGTAACCTTGGAGGTGAAGGGGGTGAGTTTTTGGAGGTTACTGCATTGGAATACCATTTGATCATGAATGCAAGAGAAAGGCAGAGAACAAAGACAGTGAAGAAAAGCATTGTGAATGAATGCGAATTTTCGTGGGGCATGAAACTTGGTACCATATGCTGAGTGGTGATGACTACTATGAATATATGGTACTGATTAATTTAATCTTGCATGGTAAGGTAAGGGAAAAAGACACGTTAGGTTAAAAACTTGCACATGTGGCAAGAAATATGTGGGTGGCAAGATGTGTGGGAAAGTCAAAGGCTGAGTGGGGATATCCAAATTGAGTGACTCTTGTTCTTGGTACAGGGCATGGAAGATTTTCTTCTCTCTTTTCTTTAATCTTAGCTCCTAATGTAATGCACTTTTGCTTGTCTCTTTTTAGAATTTAATTCTTGGCTTAATGAATTAGTCCCTTTATTTATTTAGAATGTTCAATTGAAGCATGGAAAACAAGATAATTCACACTACTAGACAATGGATATTTTTCAAATCTTATCACCCGTATCAACTCGTAGCAATGATTGAAAAAACTTTTAATGAAAGACAAGAGGATGAAATTGCTTTGATATCCTTAACTGAAAATTCGAACGTTGCAATATTTGCAGAAATTAAAAACGTATTTATATAACACCTTCCTTTTGTTTTCTCTCGTTTCTTGCTGTATATCTTGTCAGCAAAGTCTCGTAGTTGACCCTTATTTTCTTTTTCACAATTTTGAGAACCTATCCTTGTTTCTACTATATATCACTTTAATAACAAATCATCGTAGGGAACTCTTATACCAGCAAAGGTCATACAACACCACTGTCCAATAATATAAGCCAGTACATATATATGAACGAAACCATAAATAGTACCGAAGATTTTTTTTGAGATCTAATCAACTCAAATTTTGATAAACATGTGACCCTATTAATCCAAGTTGCCTCTAAACAATTTATTATAAGAAGCAGAATCATTCCGTACAACGGCGGAAGTAATGGGGAAGCAACATTACATGTGCCAAACCCCAGATCCAAGACAGAATTCAAAAAAGAAAAAACTAACTGTTGATAAATGTGGCAAATCATATGATGTAAAATTAAAAAAAGGGTAAGAAGAAAAATGGAATGGAAAAGAAACCAGGTGTAAGAACATAATAACCTATAGAAAAAAAAAAAATGATGTTCTTATTACTAACCGGTATCAAAGCCTTTATTGCAGTTCTATCAATGGGGGAGCCAGTTGTGTTATTTTATTTCTATGGAAAGCAAAGCATCCACAAAATCATTCATTCTGCTCCTCACTATCAACATCAACATCAACATCAACATCCACACCTCTTCCATTTCTAAAATGCTCCTCAATCACTTCATTTATAAACTGATTTAATAGTTTGGCCACTCTGTGTGCTCTCTCAAACAAACCACTAACCTTGTTCGTCAGCCTATCAAGCCAAGGCACATAGTCCCCAATAGACACAGTACCCAACAACTCCCCAAACTCTAACAGCAAATGCTGAAACTCCCTCCCATTATAATACTGATAATGGGAAGAGAGAAAAAAAAAACATTATTCACAGCAAATTATTCTAAGTTTGTGATAGCTGCGAACCGCAAGCATGCAGCAATATGTGAGCAACATATTTTTGTTTTAGTTCTTAGAAAACACCATTAATATTTTTGCAGATTTGAGTTAAATTAGTTGCTTAGGGAATTATATTGCAAGGACAAGAACTATTAATTACTTCAAGATAAATTCAACTTTTACACAAATCAGAGTAGGATCAAGGGGTAACTTATAGTGGTGGCTTCCTAGTTGCCACGGGAAAGGTTGGATTACCAAGCACATAATAAGCCATATCAAGTAATAAATTACCGTGTTAAATTATTCGCAAAGAGAAATAATAACACATACAACATACTGTTAAACTCTTAATTCAACCAATAGTAATAGTGTAAGCCAAACTCTAATGTCAACCAACATTAGTAGTTTATATCTATAACCT
Organism: Glycine soja; assembly: GCF_004193775.1. NCBI lineage: Eukaryota > Viridiplantae > Streptophyta > Magnoliopsida > Fabales > Fabaceae > Glycine > Glycine soja. The sequence continues at coordinate 38,470,088 of NC_041008.1, forward strand.
GCCAAATTAGATGAACAACACATAATCATCCGTTAAGCAGTAACAAAGCTTGTGCAATCCATTAAACCACAGTTGGAAACGAGAGAAACCTGCAGACACAAATGCATCCACAACGTAAAAGAGTCATGTGTGTTACAATATAAAACACAACCTTATTGCTTTTATAATAACTTCTTTTTATGGTCATTATATACTAATTTCTCTCATATGCAGTTGCTACTGCAAGGAGAGGAGATATTCTACTAGCAGCAAGGCCAGCCGTTTCAGACATGTCCAAGTCCTCCCCTGCACCCCCATCAGGCAAAGACCAATCAAATTGGTGAACAAGGTTTGCTAACACCATCTCAATTATAATTGTAGTAAACCTTACTCCAGGCAACCCCTTCTTCTAGCACCAAATGGTATAAGCTCAAAATCATGTCCTTTGAAGTCTATTGAACTTCTGAGGAACCTTTCTGGTTTAAATAATAGAGGTTGGTCCCAAGGTGAAGGGTCTCTGGCAATTGCCCATGCATTCACTAATACCACAGTGCCAACTGCAATGTCATAGTCCTTCACTTTGATATCTTCCATGCATTTCCTAGGGACCATTAAGGGAATTGAGGGATGAAGCCGAAGACTTTCTTTGATCACAGCCTTCAAGTAGTTCATTTGGCCCAAATCATCCTCAGTTACCTGAGTCCTATTACCAACCACGCTTCTTACCTCTTCTTGCAATTTATGCATCACAGTTGGGTGCTTTAACACTTCTGACATTGTCCAATCCATGGCTGTGGTAATGTCACTACCAGCAACAAACATGTCCTGAACAAAAGGAAAGCAAAGTTACAACACACCGTGCTGATTTAACAATAGTGTTTCAATTTCAATAGTATGAAATATATACTAAACTTCATAAACATTGAAAATTTTGCATGAGCTAATTTACTCAAGAAAATAACGTACATGGGCAAGTTTGAGATAATTACAAGAAAAAAGGATTAAATGTGTTTTTACTTTTTGATCCATGCAATATAAATATGGATTCCATTTAATTAGTCCCTCCATTATGGAAATATATTCGTAAAAGAACCATCTCTTTTTGTCTCTGGTTTATGATACATGACACATTTTCATAAATAAGGAACTAAATGGAAATGAGTTTTTTGGTACGGATTAAATGTGGACAATACCCCATTTGAAGAGACTAAAAGCATATTTAACCCCTAACTTTTGTTTCCACTCCTTTCTTGCTTTATATCTTGGCAGCAAATTCTTGCATTGCCCCTCATTTTCTTTTTCGCAACTTCCAGAACCTATCCTTGTGTGTAAATGTACAATAGCAGATTAATAACAAATCATCACAGGAAACTCATATACAAAGGTCACATTATATATCACCACTGTCCAAAAATAAAAGCCATTACAGATGAAATAAACCAAAAAAAAGACAGATATTTGAAATCTAATCAATTCAAATTTTGAGAAACATGTGACCCTTTTAATCTAAGTTGCCTCTACTTATTAATCTTTTTTAAGAAACAGAATCAGCCCAAGCATCGACAAAAGTGAAGGAGAAGCAATATTTACATCTGCAAAACCTCACAGATCCAAAACAGAATACAAAAAGTAAAAAAATGAGATGTAAGAGAAACCAGGTGTAGTAACGTAACAAACTCAAAAAAAATGATGTTCTTACTAACCAGCATCAAACCCTTTATTGCATTTCTATTAATTAGGGAGCCAGTAGTGTTACTCTTTTCTATGGATAGGAAAACGTCCACAAAATCACTCTGCTCCTCACTATCAACATCAACATCCCCGTCTCTTCTATTCCTAACATGTTCCTGAATCACTTCCTCTATAAACTGGTCCAAATGTTTAGCCACTCTTTGTGCTCTCTCATACAAGCCAAGGTACATAGTCCCTTAAAATAGACACAGCACCCAACATCTCCTCAAACTCTTGACAACAAATTCTGAAACTCCCTCCCTTCCTTCCCACAGTACCTCCTTCCCAGAGCCACTCTACACGTCACGTCATTCGTAAGTGCAGCAAACATATCAGTCAAATTCACATGCAACAAATCACTACAACACTGTTTCCTCCTCTCAAACCGCGATAGGATTGAACCATTTTGGTGCTGAGAAGGTGTGACACACTCAAACTCCGTACTTGCCTCCAATATTCTTCGTACGTGCATGGAACATGCGAGGTCTTTGGAACCGTACATGAGGACATCATTCATCTTAAGATGTGGCCTGTCAGAGAAGACCAGGTCATGAGTTTTCATCAACTCACGCGCTGCATCAGCAGATGAGACCACAAGTACTGCTACCTCTCCAAAATGAAGTAGCATTAGAGGGCCATATTTTTTAGCCAAAGTTTGGAGTGTGCGGTGTAGGAACAAACCAAGTTGGTGCAGATTTCCCACTAGAGGTAACCTTGGAAGTGCAGAGGGTGAATTTTTGGTGGTTGCTGCATTGGAATACTGTTTGATGATGAACATCAGAGAACAGCAGAGAAGGAAGATAGTGTGAATGAATGCAAGTTTTCTTGGTGTCATGTAACTGCATCTGCATGCCTACTTCAACATAACTTGTACCTTCTGCAGACACCAGGTGCCTTGTCACCTTCTCCTGTTTTGATTTTAAAACCGAATTTTCCGATTTGAATCGGTTCGGATCATAGTAACATACTCTCTCTGACCTCAACCACATTTAATAATCTCAATTAAAAATAAAAAATAAAAAAAGTTACCTTTCATTAGAATTTTGATATCTGAAATAAATAAAAAATATCATTAGACTTAAAATTTTAATTAAATAAAACATATTTTAAAGACAACGTTAAATAAATTAAAATTTTCTTATATTTAACATCAATAAAAAAATTCTTATATTTATGATTGGAAGAAGCAATTTGTTGTTTCCCTCTCAAATCATGTATTGGTAATTCGATCCTTGTTATTGCTCTGTTCTCTTTTATAAAAAAAATTCAAATCTTTTTTTTCAAAGTAAATATTAACAACATATGTCTTATGTCTTATTTAATGAGAATATTTTTCAAATATCATTTATTTAATGAGAAATTTATGCTTAATATCAAGTTTTAACTAAGGATAATTTAATAAAAATTTATTTATTTTTATTGAAATTATATAATTTAATAATAAGATTAACTAATTTTCTTAATAAAATTAAAACTAATATTTGCCAATTCGCACACAGGATGGATGAGGTACTTTCAACGAATATTAGGTTGATTTGAATAAGATTTTCAGACTGATATGAAGGCACTAATTAAGGGCAAGTAGCAAGTTTGTGAGATTTTAATAATTTTTTCCTCCTCCCTTAAATATAAGGGAAAAAAATATTCATTCTAAATTTAATTAACCGTATTTAACTATATTAATTTCAATTAAATATTTTTTCCAACTTATCCTTCATTCAAACATAATATAAGAAATAAAAAAAATTAAAATTAACACCTCAATTAAATAAAAAATATTTTAAAATAATAACATTAATTAAAGTAAAATTAATCAAAATTTTCTTATATTCAAGACAATTCTTTTTTCTTATATTCGAGAGACCGAAGACAATATTAGTCATCATAAAGTGAAAGAATGAAAATAATAATTAAACCTACTAAAATAATGAGTTGGTCACTTAGTTAATGACCGACTAAAATGATATAAAGCCACTTACTAACATTCTTGTAAAAAATCACTAACTGAAAAGTACCTAATATTGTAAATTTGTAATACAAAATAAGAATTGGCAGATAGTTCCAAAATGTGCCAATCTGAAAAACAACTCCATAGTAATTTCATGCAAGTTTTATTTTTCCCTCCACTAACGTTTCACAATGTTGAATATCAACAAAACTTGGCTTAGAATGAGAATTGTTAACGCACAAATCTCCACTGGTATTTAACATTAAACAAGACTGACTAATCCAGCTAGCTAGCTTCCGAAACAAAGGGACTTGGGCACTTGAAACAAAGTCCAATACAAGAAAATGAATGAATAAACAAGAATATTGAAAAAAAAATTACCACTATTGATTACACACAAACTATGCTAGGTACGTATCTCACTATTGATTTTTTTGTATACAAACAACTCAGCGTCATCACCAGCATGGTAATACAAGAATAAGGGTATAAGCGCTGTGAGCAGAGAATAAAAGTTGGTCAGACTCGTGTAACAGAGTCCCATTTCCTCCGGAATAACAACAAACCCTAAATTATGCCGTGGCTGTACAGAGTTTCCCTTTGAGCTTTCATCGAATTCTACACGATTCAATGACCTCACTAACAGCTTTATGAGTCTCCGGCGAAATCATGTTCAATGATAGATGGAATTCCTGCAGACAAGACACAATGATGCCTTTAAAAAGCTATCAATTGTGTGAAAAACACTTACAAAAGCAAAAAAGGAAAAGGTGATGAGGCCCCAGGTGTCCAAAATGATTAAGGTGAAACCCCCAGTTACCATTCCCAAATAAATTTAGTGTCTAACAAATATGTCAAGCTAACTTCACATTTTCATCTCCATGGTGTTAACAATTATCTACATACCACAAATCTGTCCAACACAGGTACAAGACTTGCTAAGTTCTGGTCTGGAAGATTGTCAGCAATTGCTGCACGGATGCTCTTACTGTAGAGCAAAAAAAGAAAAAGTAAATTATAGGCCCTAAAATATACAACAAAAAAATTCAGAAATTACCTTTCAGTGGAAAGAAATGCTAGAAGCAGCGCAGAATAAGCTTCCACAATCATTTTCTCAGCTTCTTTTTCACCTTGTAGAACAGCTGCCTCATCATTCTGCATGATGAAACATATGATTAATCAATAAAATTTCATATATTTCCACATCTACATTACATGAGACACACCAACTTTATTTAAGTGTTTCTACTTTCTAGCATTGATAAACAAGTAAATAAGAACAATGATTACATATCAGATGAGATCTACTAGAACATTTTCACATATTGGAAGTTTGAAGCCAATTCCAATTTGTTTTCCATATGCATCCTATTGCATTATCCACATCAGGGCACAATCAAGTCAAGCACGATTCCAACTTCCATTTTTCTTTACCCATTGCTTGTTCATTTGAATTTTAACTGTTTTTTTTCTTTAGAAACTATTTCAGTTTACGTAAACAAAAACATCTTTTAATCACCTGATAATGCTGAACCATTACACATGATATAGTAAACAAGTTGGAAAGATTACCTATAGATTTCCAATTAGAGGATATAACATCAGTAATTTCTCAACCAAAAGAGCAATTCTAGTATTCGATGCAATTCCAAGCTTCCCACAAGCATATCAATAGATAAGGAATAAAAATGCGAATAAACATAATAATTGTCACAAGAATTTTAAGGAAAAAATTTAACATGCTACCCACCAGTTGCAAATGTTTATCTTCCCCAGCTCCTTCACTTTCACCCAGGTTAGCCAAGAAAATGGAGCATAATAATTGAATAACATCCTTCCGAACCTCCTGGTGCAAGCTTACTGAGGAAGGTAGCAGAACACTGGCTGCTGCAAGTCGTGATCTGCAAAAAAACAGAAGCATGCTTGAAAGGGTTTTCACAAATGGCTTACTGGGCATTGAAATTTATTAGTCTAACCATTGGATAGGAAATACACATCAAGTTAATCGAGTTTACAATATTTTATGCTTGAATGGGTTTTCACAAATGCTTGCACTTCATTAATCAACTTCAATCTACCCGACATTATACTTTCATTACATAATGTTTAATCTATTAAAAATTTGGCATGTAATATGTATGATCATTAAGATATTACACATGATTCAGCAATTATATTTGTTAAATTAAAATCCTATAAAAAGTTATTAAGTGGAACAAGTGCCCAAGACTTTCTAAAGGGGATCCAATTGTTTGGAATAAAACTAACAATAGAAGAAAAACAATCAACAAAAAAAACAAACAAATCTCTTGCTCATGTACCTCTATTAGTTTCATTACCAACAGCCAGTTCAGAAGTTGCTCAAATTACCTGTTATGACCATCCTTCTCGACCAGGTTTACAAGCAGGCCCAGAATAGCAACAAGGAAATCTAACTCATGATCAGTCAGATGCCTATCGGATTGATGATCTTTTGTCGTTCCTGCACCATTTTCCTTTATTTGAGCAAAGGATGACGATGAACTGAAAGAAGGGAAATGACCAGCAATTAACATAGACATAGTCTCCAATCCTCCATAGTTAGCAATTTGCCGACAGCCAACAGGGTTGTCATTGGTCAAATTCATCAGCACCTAAAATAAGAAGTGAGTTAGTGAAAAAATTGTAACTAACCTCTGCATGAGAAAAACCCTGATAGGATCTCCTATAAAAAGAATAACAAAAGAAAACGACAGAGAGGACACACATATCCAAGTTCCACGGATAGGTCTATCAGTATATATAAACAAAAAATGAATTATATATCCAGCAGATATCTCTCTAAAACATCGGTATAGTGTATAACAGTGACAGAAAACTCGATTGCAGCTATGCATTAAACAAAAAATAACTCTCAAATGGTTAAACAGGGAAGCAGTTCCTCCACTTTCACTCAATTACCCAAACATTATGAGAATAAGTGTATCTAAATGTTGCATAGAACAAAATCAAATCAGATAAAATACCTTTACAGCAGTAAGAAGGCAGTCAGCTAGAAGGCTGGAATCTTTTTCATCACCAACATCAGAACTGGAACAATTGATGTCTCCATTACTTAATTCTCGTTGGCTCACATTGGTGTGAGATTGACATTCATTTTCAAACTCTCTGTTTGCTACCAGATGCTTTTTAGAATGAGATTTTTTTTGTTTTCCTGATAATAGATCCCACTTAGAGGGTGCAAAGTCATCCTCATCAAATGCAAAGGGATCTTGGCTATCATCCAATATTACAACTGGGGTACCTTCCATAAAGCGAACATTCTTCCCAGAACTATTTTGAATCGTGGATGTTTTACAGTATGAACTCTTAGATGCACCACTACAAGACCCAGACATGGAAGAACTGACCCTCGTCTTTAGTGAATAAGTATCAGTAGTTGAAGTGCTGGGAGTTTCAGAAATGGATAGCGAACTTTCCAACCGATTACATGTCAATATTCGGTTGATCTGAGAAGCATTAGAACTCTTAACAGAAGAGGCTCTCTCCACACCGTGGTACTTTCCAGTGGAACTGATGGATAAAGTCTCATTCTCTGTGAATTCAAAAGAAGGAGCATTCAGAAAATCTGAAGACTAACTTATTTCTACATTACTAAGTCACCACCAATTTATCTTCTAGAAGTTAGATTGTTAGAATATGACAAAAAACAGTGCACAACCCAAATACCCGGGACTGGGAAGAAACAAATTATCTTTATAACAATATTAAGGTGCAGAACAACGAAAGACAAGGCACAGCAATGATTGTCATTCTACAAATTACCACATCCTGAAAAAAGGTAAGTTTTCTACAAATTACTCAACCCAGACCAAGCCCATCCCCTTTTCCTCTCAATTCAAGCCTACCATGCAGTACCAGTGCCTATCCTTCCTTTAATATTCTCATTTCTCCTCAACAGATTTACCACCTCCCACTATTCCTTGCAGCCCAGCATTCAGTTATGCTCCAGACTTAACAGCATGAATTTTCCATTTATTTACTATTAGGTGTCCTCTTCATCCATGCCTGCATACATTAACCTTTTACATCCCATCCCCTTCAGAATACCATATGCCTCAGTAATAGAGGCCTGTCAATTCTGCAGGTTGATAAAAAAACATAGCAAAAGATAATAGTTATCTCCTAATAGAGGGAAACAATTTAAGCAATCAATCCTGTCTGTCTTGGATAAAAGGATAAGTAAGAGTATGAAGGTTCAAGAATGGTTTGGCAAATTTCTGTATAGAACTCCAACCTAATACTAACAATCTAGTACCTTTATAGTCTCTGAGCTGATCCAGTTCAGAATCATGACTGGTCATAGAGAAGGGATCATAAGGCTTGTTATCATTGGATGCAGCAGAGGCACTTCGATGTAAACATAGATCTACAAGTTAGAAGATTTTTGGCAGGGAGAGAGGAAACAAAAGCTTAGAACCATTAGAAATGTAAACTAATCAAAGCAAAATAACATGACTATTGAAAATAAAATAAATAATAATGAAAAGGCAGCAAAAGCAAGAAGTTACCCTTTGAGTGATCATTACCTGAGAGGATTTTTATGACAGTTATAATCAGCTCCGTAAATGAAGTTGGGGGTCCCTGAGGACTCAATTTTCTTTTCATTCCAAGCAAATGAGTCTATAATGAGAAAATAAATGTTAAGATTGAATGATTGATAAATTAAAAATTTCACCAAGCAATGAATGCAATGCAGCAAACTGTATGCATTATGCAATACAGATGGAGAATGTCACACATGTAAAATTCAAGACAACCCAAATTACATCTATAAAAATAAACAAACAAGTTTACAAGTAAAACAGGCAAAGAACACATGTCAACCTGATTGCCATTGCTTAGGAAAGTTGCATTTTCCATTATCTTCAAGCACTTGAGAAGCAAAGTTAGGCTCTTGATTCGTTTGTCATTTCTTAAATCTTTGGTAGACAGAGAACTATCCTTCATCCAATTCTGAAAGACAAATCCACAGTTTTCAGGTAGTTATTACCATAATTTCTTATTTGAGGAAGCAAATATAGGGTGCATTTGATCACGATTATGTTAGAAGTAATGTTGAAAGAATTGATTTTTGAAAAAATTAAGGTTAAAAAATTTGTGTTTAAAAATGAGTTCAGAATAAATGATTTTTTGGATGAAAAAGTTTAATTACTCTTGGCGTTCAACTACAGAATATTTTTATGGGTCCCACACCAAGAATCTATTTAACAGAAAAGCTAAAAAAATTAAGTCAAAACCAATTTGACCCACAGCAGAATTAGTTGAGAGTCTAAAAAGTTACCCAAACACTCATGTTACTATACAATTTGTTCTTTTATCAACAAAAATGTGATTTTGAAAGCTTTCCAAACAGGCCAATAAAAGAATTGGTGAAATCAGCAGAATACAATATCTCATGTCAGATAAAAAAATATCAATCAGAAAATATTCTGTTTTAACTGTCTCTGTCAATTTCTTTTGGCCAAAGTTATGTGTACTACAAATATAGTAAGGCATATATATGAACTAACATACAAGCTCACACCTCCAAATCTGAATGACAATTCATGGTGACTTCAAAGACTGCATCAAGTCCTCCATGCTCCCTTAATTTTTCCTTGAAATTTCCACCAGCCTTCCGTACAGCACCACTGGTTTCTGAATGCAAGTAATCCCCCAAAACATCCAAAGAAAATATAAAAGAATACTCAGAAGATGTTCCAATAGAGGTTCCATAAAAGAATATATACAGTCAGCAGGATCATGGAACATTACAAAGCCCATTGAAGTTAGTTCCTGATCAACTATAACTTTTTGTGAAGAAAGAATACCACAGAAATCATAATTTACAAGTGAAAACAGCATAATCCTAATTAATTTGGGATGGAAATTCACATAAACAAAGACCACTGATATACAATTCAGAATAAAGCCCCCTAGCATATAAACAAACCAGATTCCATCAAATTAAGCACCACTGTTCTGAGAACTTACTAGTTTTATTTGTATTTCAAAATCAAGATGGCACCGTCAGAACTTAGAAAGAAATAAAAATAAACAAGACTAATACATAAACTCATCGCTAATGATTTTAAACACTAAATAGTAAATACCAGTATAAAATATATATGAACAGATTTGGTTGCCTACTATTATTTTTGTGCAAAAATACCGACATTAGCATTTAAAAGGACACAATATAATAGAGGGAAAAGAACATCTTCAGCCAATAATACAAACTAGAAATAAATGTACTTTACGATACCATCAAGAGAAATGGCAGACAAACAACCCTTCTCCATAGTCAGCAATGCTAACCATTTTGGGCATAACTCTGGCCTCTCCACCCTACTGTCATTCTGACATGTTTTCAGCTCTTTGAAATTTACTAGAATTTCTTGAACTCTAGAAAAAACTTCTGCAGAACTGGAGTCCAATCTTCCCGTTGTATTCGTATTTTTCAGCATGTCATCATTCTGACGCAATGATAGAAGTTTATAGCCAAATTTTGGTGCTTTGTCTTTAATAGCTGAGGAGATAATTGGTTTTACCAACTTCATCAGAAATTGAATAGAACCAGGTGATTCAAGGAGGTGATCATCTTGGCCCTGAAAAACAAAAGCACATCCAGTCAAATACATAATAATAGTAATACTCATATTGGTCATAGCTTCTTTCATCATTCATAAATTCACTAACTGCAATTCCACAAACAAAAGAAGACTTACATCACCAGTCAAAACGTAGAAAAGGGTTGCAGCTGCAAGATTGCTGGGAGAATCATCAAGACTGAGGCCCAAAATAGAATCAATTATTGTCTTTGCCATCCTAGAAAGCATAAAAATCAGGGATTTATCAGCTAAACATCCATACTGGTATTTTTCTATAAGAGCTCAATCCAGGGACTCAGTTTAAAATTCCAGATTTAAATGAAGATTCATGGAAATAGAATAAACAGTCATGTTAGTTCTCGAGAGCTCTGTGTCACCCCCATGTCTAAGTCACTCAAGATTTAAGTTGTCACCATATTAGTGCTCCAAAGATTTTGTGACCATAATGTCACACATCCCTAAGGAAGACAAAAGTAGTGACACAAAGAAACTATGAGGGACTAATTTTGTGGCAATTAAATCTTCAAAGGCTCAATTTGGTGACAATCTATGAAGTGCTAGAGCAATCACAACAAGACATCTTTGAGGGACTAAAGTGATGACAAAAAAACACATCTCTGAGGGACTAAAATGATGACAAAAAACATCATTTGTGGGATTAATTTGGCAGCTAAAGCTTTTTGAAGAACCTAATTGAGGGTTTTCTCTAGACAATATTACCCTGCCTCGCTCATGGACAATTAGATAATACTAGGGTAAATGATAACAGCAAAATTATGAATCTTATTAAGCTTGTGAATCTCGATATGGAAAATTTCACATCATTATTACGGTATCAAATAGCAAGAAAGTCACCCACAATGGGTGACTGAAGTGGGATGCAAAGTCAGCAGTTCAGGGATTCAACCACACAAGAAAGCAAAGGGGAGAGGTTGCTCAATACCTCGTAAGGTTTAACAAAAAAAAAACGGCAACAAAGACCATTAAGTGAAATAGACATGCGCAATCCCTAGAAACTGAAACATATCTAATCTCCCCATCAAGCCGCATTTCTACAAAAGAAGTGCCAAAGAGATCCCAAGATCGAATCGACCCAAACGGAAACTACAACAAACTCAGCAAATTCACTAAGAAATTTACCAACACTTTCAATTCTTCATCTCAGGGAGAAGTAATAAGAAATAACTCATCAAATCCACGACGAATTTTACAGCTCCCAACCCATCCCTAAAATTCAAAAGCGCCAACATAATTCAAAAACCCAGCAAAATTCAAAACAATTGTGAACCTAAAACCACCCCACCACTCCTCCCAGCCCAAATTTAAAAATTTGAACCAAACCCAACAAAAATTAAAGAAAAACAAAAGTAAATTAAGTCAAATTAAACACCCACAGACTAATAACACTTTTTTCAAGAAAGCCATTTCAGATTCGCAAGAAAACAAGAAAGATTGAGCGTAATTGACGCACCCTTGAGTCCTGAGGAGCCTTCTCTGGTGCGTGGTGGCGCAAATTGTCAAGAGCGACACCAAGCTGGCCCTTCTGATCCGCAGAGGCTGACCCTTCCGAAGCCCATCGAGGGCGAAATTGACCTCGTCGACGTGCTCCATCATCTCTCCGAACTCCTGCGCTTCCATCAGCGTCGACGTCGCCGGAATCCCCTCCGCCACCGCCCGCTTCGCCCTCTTCGACTCCCTTGCGCCGCCTGCGCCGCCGCCGAAGTCGTCGATCTCCGAATCGAAGAAGGACCAATGCTGCGAGGACGAGTCCTGCGAGGAGAACGCGAAGCCACAGACAGGGTCGTCAATCTCCTGAGATAAGGAATCCCTGAATGGCTCGGAAACGTCGCCGTTTAAGGAAGAGGAGCCCGAGCACGTTCCCGAGAGGGTTCCTTTGCGGCGACCGTAGGTGCGGACGATCATCTTAAACGGAGATCGGTGGCGGGTGGTGGGGGTTGGTGGCGGCTACACAGAAGAAGAAGAAGAAGAAGAAGGGTTCGGCATTTCGGTAGAAGAAAAGGGCTTTTTCGGAATTTGAAATTTTGTAGAATTCAGCTAGCTGGAGTGAGTTCAAGAACTGGAAAAAGAAAACGAGGAAGAAGAATTGAATTGAATCGACGAAGAAGAGTGGTGTGTTTGTGTGTTGGGTGAATTTGAATTTTTCTTTCTTGTTATCAAATTCCGTGCGATTTTGAAATCGATGGGGCAGTGTGGTGGTTTATTTTATCCGGTAAGAAATAAAAACCCCTTTAGTCAATACCTTGGGAAGGAGGGTATTTTCGGTATTTCAGACATCGCTTTCTCACGTGGAGGTGGAGTAATGAATTTTTTTTAATGTATTTATTAGTACTAACTATTTATTGTCCCTTGTTGACTCCTACTATATTATAAATCCAAGTCATATTTTAATGTTAAAAATGTATTGAATATTTAATATTCACAAAAAATATTTATATTTAATTTTTATTATTTTTTAATATCATTCTTAATTTTAATTTAAAATTTAATTTAATTTGATTTGATGATAAACTTAGGAAAAAAATACTATCTCATGATACTTTCTTTTATCTTTATTTATATATTTGATCTTCTTAACTGGTTATTACTTTTAATTTGATTTTTATCTTTTTTTAATTGAAAATAATCTACCATTACAATGCAAGTTATCTACCATAAATCCAAATTATTATTTATATGGTAAACGAAATTATTTGTTATGAATTTTATTTATAATATAATTCATATATTCCAAAATATTTATTTATTGTAAATTTTAGTTATATAAAAATAAATATTTTTCATATGAATTACACTTATTGTTATAGATTTTGTCAACTTCGATTATGCTAGCTGAAAATATTATAAGTCTACAATAAAAAATAATTAATATCTATCCTAATTTTTATTGTTATTGTTGTTAGATAAGATTATTATGGATAATAAACATCCAAGACAGAACTAATTATCACTCAATTTTTCGATCCATTTGATACTCCACTAAAAATAATCTTATTTGAGTTAGATAAGATTATTATGGATCATAAACATCTCTCTCCAAATATTTAACAAATTTGTATACTTAGGATTCAAATCTAAAACATAAAATTAAGCTTAAATAATTTCACACTAAGTTAGTTGATTTCAGGTGATTGATTGTGATTGTACCTTTTTATATAGAGTTAGTAGGATGTGCAGTTATTTTTTGGGGGCAAACCATCCAAGACAGAACTAATTATTACTCAAAATTAAGTTCATTACATCAGTATCCTCCATAAAAGGGTGGACTGCAAAAGAAGGCAAACTGCTATAGTAACATACATCCGATGATTGTAAAGACAACCCATGCTTGACAAAAGAATCTGCTAAATTTTTCGCTTCTCTGTGATATGTCTCATAACAAACACCTGGAATTTCTCCTCCACTCACGAATGGTAAATAGCCCATTATCTGAATGATCCCACTCCACTTAACCCGGTTGATTAGAGGTACAAGGTGGTTTCATTTTTTGGATACTACGAAGAATCTCCATAAGGAGCTGATGGAAAGGCAAAATAGAATAATGATATTTTTTACAAGTAGTTAGTGAGTGGTTTTTTGATATGCAATTAAAATACAATAATGATGTAATTTATAATGTTAGTTAAAGGGTAAAATTGTAAAAAAATGTAAAGACAAAAAGTAGGTATATCATTATAATAATTATAGATTATTATCATTATAATAATAATAAGTAAATAGTTTATGTATTTACAATATCTAAGACAATAAAATTGTGAATAAAAAGAAGTTTATAATATTATTATAGATTTATATGTAGTTAAATATTATTATTTTACTTGGTGTGAGATGCATGCATTATAAGGAATAACTCGAATAGAGCTATGCTTAGAACTGACCCCAACAGTTAATAAATTAACATAGTTCCCTTCACTTCATTTGCCCCAAGCTAGCGAATAAAACAATAAAAACACATTAATCTTTGTAAGAGAATGAGCTTGCACCAAAATGACATGATACTTTGTTACAATAAAAAGGCATAAATGTAAACGTTTATAACGTTTATGATAAATGAAAACGGGAATATTTTGTTTCATTTCGACTAAATAAATTAAATCAATGTGTGACGTAATATAAAACAACAACAATAAATATTTGAATAAAAACATCATCTATAACAAGTAAAATAGAAATATGTTTTACAATCCAAGGTGTTACGACCATAAGTTAAAATAACGAAGTACAAACTAAAATAATATAAATAAGTCTTGAACTTATTACGAGTCTCATAATTGGATCGCAACCCAGTCTTATAGGGGTACCTTAGGATTTTATACAAAAGTCAAAGATTTTTACTACAATAGTTTAAAAAAATAATATAATCAAGTCCATTAGTCCAACAAAATACATCAAAACAAAAAATAAGAAAAACCTATAACTCATATGTTGGCAATGAACCATTACCCCAACTAAAACTAAGTGTCCTTAGAAAGTAGTAACTCTTTAGCCACTATATGTTGCAACGCTTCTTGGATCTTTTTAGCTCTTGCTCTTATCATGGGCTCTCCTATGCCTTGAATTGGGTCTTGGGCTTCCTTCTGAGCTTGGGTCTAGTCTTTGATATTCTCATCATATGGCCACCCCACTCTTAGTTTTGATAGCATATTGCAATTCCTTTTTGGATTTTCTTCTATAGTTGTTGAAAACACAACATAATTGTTTTGAAGTTATTTTGTCAATTGACCTACTTGCGTCCCTAAGTTCTTGATGGATGCGTCGATGTTCTTTTGGTTGGCAATGGAGGCAATCGACAAGTTAATAAGTTTAGCAATAGCCTCCTCCAATATACTATTATTGTTCTTTAGTTTAGCAGTCCAGTCATACAAATTTGGCTTTTGGAGCGTTGGTTTAACCTATGAAGGACCATATCTGCATTCTGATGGTAATTACCATTAGAATTCTAAAAGCCTTTCTACTAATAATTGTTGTTGTAGGGTTCCCTTGACTAATTACCAATATAATGAACTTCCTTTTGCTATCCATAGCTAGTATTACACTAAGAAGAATGGTGCTCTCCTCCTCATTGTTCACAGTTGAAAACTTTGTGCGAGGTGTTATGCATTGACTGAAGTTGCTTAGGCAGTTGTTGAATTTGCTTTGTGATGGTGTCCAATTGCAGTTGCATCTTCTGTTGAGTGGCTAGTAGGTTATCTTGACTACTCATCTCATACATACCCTTCTAAAAAGTGGCTCTACCATAATCCAAATTTTGCTCACTAGCAGCCAAGTCTTTAATGATCTTCTTGACTTCAACAATGGTTTTGTTCAAGAAGTTACCACCAACAACGACATTCACCACCCCCCTACACTCATGAGTGATTCCTTTTAGGAACATAGAAATTATACTATACTATGAATATCCATAGGAGGGGCAGCTACTGAGTAGAGTTTTACATTTCTACTAAATAAAAAAAAAACTCTATGACTGATTGTCTAAAATTGATAATCTTTTCTCTAATGTTTGAATGGGAAATGACATGTATAGTGAATGATATAAAGACCCATTTTCTCTATGAAGGAATTCTTCAAAATTATACAAGATGAATATGGCATGTTGAATTGACAAACATGCCAAAAGGATGTCCCAAACTAAGCATGTTTATAAAGAAACTTAAGTCAACCAATATTAATACTTTATATCTATAGCCTGTCTAATTAGACTAACAACATATAATCATCCTTGCAAGGATTAAGCAGGAACGTTTGAGGTAATTACAAGGAAAAATGATTAAATGTATTTTTACTTTATGATCCTTGCAAATATAAATATATATGGAGTCCATTTAATTAGTCCCTCCATTATGGAAATATATTCATAAAATAACCATCTCTTTTTGTCTATGATTTATAATACATGATTCATTTTCATAAATAAGAAACCAAAAGGAAGTGAGGGTTTTTTTATACAAATTAAACATGGACATTATCCTATTTGAAGAGACTACAAATATATTGGCCAAATGACCTCTTTGGTCATTTATCTTACTTTTTTGTTCATTTTAGTCGTTGATATTTTAAAAAGTTCATTTTGATTCTTTAACATTTTAAAATGATTAAATGTGGTTCTTCGAATAGTTTAAAGTTAACACCGTTAATTAGTATTTAGATATTGACGACTTTTAGCCGCCACAAAATGTATTTTTCTCAAATCTTCCTCTTCCTACTTCTCTTGTTTGCCCTTCGGTGGTGTTGGTCACCATAATGACAAACTCTTTTCCTCCTGTGTGTGAGAATGACTTTGATAACATGATGAATATGCGACGAGCCATCTCAACCACCCCAAACTGCCATAGTTCTCCAACTACAGAGAGTAATTGTGTGTAGTTCATACTTCGTGAGGGTATTTCGGTGAAACAACCAACTCTAGCGCACACAATAGAGATAAGGAGAAACACACACTTACACAGAGAAAGAACCTTGGATATAGTGGCTTGTTGGCAGTGACAACTGGAGTCTTCATAAGTGTCGTCATCACTCCAAAATAAGGGCCTGGTAAGGATGCATCTGGTGAAAAAAGCGATATCACAATGAGAGATGGTAACGGTTAGCCTTGATCTTGAATATGATTGTTTGAACCCCAAAAGATAGATATAATATGCTGAGATTTGTGTGAAATGGTTTGCTTTAAGTAGAAGCTTCACTATGACTATGTTTTTCATCATCGCCACTCATACCTACTCATGTTTTTGTGGGAGGTGTGTAAGGCCATGTATTTTTTCATATGCCTTATTTTATTTTGGGTGAATAAATGTAATTAACTTAATTCAATAAAGAAAAATGATGTTATTAGACATGAGAAAATGCTTTATAGCTACTGGAAATAAATTGGAAATTGGAGCACGATAATGGAGGAATGAAGATTCGTGTAGAAATTAAAAAGTCCCTTGTGAAGCAATTTCTAGAGGTTTTTAACCATGAAAAATTGTTAAATACTTATTAACACTTAAGTAAAGTAAATTCTAGCAGTTTTAAATCACCAAGAAAATAAATGTCATAAAATATTATTATTACGTCATCACTTAACAATTATATTTGATGACAGAGATAAAAAAATGAAATGGAAAATAGTTTGAAGATCAAGAGCGGTCGATTTTTAGTTGAGAGAATAAAAACAAAAATCTTACATAATTGAGGGACTAAAAAGCCTATTTTTTATTTCAATATAAGATTTTAAGCACTTTTCAATTAATTTTTAAGTGTGTTATTAAGTGGCTTTATGTCATTTTAGTCAATCATTAACTACAGTCTACAAGTGACTAATTATTATTTAATAAAAGAGCCTAATAATTGCTTTATTTGACAGACGTGATCTATTGTGGGAAAGGCCATCATATCCTTCACAGTGAGAAAGAAATACTAATCGTTTGATTAATTGAATTTTTAAACGGATGGATAGGATTTATCCAAGGAACTGATGGCCGAAGGATAGCAAAAATGATTTTCAAAAATTTATAAAAGGTGACATAATTGTAACGTGGCAATTTTTTAATTAGAGAAATATGTGGGTTTTTTTTTACAGTGACCTAGTTATATTCTCCCAGACACCGACTCTAAAAGGTGTTATTTGGGTTTGACCCGATCCGAGGTCTTGTAGACCTAAATTTCACCTTGGTATACCCAATGTGCTACACGAGAAAGTCGATGGCCATTATACTCTGGAGTAAAATAGGCAAAGATTTTGGTTGTGGAAAAAATTTCGTTAATGGTGGATGTTGATTGATAAAGTGAGACTTAGGTATATCATCATTTTGGCTAGTCATCTTGTTTTTGAGAGTATAAATGTTGTCTTCTAGATTAATGGTTGTGATGTCGAATTGAATTTGTCATTTAGTAGAATGCAACGTACATTTTCAATGATAATTGAAGACCAATACTTTTTTTGAGGATTCCATTATTTGAACTCATAACTTAGAAGTATAGTTGCACTGATTGTGAGGGTTTTTCGAAATCGACATAGTCTACAAGCTACTTGTGAAAGAAGTGGTAAATACTATGATATATTGGAGTGTTACTATAAGAACAATGCGGTTAGTTGTGATTATTTTGTATTTATTAGCCTAATATTTGAATATTTTATTTTGATCAAGTGTTTGCAAGAGTTGTGTGCTAGATATGGCTAACAATGGATATGATGCCTATGAAGATGAATATGATGGTAATGAAGATGCATATGAAAGCAATGCAGGCCACAATGACAACATTAACTATGGATCAATTGACAATGCAAATGATTATGAAGTTAATTGTGATTGATCTTTTTTCCATTTTGATGGGTATGAAAATGAATGTAATGGACTTTATGGAGACGAAGCTGAAGATGAAGGGGATGAACTTTATGGAAATAAAGTTGAACATAAAGGTGATGGATTTTATTATGCTGAAGATGTATCTAAAGATGAAGGTCATGATTTTTTTTGGCAATGAAGATGTTTTTGAAGATGAAGGCGGCGCAAAGGATGATATACTTGTTAATGTTGACATTGGTGTAAATGCTGATGGTAGAGAAAGTCACATTCAGATCAACAATGTGGTCAATATATTAAACTTGGATTAGGAAACTTTAACAGGAGATGATTTTCCAAGGATTGATTTTTTGGACCATGAAGTTGCTTACTTATTTTACACCTGGAATGCAAAGTTTACTGATTTCTTTGTTTGCAAAAGCCACGTGCTTAGGAACAAGAATGGGCAAGTTATCCAACAAACATTTTTATGCTCCCGTGCCGGTGAAAAAAAACGAGTTTTAAGTATGTCACAAAGAAAACGTAAAACGAGGAATGAAACCTGTTGTGAGTGTAAAGCATTTTTTTGTGTTCACATTAGCCAACACAATCATAATTGGTATGTGTCTAAGGGAAAGTATTATCACAATCATGCAATGCTAGATCGAAGGTATTGTCCTTTGTTAGTTGCCCATAAGAACATGACGACAACGAATATAATGCAAATTGACAATTTCAGAAAGGTTGGTATTAGGATCCCTCATATATTTGCTGCATTTGCTAATATTTCAAGTGGATATGAAAATGTTGGATTTGTTATGAAAGATATTTATAATCAATATGGAAAACAAAGACATGAACAAAGTTTCGATATTATAGGTATGTTGAACAAAGACATGAACAAAGTTTCGATGTTATAGGTATGATTTGTTTAGTGATGTTTTAGCTTTTGATACAACATACAAGAAAGACAAATACGATTGTCCAGTTGTTATTTTGTCTGTTGTTAACCACCATAATAACACCATTGTTTTTGGAGATGCTATTATGACTAATGAGACCGAGGAGACATATGTTTGGTTGTTGGAACAATTTTTGATGGAAATGAAAGGGAAAAGTCCATCTTTAGTTATAACCGAGGGTGATGTTGCTATGAGAAATGCAATTAGAAGAGTTTTTCTAACGCTTATCACAAATTGTGTGCTTGACATTTGTTGCGTAATTCGTTGACAAATGTTCATTTGCCTAAAATGTTGTCAAACTTGAAAACCTATATGTTGGGTGACTTGGAAATTGTAGATTCTGAGACGAGATGGACTGATATGGTTGAAAGATTTGGGTTGCAAAACACAACTAGATGAATAAGTTGTATGCAAAACAAAAGATGTGGGCAACGAGTCACATTTAAGATAATATTTTTGTTAGTTTAAGAACAACTTCAAGGTGTGAATCATTCCATAGTCATCTTGCAAAATATGTTGAATCAAAGATTACCTTGATTGAATTTGTGGAACAGTTTCAACAATGTTTGACATACTTTAGGTTTAGGGAATTGAAGGCTATGGTGTTGAAACCAGATTGGTAAGATATGAAAGGTGTGTTGGAAATCACATGACTTAGGAATTGTTTAATTTGTTTCGCCCTTATCTATGTAAAGCCTCATTTTTAAGGGTTGTTGAGTGGCAACAATTGCCAATATATTATATTTATACAAACAAAGGTGCAATGGGATGAGGTGGCTTGTGACATATTGTCCATCACAATCAGAATTTAAATGTTCTTGTTTAAGAATGAAGTCGATAGGATTGCCATCTTCACACATTTTATGTGTCCTACTTTACTTAGACATTGTTGAAATTTCTTATTCATTGTTGTTGCCAAGGTGGTTAACGTAGCCAAAGAAGAAATTCAAAAAAATTATCTCGACGGTTCAAGATATTGGGACTCCTACTTGTTTGCTAGATATTCTACAATTTTGCAATTAAGTAGAAAACTTTGTCAATATGCATACTATGAGAGTTTGGATAAGGGATTTCCTTATATGATTTCTTCATTGAAAAAATGGAGTTCTAGTGTTACTTATTTGTATGTTTTCATTCGGTCATGATGACAATAAGTTAATATGGAACAAAAAAACAAATAAGGAGGTATACAAGTAAATCCATTGCTACTTTCATCCTAACAAACATTTTACTTCGGCTTCCTTACTATGATCAATGACGGGGATAGACTGTTGCCCAATGTACTTTGGCTTCATCAATCAAAGTATTTTGGATCTCATTGTGAAGTCACAATAGCAAATTCATTGCCACTTTCATCCTAACAAGTTTTTCATCCAACTGCATAAACATCATACAAGGTTAACAATTGGTACTTTGTAAATGATCCAAGCATGGTAGTAATAGTAAGAAGCACAAAAATTTGAAGTTATTAAATAAACCTCTTCCACATATCACTCCACATAGACTTCTAACAAATCCATGACCCATTTGCATTCAAGATAAAACCCAAACAACAGAGTTATCACTACATTTGTAACAATTTTGAAAAATATGTTAGAACCACGTTCTTGGAATGAAACAAACAAGTATTTTTAAAATATTTGTCAACGCCTCAGCATGTACTTATTTGTCACTAACATTCAACCATAGTTGAGTATCCCTCACGCCTCAACAATGTTCCATTCGTGAAACTGTTTGCGGCCCAAGTACATACTGAGAGTCAAACACTAAAGATGCAAGAGTGGACATAGTCTTTATTTGTAGTGTGTTATGATGACCAACATATTTAATGAAGAATTACAAGAAGGTTAATTACAAAGTCAATTACACATAAAATATACAAAAACAATTACGATGAACCAATTTGCAAATTGTGTTGATCCTTCTGGCAAATGTGGCATTCATTAAATGTGAGTCAAGATAAAAAAACTTTACGATGTTCAACACTTATGACAACTAGATACCAGTGGTTCTTGTTTTTGCAAATAGGAATGTAGAGCTTTACAAATGTGAGGAACATGGAACATGTAAATATTACGACATCCTTACAATATTGGTTTCCATGTATATAATCATAAAGTGTAAAATACAATATACCACATTTAGTTCTTTTACTGGAGTCATCCAATCCATGCAACAATTTTTAAAGAGCTTATTAGTAAATACTCCTTTTAATGCATCAACCTTAAATATAGATGTTACCAACATTAGTATTCAATGATGACACGGTTTAAATGCTTGAACAACAAATGTGTGATCAATTAATAGCTTACAACCAAGGTAGGTGGTAAACACCATATAGTTTTGTTCGGCCTACTTAATTCGTTCTTCATCACCTTGAGTGCCATAAAGAGTATAATCTGCAAACCCAAATGAACAAACAGAATGTTAACCCTGTAGTCATTGATAATATGATTAGCAATGTTAAACGTAAAGAAATATAAATAATACCTCTGAGTCAACAATCCTGTTAGAGCCTTAGCTTTGGAATACGTTCCTCAAGCCTAGATTGTTCCTAACAACAAACACCAAATTGCCCTCGCTTATTTGATATTTGTTAAACCAAATATAGTTAAGTTTGATTTTGATTAATATAATAATAATTAGATGTTGAATGAAATGAAATGAAATCCTTGTTACCTTGGATCAATTTGTGTGTTGAAGACATACGTACAAACCTGCACCTTCAACTCTGCAATTTCATATCTATCGTGGGCCTGAATGTGCAATGAACATTATGCGCCCACATACAAATACAAGTTATTTAAGTAACAATACATATGGAATACTTCAGAAAAATGACAAAAAAGATGGACAAAGTTTTATAATTTTTTTTTGCACGCCTTAGGCACAATGTTAGCATTGGATTTCTGACTATAAACTCATGGTACCTCTACAATTACTTTTCTTTTGAAGGTTGATTCTTTATAAGCTACTTCCTTGCCTTAACATCTTCTTTGAACACAATATGAGGTGTTGATGAGGGTTCAGTCTTTGGTTTCTTTGGGTTAAGTCTCCCAGAGACCCTACTAGTGAATGAGAGTCTCCTTGACATATGATCCAAACACATGTAAGCTTGGTTGTTTGAAATCATTAATATATTAGCCACCTTCTACTGTCTGAGAGCACTATGTTATTGTATGTTATTAACCAACGAATATTAAGCGAAAAATGTTTTACCTTGCTAGTTAGGCCCCTCTTGTAGTTGCTCATAAATGGTTTCGGTTGAGAATGCTCATAAACAAATTCACCCCTTGCCAACCCAAGCAAAGTTGCATGAGAATGAGCCAAAGGTTTATTTGGATTGAGGTTATTACAATCTTCTTTGCTGCTAATGCTCGTTGGGCTGCTCAAGTTCATCATCGCCAATATATATAGTTTCAAAATCACTGAGTTTGTCTAATGCCCGTTTCATTGATAGACTTTGCTAAGTCCCACTGATTTCAACTAACTTAGGTCTTAACGGTTGTCCCAATAGAGATTTGAAACTTCTAATGGACCTCGATTTCCAATTTAAGAGGCTTTGTTGTGGCATCTAGGGCATTTGTGAGTAGGTCCATGACATCCTTGTGGGTCACATTATTTGTCATTGTCTTCGTTGCCTTCTAGTGGTACAAAAAAATGCATTATGTTGGACAAATGACCTTAATAACTTAAAAGGGGGAGTGAATTAAGTTTCAAAATTTTCTCACTAACAAATTTTAACCCCCTTTTAAATAATATATGATAATCTCATAATGTAGAAGAAGAAGAAGCAATCAATTTAATAATGTTCTTTTAACTGTGCAAGACAAAGTAAATTGCAATAAAATAACTGAGACAAGGGAAGAGAGAATTGCAAACTTGATTTATACTAATTCGGCCACTTCTCGTGCTTGCGTCCAGTCCTCAAGCAACCCACTTGAGATTTTCTACTATCTTTGTAAATCCTTTACGGTCTTTGAACATACCTTGAGATTCCTCACCCTTATGTTCAAGATTTTCATAAGTCAAGAGACAAATAGTCTCTTGATTACAACTGAGTTTATGAGATGAACAAAAAGATTTCTCTCATTTTGAACAGATGATACAAATTGAAAATCTTAGAAGAATTCTCAATAGATTTGCAAGTGTTTGACCAATAGTTGTTTAGAGAGCATTTGACAATTAAGTTCTCTTAGAAAATTTCTCTCATTCTTTTCGAAGTCAGACATATATATATATATATATATATATATATATAGGCTCATTGTGCCTTTTCAAAATTGTTTAAAGATATATGTCTTTTCAAAGCTTTTCTAAAATCTCTTTGTTGGTAATCGATTACACAGTTATATTTCTAAAAAGTCATGTCTTTTCAAAGCTTTTTCTGAAATCTCTTCACTGGTAATCGATTACAGGATTCTGGTAATCGATTACATAGTTCAAAATTCAAATAAGTTCAAAATTTAAAACAAGCCATGTTTATGATCTCTCTAGTAATCAATTACAAGATCTGGTAATTGATTACCAATTCAAAAATATCTTTCTGTTGAACTAATTAAGCTAGATAAAGAAATTTTGATAAAATACTTTGAGGCCAAACTATTGCAATAAAAAATGAGATTCTTTTAACAATTTAACTAAGTCCTTATCTGTGATTTTCTTGATCTTGTTTGTTGACTTGAAATAATGTGTGCTTTCATCAAGTAAATTCTTTTGGCATCATCAAAACTTGCATGATTCACACATTACTCAAATGTTGTTATCTTCGCAGTCTTTAGTGCAAAATTTTAAAAGTCACATGAATAGTGATATGGGTATACACTGCTAGCAACATCATTTATAGTGTTCTCCCGTGCAATATTTGCTAGATTGGCTCCCTAGTTAATTATTCTACAAATAATGATATGCAAGCCTTTTAGTAAGTGCTTCAACTTGATAAAATGAAGATACATACAGTACACTATAACATTACCGAATCATGTCTTCATCATGCAAGTTGTATTCCGTCGCCATTGCTTCACTTTTTCCCGATGTCACAGAATTCAAATCTCAATTAGGGTCTATGTGTGGTCACTATTGGTTTCTTATATATTAATGTGTGGAAGGCACCCAAACCTCGTTTGCCATCTAAAGGTGAAGTTAAATTTCCAATTATTAAAAGTTGATTCGTTTTAGCGGTGGATACTAGATTGACGCAAGAAAGCCTCACCTATCAATATTGGTGTCTGCAACAAATCTTTTTATTTACGTAAAATATTTATGTTTTTGTAGGGGGGTCAATCGCATTTAATACCACCCCATGCCACCACTATTACCATTCCCTTAAATTCCAACGAGTTTCTCAACTATTCTTGTATTTATGTTCAAAAAAGAAGATCAAATCAATTACTTAATTATTAGAAATTGTACTATTATTTATATTTATCACAATATATAGTTGCATCCTTATGTTATATAATTATAAATTGTGTCTCGTTCAATCAAATAATTCACAGCTATCAAATTATAAATTGATTGACTTCATTTTTTTTAATGTCCGAAATAAGTGGATTTTGACTTTTATTATACTTTAATTATGCCCACCCTGTCTAATACATGTGGGTGTTCATGGTATATTTATTATTAATCTACATGTTGACCCATATTTGTTGAAACAATATATAATAGAAAATTCACATTACGATTCTACCTTTATGGGGTATATGGAGCTTAAAAATGTTGACCTTCTTACCAGTGGACCATATAAAGGTGAAAAGGGAATAACAAAATACACAATGCACGTGCTAGTCATGCCACTGCCATCAAACCATGCATGGACAACCTAAGAAATCAAAACATACAATCCAATGAAACATTACATGACCACGTGAATGCCACAGTCTACATGCCCTTACTGTGTAAAGCCCTTTGATGAGTTCAACGATTGCATTTCATCGTTTAGCATGTTCATCTCCACCTTGAATGTGCCATCATGGTCACCATACATTCTTAGTTGAGATTCAATGTTTTGTACGTTGTAATAGTTGAAATCTCTTATCTTTTTCCCATATGCTTTCAACAGTTTATTCAGTAAAATGTTTGCCACATCTTTCATCGCCTTGTAGTAATTCTTCCCATACTTGCTAAAGCAAGCATATTGCAAGGGGCCTGTGCACATGACCTTGATATATCCATGGTATCTATGATATTGAAATCTGTTGATAACCTTAGTGTCGTGCAACTTGTACATTGGTTGAGGAATATTCAATGACCAGCATACGTCCTGAAGCTGTGTTTGGATGAAAATTTGCTTGATAAACACATTAGATGTTGTGTCCTCTGCAAAAACAAACTTCATTTTCCCTAAAAGGTATGAATGCAAAGCATGAGTAAAGCCAACATCCATGTTTATGTAATTTTTTTTTAACGATGAAGGAGTACAGTACAAACCAGGTTTATCATTGTTTGACAAACGTTACTTTCCATGACTTTGTTTAGGTGATATGTCAGTGGTGGACGATGGATACCTTACTCTAGTTTTGAATAGGAAAAAGGTCAATGAAGCTTATTATAAGGTGAATGTTTCCAATAAGCTTAATAAATGTCATTTAATAAAGTTGGTGTAATCACTTAATATGTGAATCGATAGAAGTTGGGACGTATTAATGCTTTCATTCGTTTATCCGGACCATTTACCCATTAAGCTAATTAGGCCTTTATCAAATATGATGCCACTTGGGCCTTCTTCATGAAGCATTGAAGAACCTTTTTTTTATATACGTCACTAAAAATTAAACATCAATAAAATAAATAAATCAAAATGACTAATTATTATTTTCATTAAAATACGCATTTATTTGGACAACCATATAATGAGTTTTTAAAGAAAAGTTTCATTAAATAATTATGTACACTTCATTTGATGTTAACCTAGACCCTTAAAAAATTCATTTATATTCGAGTTTTGACACACGGTCTTCTGTCAAATAAACCCAAACAGATGTGCGAGATTTTTAACCATTTAATATAAATAAAATAAATATTTATCCAAATAATAAAAGTGTAAAATTATATACACAAATGATACAAAAACACTATGCAGGTTGAAAAATTGGTTCCCAAAAAACGGTTTCTCAACGTCTAGAGTAATTTTTTTATACTTTGCATCCACTAAGAAAACTTGCATTCATTCACAATGTTTTTCTTCACTATCTTCATTCTCTATTATTCTCTAATGGTCATCATCAAACGATATTCCAATGCAGCAACCACCTAAAATTCTCCCCCTTCACCTCCAAGGTTATCTCTATTGGGAAATTTGCACCAACTTGGTTTGTTCCTACATCGCACACTCCAAACTTTGGCTAAAAAATATGGCCCTCTAATGCTACTTCATTTTGGAGAGGTAGCAGTACTTGTGGTCTCATTTGCTAATGCAACACATGAGGTGATGAAAACTCATGACCTGGTATTCTCAGACAGGCCACATCGTAAGATGAATGATATACTCATGTATGGTTCCAAAGACCTTGCAAGTTCCATGCACATACGAAGAATATTGGAGACAAGTACAAGGTCTGAGTGTGTTACACCTTCTCAGTACCAAAAAGGTTCAACCCTGTCGTGGTTTGAGAAAGGAGTGGAAACAAAAGTTAGGGGTTAAATATGCTTTTAGTCTCTTCAAATAGGGTATTGTCCATATTTAATCCGTTTTAGTTCCTTATTTATGAAAATGTGTCATGTATCATAAACCAAAGACAAAAAGAAATGGTTGTTTTATGAATATATTTTCATAATGGAGGGACTAATTAAGTGCAATTCATATTTATATTTGCAAGGATCAAAAAGTAAAAACACATTTAATCCTTTTTTCTTGTAATTATCTCAAGCATGTCCATGTACATTATTTTCTTGAGTAAATTAGCTCATGCAAAATTTTCAATGTTTATGAAGCTTAGTATATATTTCATACTATTGAAATTGAAACACTTATTGTTAAATCAACATGGTGTGTTGTAATTTTGCTTTCCTTTTGTTCAGGACATGTTTGTTGGTAGTACTAACATTACCACAACCGTGGATTGGACAATGTTAGAAGTGTTAAAGCAACCAAATGTGATGCATAAATTGTAAGAGGTAAAAAGTGTGGTTGGTAATAGGATTCATGTAATCGAGGATGAGTTGGGCCAAATGCACTACTTGAAGGTTATGATAAAAGAAAGTCTTCAGCTTCATCCCCCACTTCCCTTAATGGTCCCTAGGAAATGCATGGAAAATATCAAAATAAAGGACTATGACTTTGTAGCAGACACTGTGGTATTAGTGAATGCATGAGCAATTGCCAGAGACCCACCAACCTCTAGTGTTTAAACCATAAAGGTTCCTGAAAAGTTCAATAGACTTCAAAGGACATGATTTTGAGCTTATACTATTTGGTGCTGGAAGAAGGGGTTGCCCTGTAGTAAGGTTTACCACAATTATAATTGAGATAGTGTTAGCAAACCTTGTCCACCAGTTTTTTTGGTCTTTTCCTGATAGGGGAGTAGGGGAGGACTTGGAATGTCTAAAACGACTGTCATTGTTGTTCATAGAATATCTCATCTCTTTGCAGTAGCAACTGCATATGTGATATAAAATGACTAGAACAAGAAGTTATGATAAAAGCAATAAGGTTGTTTTTGGTATTGTAGCTTACTTGACTCTTTTATGTTGTGCAAACATTTGTGTGTTTGCAGGATTCTCTCATTTCCAATTGTGGTTTAATGGATTGCACAAGCTTTGTTACTCCTTAATGGAAGATTATATGTTGTTCATCTTTATAAATAACATTAAAAAAAATAAGTCTTTGAGATTTTATTCTTCTTCTTGTTTGAATGTATGACTGAAATACCAATATCTTTAAAACAAAATCCAGTGAAAAGAAAAATGATAAAAGCATAAGAAAGAATTGACACTTCATTACTAGTGATACATAATAGAATTGTTAAGAGTTGTAATTTTATCTCTACGACATACAATTGATCTTGCCTTCTAAAGAATTGAGAGGTGTAAAGCAAGTTTGTGAAAGAAGTCTTATGGATGACAATCAATAATAAAGTAATGCTTTCCTTATTTATATATATTTACTATAATGTAATTACCATGGAAATCTAGAGAACATTTGTTTTGTTACTACGGGAAAATGCATTAATCCATTAAGGTTAAAAAAAGGAAAAAATGTATTAGATAGGTAGGAATTAAGAATTGAGAGAAGAAAATCTTCCCTGCCCTATAGCAAGAGCCACCCAATTCATATCCCCTTGCAATTAGCCTCTGAATTCAATCATCTTAGTGAATTTTTGAGAAAAGAATGATATAAAAATGATCTCATTTATTCATGTATTCTTATGCAAAATATGAAAATGGATTTGATGTGATTGTTATTTATAGAAATAACATGCAATATTATTATAATTCCTTAAGGGCTTCCAAAAGCTATAAATTGAATAAATAAAGAATTTGGTTGAAAGACCTATGAAACACAAAGTTCGGTTTACAAAATTGAATATTTAAAGAATAATTTTTGTGTGTATAAAAAATTTTATATGATAAAGGTACTTAAAAGATTTTATAAGAGGAAATCTCATTAATTGTACACTTCAATGACCGTAAGGTCATTAGATTTGGACAATAATCTTTTTAGATCTTAAGAAAATGATCAAGAATTATTGGTCCTAAAGTATCATGTCTTATCCTTATTGAGGAATTAATGTATCTTGCACAACCTAAAATATAATTTTTCATTAATTTACTAGCATAATTCATGAAGACGTCAGGATGAAATCATACTTTATTATTTTAGAGGTTTTTTGTTAGGTCCCTATAAGGATACATCACAAATAGAATATTTGTTTACATGCGATGATACAATAGTTCCATGACAATGTGAATCAAGCCAAAATAGACACATCATCTAATCATGTGAAAAGTTTAGTTTTACATAAGAAAAAATGACATCAACGATTATATGTGAAAACAAAGTTACATATTGCTCAACTGAAAAAGAATACATTAAAGGAGATACACTAAAAAATATTTTACCAAAATTCATTTTCACGGATTATCTCGAGAAGAATCTCTTTAAAAATGGCAACAACATATCTTCTTTCTTTCTATGAAAGAATCACACAAATAGAAGGTTAATTCTTGCAGCTAAACTTTTGATCAAAACAATTTTACTAATTCCAATTATTTTTTTAACCTAGCTCAAATTGGATCCTTTCTATTTTTCTATCAAAAATATACTTACGAAGTTTTTCAAACTTAATAATTTTCACTAACCTTAGATACTTGCCCCCTTAGTAATAAATAAACTTGAGTTCCATCTTGTACTATTTACATTATCAGCTGCTCTCGTGTTCCCAAAACTATAAGTTCTAGTGGAATAGAACAAATGATGTTAAAGTCAAAAGCATCTTCATTTCTCTATACTAGAAAAAATGGTGAATGTGATATAAATATTCATCAAATTCGTTCTTGTGAGAATCTAACATATTTATTTACAAAGTCATTATCCCAGGAGTTTTTTCTAATAAGATTTTAATAAGATACATTTTTAAATAATTGACATTTGAGTAGAAGTGTTATCAATAATCAATGTTCATATCTATTTCATTATTTTTATGATCATTTTTAATTTTTAAGTTATCTCTTATCGGAAATAATATACATAGTTCTTATTATGTTCTTCTCTACCTTATGCTCCAAGTTATTTTATTTAATAATAGATAAATAAAATAAATTCTCAGTTCATTAATTTTTCTAAAATGTCAATACAATGAGAAAGTAAAAAATAAGTAAAAAGAAGATTGGGATGTCAAAATAATGATTGAAGGGAAGAAAATATTAGAATACGTGTATGAGGATAAAATTAATTAATTGTGTAGCGTCGAATTTTATCCCTCCTTATATTTGATTAAATCAATTTTAATGTGCCCACGTTATCTCAAGAGGGTAATAAGATATTGCCCCTTTATTTTTATTTATTTAATTAGTAATATTTTTGTTTATAAATATTTAAATATGGAAATATTAAATAAAAACGGGAGAATGAAGAGTTAATTATGTCACACCACTAAATAATAACAAAAAATTGTATTGCCATGCATCCTTCACCACACATATGTTCAGTCTGGGGGCTGGAAAGACCAATAAATGTAAGAATGAAAAACAACTGCGTGTATATTATTTTTAAAAGATTGGTTCATTGTTAATTATATAATTTAAAATTTCCAAAACATGGGCAATTTTTTTTTTTAAAATAGTTACTAGGGCCAGAAAAGGATTTATATATTGTTACCGGAGATTAAAATGTTGGTTGGGGGCAAATACGTTTAAAGGAATGTGTACTCCAAACTGTAATTATTATTATTATTATAAGTCAAAATGTCAAACACAAAGAAAAAGATATACTTATTTTATTTTTCCATTAACTATTTATCAGATTTGGAAAAATAAGTTTATATTAGTGAATTTTTTATTGCTAGTGTTATTTATTGGCAGTGGCTTACGCATTAGGAACCAAGTACAGTTTTTGACCTTTCGTTTTCCGGATCTAGGGTTTCCCCTTTGTGATCATCATCATCTTCCACGCGCACACCCATCATCAAACCCTAGCTACAACCGAAACTTCGCATTTTTTCACACGCAAAAACACCTTCCGCCGGCCACCGTGTCGGAGATTCACGATCCCACACAAACCCTACGATTTCTCGGAACATTATTTTTTTACCCGCCACCACCTTCAATCACGGATCTAAAACTTTCCTCTGAAACAAAACGCCCTAATTTTTTCATTTTTATTTTATTTTATATATACATTCCCTCGCTGGTAATGCAAAAATCAGATGAATCTTAAAGCGTTGTTGTTGTTGTTGACACGGCCATGATGACGGTGATGATCATGATGAATACTTTTTCCCTTACTTCCACGAAATCTTGACGAAATTCCAAAGACTTTTTTGTGTGGTGTTGTGATTTGATTTGAAGGAACAAAAAAAAATGAGAATGTATAAATCGGTGGTGTACCAGGGGGAGGTGGTGGTGGGTGAGGTAGATGTATACCCAGAAGAGAACAACAACTACAAGAACTTCCATGTGAAGGAAATCAGAATAAGCCACTTCTCGCAACCTAGTGAGAGGTGTCCCCCACTTGCTGTGCTTCACACTGTTACTTCGTGTGGTGTTTGCTTCAAAATGGAGTCAAAGACTCAGCAGCAGGACGGCCTCTTTCAATTGCACTCCTTGTGTATCAGAGAGAACAAGGTATATAGTAACACAACACTTTAAAAAATGAATGAATGAAAAAAAGGTACAATAAAATTTGAACTACTAAAGCACTATATTCCATTCCATGACAATTTGACTCTCTGGACTTAATCTGACTTAATCTCAGAGGACTGCACTGGAAAATCTTTTGGATAACCCAATTATCACTTGTGTGAATTTTTGTAATAATTTGCCTGAACTTGACAAATCTGCTGTTTTGAACCCAGATGGTGAAGGAACTGGCTAATTGGTCACTTAACAGAGACCACCCTGTATTTGGCATTACTTCAAAACTGAACTGAGTTTCATGATGTTCAATGAGACTAATTTATGAAAGATTCCTCTTTCTTGTTGATCTCATGGAAGTTGTTGTTATGTCGAGAAATACGTGATCATAGTGAGCTTTAGTATCTATGTTGCTAGGGTTTTAGTTGAAGAAAGAATCTTAAAATTTATTGAAGATTTCGGTTGTGGTCTAAAATTTAGTAAAATGTCTTTCATACCTTGAACAGAGTTGCAAATATGTCCATGTTTCGTTACCAAAGATGTCAAAGATGTCTAGTTTTTTTTTTTTTTTTTTTTTTGGTGAGCATTGACCATTCATGTTTATCTCATAGAAAATCATATGTGGCTACCAGTAATATAATTCTCTTGTCGGATTTTAACTATGGTTGTGATGTTGGACCCTGCAGACTGCTGTAATGCCACTGGGTGGGGAGGAAATACATTTGGTTGCAATGCATTCACGGAATGTCGATAGACCATGCTTCTGGGGATTTATTGTTGCCTTGGGACTTTACGATTCATGTCTTGTGATGCTAAATCTTAGATGTTTGGGTATAGTGTTTGATCTGGACGAAACACTCATTGTAGCAAATACAATGCGATCATTTGAGGATCGAATTGATGCACTCCAGAGAAAAATAAACTCTGAAGTAGATCCACAGAGAATTTCCGGTATGCAGGCAGAGGTCAAGCGCTACCAAGATGACAAGAATATATTGAAGCAATATGCTGAAAATGATCAGGTTGTTGATAATGGTAGAGTGATAAAAGTTCAATCTGAGATTGTTCCGGCATTATCTGACAGTCATCAGCCTATAGTTCGGCCACTGATACGGTTACAGGATAAGAACATTATTCTGACGCGCATCAATCCACAGGTATTTAATTTTGTATTCACTTGGTTAGTTGTATCTTCTGCGGCATGTTTCGTTTTTGTGTTTCTTCTATATTAATTATTGTAATTTGGTCCTGTTTTAAAATGATATTTATGGTCATTGACTGGTTTCTCTACTGGTTCAAGTAAACACTTGAGACACTTTTCCATTGTCATTGATGTGACTTCTGCCTTACTCTGTTGTATGGATGAGAGAGTAATGTGATTTTCAAATTATAGTGCATTATATACTATCCTATGCCCGAATGTTTAATTTGATGATGTAGACATAAATAGATAAGCTGTGTTTTATCTATTTTATCTAAAATATACAAGCAGATAGATTTGTCAGAATCATTAGTCTAACAAAAATTTGCGTGTTTGGGAAGATTCGTGATACGAGTGTTCTTGTGAGGTTGAGACCTGCATGGGAAGATCTTCGGAGCTACTTGACTGCAAGAGGGCGCAAGCGTTTTGAGGTTTATGTCTGCACAATGGCTGAAAGGGACTATGCACTAGAAATGTGGAGACTTCTTGATCCAGATTCAAATTTGATAAATTCTAAAGAACTATTAGGTCGCATTGTATGCGTTAAGTCTGGTAAGTTGTTGGGTTGTTTTTCTATTCTATTAGTTTTGTTTACAATGGCAAGCTGTATATTTGTAATGAAGCACCTAAAAGATGCAAACTGTGAGAATTAGGACAGCTTGTATTTTAAAATTCACCTATGTGAGATTGATATGCAGATGTAACTTGTCTATGCTTTATTATTGTACCATACAATATGCCTGTGCTTTTGCTGGTTCTGTTTAATTTACTTGTCATACTTATAATATGGTATTTCAATAATACAATACAGGTTTGAAGAAGTCATTGTTCAATGTCTTCCAAGATGGTTTATGCCATCCAAAGATGGCATTGGTAATTGATGATCGCTTGAAAGTGTGGGATGAGAAGGATCAACCTCGGGTGCATGTTGTCCCTGCATTTGCTCCATACTATGCTCCTCAAGCTGAAGTAAATTTTCTTTCTTGTATAGTTGGAAGCCCAATTCTTTCAATTGCACGAATGGAATTTTGTCTTTTTTCACTATATGAACTGATTAAACCTGTTTGTCTTGTAGGCAAGCAATACTATCCCTGTCCTATGTGTTGCAAGAAATGTTGCTTGCAATGTTAGGGGTGGCTTCTTTAAGTAAGTTAGTGTTAAACCTTCTAAAAGTAATTTTGGCCCTTTATTTGTAAACCTTAAAAAAGGGGAAGATGCACAGATTCACTGCTTTTCCTACTTACCTAGGGATAACTCTGTTTAACAGTTATAGGTTGATTTTTTAGCAGTTGACTTATCCCCAATCAGTATAAAGGTAAATACTAAATTGTATTCTTGTACTTGAACTGATTATGACTTCTGATTTTTTGACAGGGATTTTGATGATGGTCTTTTACAAAAGATTCCTCAAATTGCCTATGAAGATGATATCAAAGATATACCTTCTCCTCCTGATGTGAGCAATTATCTAGTTTCAGAGGTTAGTGCACTTAAATGTATAAATTTACATATTTTTTTTATCAGTTGGGCATATACTATGTAACATTTTGAAGTTGAAGCAGTATTTGTATAATTTAATTTTGTAACATATGTGTTTGAGTGTTTATGTTCTACTGCTACTCAGGATGATGGCTCTATTTCCAATGGACACCGAGATCCATTCTTGTTTGATGGCATGGCAGATGCCGAGGTAGAAAGAAAATTAAAGGTATCAACCTGAGCTCTGAATGAATATGTGAGAACTGTCATACATGGATGATCAAACATGAAGTGTCTTATCTTTTTTGTAATTGCACTTGCTGCTAGGATGCACTATCGGCAGCTTCAACTATCCCTGTGACAACTGCTAATCTAGATCCCAGGCTCACTTCTCTTCAGTACACAATGGTGCCTTCTGGTTCAGTTCCTCCTCCAACAGCACAAGCATCTATGATGCCATTTCCCCATGTACAGTTCCCTCAACCTGCTACACTAGTAAAGCCAATGGGTCAAGCTGCCCCTTCCGAACCTAGCTTGCATAGCTCTCCTGCTAGAGAAGAAGGTGAAGTACCTGAATCAGAATTAGACCCAGATACAAGGCGTAGGCTTCTCATATTGCAACATGGACAAGACACCAGGGATCATGCATCTGCTGAGCCTCCATTTCCTGTTAGACATCCTGTGCAAACCTCTGCTCCTCATGTTCCATCATCACGGGGGGTTTGGTTTCCTGCAGAAGAGGAGATTGGTTCACAGCCACTAAACCGGGTAGTACCTAAAGAATTTCCTGTAGATTCTGGTCCATTGGGTATTGCAAAGCCCCGGCCTCATCATCCCTCCTTTTTCTCTAAGGTTGAAAGTTCTATTTCATCTGATAGAATTCTCCATGACAGCCACCAAAGATTGCCAAAGGAGGTAATGACTATGTTTGGGTCTATCATCTGAGGTTTTACTGGAGGATTAGACTTTTGGTGTATTTGGTGAATTAATTGTACTAAGATAATGTCTTTGCAGATGTATCACAGAGATGATCGCCCAAGATTAAACCATATGCTCTCTAGTTATCGTTCTTTTTCTGGTAAGCTGTTGCACTTGCTGCTACATAATTGGTTGTTTCGCTTTAGTCTCTTCCTCAAGTATTCTCTTTTCATGTACTGATGATGTTTGGCTGCAGTTATTTGGTGCTCTGGAAATGTAATTTAGTTGGAATGAACTTGTGTTTTAGTTGGTTCTTTGAATTATATGTATTTTTTAATTTTTCTAGCTGCTTAAGTTTGTGTTTTTTTTCATTAATGTGTCACAGGTCATTTTTTTTGTCTCACATATATATCCTTTTTCTTCATAATAAATATATCTATTGAGATGATTGCCTTTGTCTTCATTCATTTACTTTTTAAGTTTAACTGGACATAATAAGCATTCAAAATACATTATATAAACTTGTAAATGTTTTATTAGGTGTTATTTGTTTCAGTGATTTGATTTTGAATGTTATACCGGCTGGATTCGAACCCAGCCCTTATGGAATTGTCTTACGACAATTACCAACCATACGGACCAAGAATGCCGGTAGGTGTTATTTGTTTCAAGATATATGATTAAAATCCCAGGATCACTATAGGAATGTTATGATTGAACATCAATTGATATATTGGAAAAGAGTAATATCAAATCACACAGAATACAGCAGAATTTTCTGTGTCAGAGTCATAGACTCCTACAGAGAAGAGTTCTCTGTTCAAATTACTAGAAAACAATATGCATATATCCCCTATTACGCACACATTTAATAATATGTAACTGCTCCTAACTTTCTGCCCCAAACTGTCAACATGACAGTTACCATTCAACTTATTCAAATAATATAAAATATAGGCTTAAATATGTTTTTGATCCCTAATAAATATTTGCTTTTTACATTTGCTCCCTAATGAATTTCTGTTTTGCGTTGAGTCCCTAATAAAACAACAATTTTATTTTTGGTCCTTGACACTTTTTTTAGTCCTTGATAAATAAGTGAATTTTGTGTTTGCTTCCTGATAAATTTTTTTCATTTGTAATTAATTGGGACTAAAAACAAAATTCGTTAATTTATTAGGGAGCAAACACAATTTACTAATTTTTCAGTAACTAATAAAAAGTGTCAAGGACCAAAAACAAAATTGTTGCTTTATTAAGGACTTAACACAAAACAAAGATTTATCAGGAAGCAATTGCAAAAATTGAGTATTTATTTGGGATCAAAAACATATTTAAGCCTAAAATATATAACTACTAATGACAGTGTTATTATTACACCTATTTAATATGTCCCGGCTCCTACTTTCTGCCTTTAACTGCCCATAATTCTCAGTTCCCATCATGTTATTACTGGGTAAATACAAAAATATGCTAGGCTAGCATTTAGTGTTTGCAAATTTTGATTAGTAAAAAAAGAATGTGGTAGAAGGAAATGGGGAGTTGAAGTTAATGGTTGGGTGGGTATCAGAATAACTTCCCATAAGAAAGTAATATATATCCACCCTTTACAATGGGAATAAAGTGAAACATGACATGTTTCTTTCCTTGGAACTAATAATGCCCATGTTTTCCTTGCATAGGAATGTCATATTCCCACTCTTGGAATATTTCTACAAAACTTAAAACAAACATGCTTTTATTGTCTAGTTTTTGTTTTGTTTTGTAGGATTTTGAATGTTTTTTCCAGTTCTATTTGTTTTAGTGTTATTGTTTCAATGACATGATGTCATGGTTGTTGTGTAGGTGATGATATCCCCTTTAGTAGGTCATTTTCCAGCCACAGGGATCTTGACTCTGAATCTGGCCATTCTGTATTGCATGCAGATACTCCAGTTGCAGTACTACAGGAAATTGCACTGAAGTGTGGAACTAAGGTGAGTAGATATATGTTTATCTGCTATTAAATTGAGGGGCATCATTGGATATTTTAATTTCTCAGTGCACTGTTTCAAGTTTCTATGCTTTAATGTGAACAGGTGGACTTTATTTCATCTCTGGTTGCAAGCACTGAACTGCAGTTCTCCATG
Source organism: Glycine soja (assembly GCF_004193775.1). Lineage (NCBI taxonomy): Eukaryota > Viridiplantae > Streptophyta > Magnoliopsida > Fabales > Fabaceae > Glycine > Glycine soja. The sequence continues at coordinate 38,507,640 of NC_041008.1, forward strand.
GAGGTATCTTTCATTGTGCACTGTATGACTTTATGATTCCTTGTTTATTAGGTTTGCATGAATTTCTGCATTTTATATTTTTCTCTAGGAATTTGGAGTTATATAGAGTTAGTTTAATTTTCATTCAGTGGTATAAAATCTTACTCTCTTTCTGGCCCATCCTCACTTTTTGAATTGGTGGATCTGCTGTGTGTGATTTATGTTTTTCCCTATTCTGAATTAACTGGACAAAATTTATTTTCCCCTGCAAAGTGGTGTAACTCACCAATTGTTGTTGGGTACCTTGAATGGGTGTTATTTTTTCTGGAAACAAATTTATAAATTTAATATGATCTTTAGGTCAGAGACTAAAAAAAAAGCTGATTTCATCTTTGCTTCCTGTAGAATGAAGCCACTTGTTGAAATATATTTGTCATTCTATTTAATCAGAATTTATAATTGTCATTTTTATTTGAAGGCATGGTTTTCTGGAAAAAAAATTGGTCACAGAGTTGGCAGAACTAGAAAGGAAGCTCAAAATAAGGCTGCTGAGGATTCTATCAAACATTTGGCAGGTAAGATATTCTAAATTTTTTCATTGTGACTTGCTATAGTATTATCTAGTCTACATTTTTTTGCCTTTTGTAATTTTTGTCCCCTCCAAAAAATACATATGGTAGTTTATATTTTTAAAAAAATTCAAAACATCAAAAGCATAGCCTGCCTTGTTAAATCAACCTATTGGCTTGATATTGAGGTTTAGTTAATGATGTTTTAAGCTCATGCATGGTCCTGCCATCAATAAAAACTCAGTGTATACCTTGTTAGAGATCTAAAACCATTTTTGGGCATCCTCCTTATAGCTTTAGCTTTCTAAGGGAGTTGATCTTTTGGCATGGTATCAAAATCTCTATAACCAAGTGGTCAAGATTTTGAGCCATGTAGCCTGTTCCTTATTACCAAATTAAAAGTCAGCTTAAGGTAAAGTGGGCCTATGTATTGTCCTTGTCCATGCTTCAGTCTTGGAAGGCTTTTGGATGAGGATTTTTAGAGATCTAAATGTTAAAACCATTCTTGGGCATCCCTCCAACGTTTAAGCTTTTATGTGAGTTGGTCTAAAAGATATTGTGTGGATGGTCGATTTAGCTATGATGAAAGAAAGTAAATTGGTTAAGGGGAATGATTAGGTTTTGAGGCATATGAATAAGAAATCAAAATTATAATTTGATTTACAAATTTTTGTCAGATTCTTAACCAACTGAAATCTCTTTGTAATATCCCAGTGTCAGAAAAATAAAAGCTAATACTGATTAAACACATATCTTTCCCTTTTCTAGTTTTCTTCATTCAGTTGATTTCATATTAAATATATTTTGACCTTTTTGGATGTTTTTGAAGATATATATTTGTCTAGTGCCAAGGATGAGCCTGGTTCTACATATGGCGATGTGAGTGGGTTTCCTAATGTAAATGACAGTGGTTACATGGGTATTGCCAGCTCTCTTGGTAATCAGCCATTGTCTAAAGAGGATTCAGCTTCATTTTCAACTGCATCTCCATCAAGAGTTTTAGATCCTAGGTTGGATGTCTCTAAGAGGTCAATGGGTTCAATCTCTTCCCTGAAAGAATTGGTAAGATTTTTTAAATTGACCAACCTACCCTCCCAACAAAAATGTATTTTTTTGTTAAATTCTGTTAGCGTTTGTGTTGTTGATATGCTATAATTTATGCACTCAATTTATTCAGTGCATGATGGAGGGTCTTGATGTCAATTTTCTATCTGCACCTGCTCCAGTGTCAACAAATTCAGTTCAGAAAGATGAAGTACACGCACAGGTTTGTAAGAAAATGTTTCAGTGTTCTGAACCAATTGGGTTAAAAATATTAGCTTCATTGCATTGCAAAATGATTATACTTTGTATCTAAACTTTGTCTTGTTTATTTGTGTTTTAGTTTTTCGTTCCTTCAATAGATTAGGGGAGACATTTCGTTGCTACTTTGAATTTTCTCTATATTTGTTGTCTTGGGAAGTTTGGTGTCTCTAGGGTGAAATATCAGAAATAGTGTTACTTTCCCTTATATTTATGGAACATTTCTAGCATGGACCACTTGTTCATGTGGTCCACTGCACACCACTTTTTATGACCATTGGATGAATTTACACTATGCAAGCTTATTATACACCCGCCTCACCAGATTCCCACTCCATAGTCCATACCTTCTTCTCCGACTTATTTCTGGTGACCACTCCACTGCCTCTGACGGCGGCACCATCCACCACCTCCAGCAGCAACATCACCCACCACTGCCATTCCCCCCATGTCACGAAAACGCAAAAATCAAATCTAAAACAGATTCAATAACATATAACAAAAATCAAAGACTAAAACTGCAACACTGATCTCATCAAATTCAGGCCACAAAATATTCCAATGAGAACTCAAGTTCCGCTTTTGATACAAAATTTTCCCAACAAACCCAAAACAATCTTACTGAGGATTTCAGAATAAAAGTCAAGAACAAAACCCAAAAATGAAAAGAAAAAAAAGTAGTGAACTTTGTAAAGTGGGCATCAATGAACTGGTTCTTGAAACTGCACTGCTTGGGAGTCGAATCATCATTGTGAACTACAAATCGTGAACAGGATCATGGATTTTGACTAAAATCGCAAACCAGATCTGGTTGTTTCTTCAGACGCAAACCAGATCTGGAAGGTGACTTGAGCAAAGAATGTCCAGGGAGTAGGAACTTCACCGGTGATGGGACGGGTTTGGCTAGGATGAGAATGCGTCGACAACAACGAGGGGTGATTTGGATCTATGCAGAACCAGTTGATTGATGATGTAAGGGGTTTGGCAAAAAACGATGACGAGAACATGGTGGTGGCTGCGGCATCGGGAACGCGATGGCAGCAACAGAATCGTAGTGGGACGACTGTGGAACCTAAGGGAAGAAGTCAGTTAGTGGGGCAGGAGGGGTTATTTGGTGGAGAGGGTCTATGACAAAACTGTAGACCTTAGATGTATCCAATGGCTTAAAAAAATGGTCCACAATGGACCATTTGAGTGGGTGATCCATTCTAGATGCGTTCTATATTTATGTGGTTTATGATCAGGGAAGTTGAAGGATGAGTGTTAAATGGTAATTCTCTTTTACTATCTGGAATCTGGGCTCAGTTGTACAGGGTAGTAGTTCTGTTTACAACATACTTGTAACCACAGGGGGGGCTAATTATGACTAGGATGCTTTCTCTGTCATAATACATTTCTGTCGCTTTGTTTATCCCTGCATTTTGGTTTTACTCATCTTCTGGCATTTTTTTAAAGTAAAAAGCTCTGACTGTATCTAAAATAATTTGTTTTCTCTATTTTAGGTTGAAATAGATGGCAAGGTCTTTGGTAAAGGTATTGGATTAACATGGGATGAGGCTAAAATGCAGGTCTGTTGTTTTCTTTAATTATGAAATATTATTTATGAATATATATGTCTTGTTCCATTAATTTGATTAACTTCTTCACATATGGTGTTGGAGCACTAAATATGCATTCTTTCTTTAGGCTGCCGAGAAGGCACTTGGAAGTCTAAGATCAAAGCTTGGCCAAAGCATTCAGAAACGGCAGAGCTCTCCCAGGTCCATTACCTTTATTAGCAGATTGTGTATATTTAATTTTCTTTACATGTTTATTGCATAATGGATGGACTTTAGTTTGTACTCTCCCTTGTTCTGCTTTCTTGATCTATCATGTGGAATGTTGTGGTTTCCACCCATTTGAATTTTGGGAAGCCCTATTGCTTTTCTTCTAATTGAAGTATATATGGTGCAGTGCGAGCTATCTTGTCTGCTTTTGGTCAATATTATAAAAGAAAAATAGACAAAGCAAATACCGATAGAGAATTGGCTCCTAGGTTCTAACAATGATATGCTGGTTTTCTAAAATTCATGTTTTCTTACCCCCTATTAATAACCATTTTTCTTAACCACATTATTTTTTTGTGAACCAGGCCACATCAGGGATTTTCAAATAAACGTTTAAAGCAAGAATACCCTCGACCAATGCAGCGGATGCCCTCATCAGCTAGATATCCCAGGAATGCTCCACCAATTCCTTGAAAAGAGTGCTGGGCTTTTCAATCTCGCATACTGATAAGACTGTTGTTGGGGCATATGTATATGTTACTGATTCAGCAATACGGAGAATGACTTTTGGGTTGGACCATTTCCGTTTAAGTGGGTGCTTGGCCTCAGTCACCTTGTCACTGAGCCAAAAAGCCAAAGTAGAACACCCACTTTTTGTACCAATATGAGTTCCTCACTGAAGTGGGGTGCCATACTGGTCAAAGATGTTGTAACATACTCACATCTTGGTCCTCCCAAGCAATGCAGTATTGGTTGTGTATCCTGGAAATGCTGAGACACCGGTTTCACAAGACAAGATGATGAGGCAAGTCCAATGCTAACTTGCATTTCTGTGGTTTATATACATGATGCAGCATACTTAGAGTTACCTTATTGGAATTGAGAATTGATTCAGCGTTTTTCTAACTCATGTAATGGTACAATGATTTAGTACAGGTTTTCTTTTCTTTTTTATGCATGGAAGTCGGTTTTCACTAACCCAACCGGCTTATAGTTTTTTATTGAACTAATTCTGTCACCATTTGCCCCTCTGAAGACTCTGTTATTTGCAGAGTCTTGAGGTTGGTGAATTTGCATAGTATTGTAACTCACTGATGATGTAATACACTCCTCAATTGTTATTATCTGTGAATTTTGTTCCCATATCTTATGTTGAGAGTTGTGGTGCAATAAACATCTTTCTCAAAAGAGAAATGTTATTTATACAACAATTTGTACAACAAAAGTGAAAGAGAAAAAATAGAGGAGAGTAAAGTATAACATGTGGTAAGTGTTGTGATGAAGAGAGATGGAGAGAAAAAAATGTTGTATAAATTTTTGTATTAGTTATTGTATGAATAACACGTTTCTTCTAAAAAATTAGTGATGTCACCTATCTGAATGGGATAAAAAAAGAATGATAATATCTGAATAAACAATTTAGATTTAGGTGATGGTAATGACTGAAACTCGACACATTTCTAGTTGCCTAAAGATGATAAAATGATTTTATGCTGTTACCGTCTATGGGTGTTAATTCAATTTACCATGACCAAAATATAGAGAAATATTAATTTATGACTTGACCCTTGTTTTTTTTATTTTAAAAAAGCTTAGTATTATGTCGAATTGATATGGATTTCATTAAATAGAAAGTGTTCACAAAATGAGGGGGGAAATTATTTTTTAAACCGATGTGCACATTCTAAAATAAACTATTTAAGATATGTATAATTAATTGAGAAAAATATTATGTATTATCTGTATAAAATAATTTTATATTATCATTTAATAAGAAATTATTGTTTATAGTAAGTTATTAAGTTTGTTGACTTCTATTATATTATCTTAAAAGTCTTATCAATAATGATTTATAATTAGATGATAATATAAAATAATTTTACACTATCTATTTATCACTATTAAATCTAATTAATTTAAGTAAAATATATAATTATTTATTCAAAATCACAAACAATAGACATAAATTTATAAGAAACTAACTTCAAATTATAAAAAGAAAAAAAAGTTAAAATATGGTATGTAATTATCTAGTAGATAATAAATAAAAAATAAAAGTCAGGAAGTAATATTCTAATTCAATTTTTTCTCTCCAAAATAAAAGACGCCCTCTAAATGATAAAATATACTTATCGTCGTTGATTAACAAATTAAGGATTAATATTATGATAAAAATCATGCACATGCATAATTAATTTTGAAATTAGTTGTAATTTTGACAGCTGGATTTTTAATTTTTAACCATTGGATTGTAAGTAATTCTAAATTGGTCACCCAAAAAACTCAATCAAGTTAGGCTTAACTTGTGAACCTTCGAAAAAAAAACTTGTGAACCTTAAAGCACCCTTCGAACTAGGGTCAATCTTGGAGCTAACTAAAGACATTTCACACGATTGAGATCACCTCCTGCATCTTGGACCACGTTCCCTAGCTAAGTAATAAGAGAATTCAAGAACATTTCATCTCTTTTCAAAAGTGCACCATCTCTTAGGTAGCATTATAAGTCTCATTAAAAACTAACAATAAAGAATCCGAGACATTCTCAAGTTGTCAATTCTACTCAAAGGTCACAATCATTCAATTACTCATCGACTCTTTTGAAGAACTTTACCTACACCTAAGATATTGTTCAACCTAAATAGATATTCACCTTACACCAAAACATCTACCTAATTTGCACCTGTAAATGGTTGTCTTATACAAGTTATGCACTCTATATCTTCAATTACATTATCAACACTCTAAGCTCTTACTGACTTGCACATTACAATTTATGGATGTTTCATAACCTCAATCATTAGTGCTCCTTTATAATCTACTTATACTCCTTTTCAAAATTACCTGGTGACTTAGGACACTATGCAAGTAGGACATCTACTCCCAACATTTTCCCAGCTAAATAGTATGCACTTTTGTGTACTTCCCTTATGAATCCTCAACTAATTCAATACAGAATAGATTTGTAATTTGATTATAATTGTTTTTGAGTAAAAAATCATTTTGATTCCTGAAAGTGAGACAATAACAAATATCACTCTGAAAGATGAAAACTTTAAATTTAATCTTTAAACATAAAAAAAATGCAACTGGTTAATCTTGAGGGGAATTTAATATTAAATTAGTTCTTAAACATTATAATTTAATGATAAAATGATCTCACAAATTTAATGGTAGGAGTCACACTTTTTACATATTTAGAAACTAAATATAAATTTTTCATTTGTTAGGGATTAATTTGTAATCACCTCTCAATATCAAAATAGATATTTTGTAATTCCTTTTTAGAGAAATTCAACAAAAAAAAGATGTCCAAATGCAGGATCTTTACACACAGGGCCGTTTTGTGGTCAAGAAAAAGCCCAAACTAGGAAATTGAGAATTTAAAAAAAAAAAAAAACATAGCGCGGTAATAATCTCTTCTTTGTTGTTCCTCTTCCGTTTCTACATTGTCCACTCCACGCCATAGCAGTGTGCAGCTGAACTTCAATTGATACCCCACCACCATGTCCTTGAATGCTTAAACTTCCTTCTTTGTGCTGTTTGTTAAGAAGCGCAGAGATGATGCACCTCAAGAACCTCCAAAGCAAGACCCTTTTCTTCGTTTTCTCACCCTCCAGAACCTTCCACCGCCCTCACTACAACCCCATCAGAAGATTCTCCTCCCCCATCCACAAAGATTCGATTTTGATCCCTCCCACGAAGACCCTTCTCTACGCTTCCTTCTTCTGCGCCCTTATTCGCCTCTACTTGGCCTGTGGCAGGTTCTACATTGCCTCCGACACTTTCTCTCGCATGCGTGCCCTCTCCCTCGTTCCCTCCTTGCCCCTCTGGAACGACCTTTTGTACGAATTCAATGCCTCTGGCTTCGTTTCGCAGGTAAAAGTGCTGTATTCTGAGATGGTCCTTTGTGGGGTTGTGCCTAATGTTTTCAGTGTTAATTTGTTGGTTCATTCGTTGTGCAAAGTTGGGGACCTGGGCTTGGCTTTAGGGTATCTCAGGAACAGTGTTTTTGATCATGTTACTTACAATACTGTTGTTTGGGGATTCTGTAAGCGTGGATTGGCTGATCAGGGTTTTGGGTTGTTGTCTGAAATGGTTAAGAAGGGTGTGTGTTTTGATTCAGTTACTTGTAATATTCTTGTTAAGGGGTATTGCCAAATTGGATTGGTTCAATATGCTGAGTGGATTATGGGCAACTTGGTTGGTGGGGGTGTTCCACTAGATGCTATAGGTTTGAACACCTTGGTTGATGGGTATTGTGAAGTGGGTTTGGTGAGCCGTGCGTTGGATTTGGTGGAGGATGGTTGGAAGAATGGTGTCAAGCCTGATATTGTTACTTATAATACTTTGGTTAATGCTTTTTGTAAGAGGGGTGATCTTGCGAAGGCAGAGTCTGTTGTCAATGAGATTTTGGGATTTCGGAGGGATGATGAATCTGGTGTGTTGAATGATTGTGGTGTTGAAACTTGGGATGGGTTAAGGGATTTGCAGCCAACTGTTGTTACGTGGACAACATTAATTGCTGCATACTGTAAGCATCGAGGAATTGATGATTTCTTTTCTCTTTATGAGCAAATGATTATGAGTGGAGTCATGCCTGATGTGGTTACTTGTAGTTCTATTCTTTATGGACTTTGCAGGCATGGTAAATTAACTGAAGCGGCAATGTTGCTGAGAGAGATGTATAATATGGGTTTAGATCCTAATCATGTCTCATACACTACAATTATTAGTGCTCTATTAAAATCAGGGAGGGTAATGGAAGCTTTTAATCATCAAAGCCAAATGGTTGTTCGGGGCATTTCTATCGATCTAGTTTTGTGTACGACTATGATGGATGGACTTTTCAAAGCTGGGAAATCTAAAGAGGCTGAGGAAATGTTCCAAACTATTTTAAAGCTCAATCTTGTCCCAAACTGTGTCACTTATACGGCATTGCTTGATGGTCATTGTAAGGTAGGAGACGTGGAGTTTGCAGAGACAGTGTTACAAAAAATGGAGAAGGAACATGTTCTTCCAAATGTTGTTACCTTTTCTTCTATTATAAATGGATACGCCAAAAAAGGAATGCTCAACAAAGCAGTTGAAGTGTTAAGGAAGATGGTTCAAATGAATATTATGCCAAATGTTTTTGTTTATGCTATTTTACTTGATGGCTATTTTAGGACAGGTCAACATGAGGCTGCTGCTGGTTTCTATAAGGAAATGAAATCTTGGGGATTGGAAGAAAACAATATCATATTTGATATCTTATTGAACAACTTGAAAAGATCTGGAGGCATGAAGGAAGCTCAGTCATTAATTAAAGATATTCTCTCTAAGGGTATTTACCTAGATGTTTTTAACTACTCTTCTCTAATGGATGGCTACTTTAAAGAAGGAAATGAGTCAGCTGCTCTTTCCGTAGTACAGGAAATGACAGAGAAAGACATGCAGTTTGATGTTGTTGCTTACAATGCTTTGACTAAGGGGCTTTTGAGGCTGGGGAAATATGAACCAAAATCTGTGTTTTCAAGAATGATTGAGTTGGGTCTGACTCCAGATTGTGTTACATATAACTCTGTAATGAACACATATTTCATACAAGGTAAAACAGAAAATGCTTTGGATCTGTTGAATGAGATGAAGAGCTATGGGGTAATGCCAAATATGGTCACTTATAACATTCTTATTGGTGGGCTTTGTAAAACTGGTGCAATTGAAAAAGTAATAAGTGTTTTGCATGAAATGTTAGCTGTGGGGTATGTTCCTACACCCATTATTCACAAGTTTCTGCTTAAAGCATATTCAAGAAGTAGAAAAGCAGATGCAATTTTGCAAATTCACAAGAAGCTTGTGGATATGGGCCTCAATCTCAACCAGATGGTGTATAACACACTAATCACTGTATTATGCAGATTAGGGATGACTAAAAAAGCAAATGTGGTGCTTACGGAAATGGTGATAAAAGGAATTTCAGCTGACATTGTTACTTATAATGCTCTTATTCGTGGTTATTGTACAGGCAGTCATGTGGAGAAGGCTTTTAATACTTATTCACAGATGTTGGTGAGTGGAATCTCTCCAAATATTACTACTTACAATGCCCTTTTAGAAGGTCTTTCAACTAATGGTTTGATGAGAGATGCAGATAAATTAGTTAGTGAGATGAGGGAAAGAGGACTTGTCCCAAATGCCACTACTTATAACATATTGGTTTCTGGCCATGGTAGGGTTGGAAATAAACGAGATTCTATAAAACTTTATTGTGAAATGATAACCAAAGGTTTTATTCCCACAACAGGTACCTATAATGTGCTTATTCAAGATTATGCAAAAGCAGGAAAGATGCGCCAAGCTAGAGAACTTTTGAACGAGATGTTGACAAGAGGAAGAATTCCTAATTCTTCAACATACGACGTTCTAATTTGCGGATGGTGCAAATTGTCCTGTCAGCCAGAGATGGACAGGTTACTTAAACTGTCATATCAGAATGAGGCAAAAAAATTGCTGAGAGAAATGTGTGAAAAAGGACATGTGCCATCTGAGAGCACTCTCATGTATATCAGTTCAAATTTTTCTGCACCTGGAAAAAGAGATGATGCCAAAAGGTTGTTAAAGGTATTTACCCAGAAGAAGAACTTGTGACAAATGGTCTAATGCAAGATAAGATGATTTGAAACTCAAACTATGACCAATCCTATATAAAGTGGGGTCTTAATGTGCTACAAGTTCCAAGAGGGATGAGTTTGGAATTGAAGGTGATGGTCTTCTAAGGATGTAGAAATAGCTTGACTTGAACATTGACAGTCCATTCCGTTATTTGCATCCTAACAATTACTGTCTTGTGATGCTAAGCTTTATATGATTGGAATTGGTAATTATGGACGATCATTCAAGGATTGGAACTCATGAGAAAATTAAGGGTGAGGTAGATCAATAAAGAATTTTTGGTGTGATGGCAGTGGTCAACTGCTACCCAGATGACAAGAGTATATTGAAGTAGCGTACTCAAGATCAATTTATTGACAATGACAAAGTTGCAGAAATTCATTCCCATATAGTTTCGGCATTCTCAGACAGTCATTGGACTGTATAGATCAACTGCTGAAGAGGCTACGGAGAAAATAGCACAATTCTGCTTTGCACAGATTTTAAGGTACAAAATTTTTATCCAATTATTTGATTGTTATATTGTATCCACTGGGGCATCTTGAGGATTGTGCACCTTCTCATGGAGTTATTATCGTGTATTGATGCTGGTTTCTCTCAAATGATATTCCTAGTTATTTCTTTATTTGGTCTAGCAAATGTTTCAGTCTTTAGTTGCCTTTATGGTGAAGTATGCTTGCTTTTGTTGTTCAGAGAAGTGGCTAAGAGAGCAGAGTGGTATTTCCATTATAGTTCTTTAAAGTACCGTATTAGAATGACCTATTAATGTTTTTGGAGAAATCACACTTTGATTTTTGGTTAGGTGTTGCAGAATGATATTACTTCTAACTGATTTCTTAACACAAACCTGTGTGTTTTTACTTGTTGTCTGTGTAAGTTTTTTCTGAGGCTGATATCTGCATGGAAATTTCTTAGGAGTTAACGAATGCTATAAACCAATTAGGTTTATGTTTGCACAAGTGACAGAAGCAAGCATTGAGCAGAAATTTGAAGGCATCTTGAGACTCAATTCTAATAGATATTACAAGGCACTGTCAGATCAAGTTGTACGTGTCAAGTCTGGTAAGTGGTGTTCATATTTTACTATTTGCTTTTCCTTTCCAATACTGATCAAATGGAGCACACAATGACTACAATTAATTAGTAAAAGAAACAAATTTCAAGATGAAGACATCCTGAATGTAAAACATTTTGCATTCTTAGTGGATAAGAATTAATCCTTCTAGAAATGGCGTTCACATTTTTTTTTCTTTTGTGCAATTTCGCTCCCCAATCTGTTATATTCCTCCAAATCCAAAAGAATGGCACAAACGGTTTCTTCTAATAACCAAACAAATTGCATTGCTTTTTACACCATAGCCATCCTTTCTTGTTTGGTTTTGATGATCTCTTCCTCTCTCTCATTCAAGAAATTGGAACAATAATTTGAGACCCTTTTGCAGTGTACCTTGCTGCCTCTTCTGCATCAGATTAAGATCCTCAAAATAGGTAGGGTGAAGATAAACCTGGACAAGAATTTGGATACATTTTGCATCTTCTCTGATACAAATTTTATTTTTTTGACAAAATTCATATATGAGCTCAAATTATTTGTATGAACTGCAAATTGAACAGCGAAATGAAGAAATGTAAGTTTTGGAGCTAAATGCCCCAAATGTTTTAGTTTTGGCAAACACAAAAATCTCATCAGAATTAAGTATATTTACTCAATTTTGTTACAGTTTAAGAGCTATAGAAAACAGGACGTGTACGCAAGAAATCAACTACCGATTTAAGTATGGGGATTTAATTTGAGATTGATAATTAAATTTGTACCTTACTGATAATCTCATGCTTCCTAAGTTTTGATATAAATAATTTCTTTAATGGCAAAAAAAACTTTTTACAATTTTTTTGTTGGTTTTTCTCCATTAACAATGTACTTGAAATTAACTTGTTTCATATCTATTGTGAAATTTGCAAATTATTTATCATTTTTATTAAATTTGATTTTAGTCCTCACAATTTTTTTTGCCTAGGAGTTGATCGTGGTTTTTATGTGTATATTTTGATTTTGGTCTTTACATTAGAAACTAATTTCTCAATAAAAAAAATTATGGGAACTGAAACTTGAACTTTTAAAGAATATGAACTAAAATTAAAAATAAAAAGTTTAATGACTAAAAATGCATTTAAATGAACAAAATGAATGATTTTTTTTTTATACAAAATGATATACTAAAATTATTCATATCAATATAATTTTTAACCTAGGTCAATTGATCAAGAAGTGCTCAAGGAAACTAAATTAATTCAACTATTTTTTTGTTGGAAGACAGAAAATATAATATATTATTAGAATAAGCTAAGCAGTACAAGGGGTAAGCAGTACAAGGGGTACTGTATGAAAGAAAATACAAGCACCTCTGGTGCTGCCCTCCAAAAGAAAAAACCCAAACTAACCCAACAGGAAAGGCAACCCCACATAGATTAACCAAAGGAGTCTATATATTGGAAGACCAGTGGTTAAAACTAGTGTTGAAGTCTTTCTCTCTAGCTTTTAGCCAAGACCAAGCTAGAAACATAGCATCTTCCATGACTTTAGAGGAATCAAAAGGATTGCCTTGGAAGATTAGGAGGTTCCTATGCTGTCATATAGTACTAGTTAGAGCAACCCACCACCCACACCATCTACTATGATTTATCTCTGCACCAAACTCATCACAAAATTGGGCAAAATGGCTTGCTGGAGAATCTGGAAGAGGTTGTATAACCTGAATTCATCTCATGGATTCCCACCACAGGTCTATTATCCTTTTACAATTGAAGAAGAGATGACTCACTTCCTCCTGCACTTGACCACAAAGAGGACAAACAGCCTCTTGGATGACCACATTTCTTCTTAAAAGATTATCCTTAGTGGGGAGCCTGTCCTTGAGGAGTCTCCAAGGGAAGACTGCAGCCCTTAAATATCTATAATCCATCAACAGCAATTAGCAGTTCTTAAATATTTGTAAAATTTCATTACATTCTTGCTCAGACAACAAAAGGAGAAGATAGCTGCATTTTTTTTCAAATATTGTATAGTAATTAAAAAATATTATACTTTTGGTTAAAAAAAAAGTATTTGTGCCGCCATGGTTAATTATTATATTACATAGTAATTGTTATCATTACTTTTTAAAAGTTACGCTCAAATTAAAATATTGGTGGCATGTCTCTTCCACGCTTTATTGTATGGTGGTTTCAATTTTGTGTGAACTAATATTGATTGTAATAATTATAAAACTAATACATTTATCATAATAGTCATTTATAATTGGAGAAGAGTTAAAAAATTGACACTATTAAGATATATATTATTTTTTATGATAACTTGTATCGAATATAAAAAATAATTGCAATGAAATAAGTTTCCATAAAAAAAATTATCCCAGATCACAAAAAAAAAAGAAATATATATATATATATATAAAACATTTTGGTTTTTCTTCTACAAATTCTTTTATTCGTTTCTTTTTCTTTTTTCGCCGTTAAGTATTTAAAAAGTCAAGGAAATAACAAAACTGTGTCTCACTGCTTTCTCTCTGTCTATTCCGTTCAAAGCGTTGCGTAGAACAGAGAAAAAGAAAGTACCAATTTCTTGAGAGAGAAAACCCGAAGAAGAGTCATGGCTTCCACCTTCGACGCCTTCACCGTCGACGACGACCACTTCGCCGCCCCCTCCGCCGCTGACACCTTCTCCGGCTACGGCGACTTCTCTACTTTCCCCTCCGACGATGTCCCCGTCGACCACGCCGCCACCGCGGCGTCGCCGGAGATCTTCGGATTCAGCGATCCCGATCCAGGCTACTCCCCGTCTCCCTTCGAGCAAGTGCACGAGAATGGGAACGGAAATGGAACCGTAAACGGCTACGGCGACGGCGTTTTCGTCTCCGATGGACCGGTGCTTCCGCCGCCGGAAGAAGTGGAGCCGGAGGAAGGTCACGCACTTCGGGAGTGGCGCCGGTAACTCTCTCTCTATGCTTTCATTTTTTTAAGTTAGTAGTGTTCGGTTTGTGATGTGAATTTGTCAGATCTCGCTTGGACTTGCCTAGATCTAATCGGTTAGGCTTAGGAATAGGACGAAACGAATTGATGCACTTGTTTGATCCAATTTCACTTGGAATAGTTACTTGAGCTGTTATATTAAAAAGGAAAAGAAAACGAAAATGTGGGGTTGATTCGTATAATTGCACTTATTAGTATAATTGTGTACTTTGGTGGGAGGAATTGAATTGCATTCACCAGTTTTTATCTTCTATGGTCCCTTACTGGTAGTGTGGAAGTTGGATCTGAGTGGTTAGGTGTTTTTGAGAGTAAATTTTATGTCACACAAAAAGATTAGTTGTTGGATGACAGCTTGGACTCAGGTCAGAGCTGATTCTTCAGGTTGGTTGATCTGAATTGTGTGCACATTTTCTTGGATTAAAATGATGGAAGGATTGTCTTTGTTGAGCTGTTGAAGTGAGATGATTATACTCTACTTCACTATATTGAGTGTTCCATTTTCCATGATCTTCTCTTCCCCAAGGAAGCAATTTACAAATGACCTGATGATGATAAAACTTGGGGAGAATTTTGTCAAATCCTCCCCAGCGCATTTCTTAGTCCATGCTAGCAGATTTACTTTTTTTTTTTTCCATTTCTTCTGGTTGTGTAATTCAGGGATTAATCGATAATTAGACGACATGATTATGTAAATATATGTGCATTCACCATTTATGAATTTTGATCCTTATGTAGTCTTACATTGACGCTGTTCCTTTCTCTATATAATTGTGGCACATTATTCTGGGTTTTCATTTTTCAGTATTTGATTTCTCTCTACATCATGCACTGAGCACCTGCGTTAGGCTGAAAGAAAATAAATTAATAATGTTTTGATTCATAAACTACAGAATTCAAGCTTTCCTTTAGTATCAACTTATTGAGTAGCTAATGGCAAAATTGGAATTGGAATTTTATGAGATATTTATGTTAGTTACACAGTGCATGACTTAACAGGCGACACTTAGGGGAGTAGGTCCTTTTTTTTAAATTTTTTTTTCCTATCTTATGTGAAAAATAAATTATTTCATAACCTGTTGTCATTTTCCATGTTCTTGCATTCATATCTCCTTAAAGATGCCAAACCTATTTGAAGTTGGTAATTACTCAATAAGAACAGAGAACAAAAATTTTGTTGGCGGTGCCTTTTTCCTTTACAAGTATGGGCATCGAATGCCATTTATTTTGCACTTTATGCAAAATGGTGCATCCTATAAAGATAGAAATATAGATGATGCATAAAAGAGAATGAAGTTTAGAATATAATTTATGCTATTAATATTAATATAGTTAAGAAAAAAATGTTAGGTGACCATTAATACAAATCCCATTTGTTTGGTTTATTCTTGAACCTGATGGTATTGGTAGCACTAACAGAAGTGTTTTGCTTGCAATTTGATCTTTGGCCAATTAAGATTTAAGATCTATTCAACGTTTGCTGAACTCAGTTGTCTACAAAAATGAATTCATTATGCAGTCAAAATGCCATTCAGCTTGAGGAGAAGGAGAAAAGGGAAAAAGAAATGAGACTGAAGATTATTGAGGAAGCTGAGGAGTATAAGGTGGCTTTCTATGAGAAAAGGAAGCTTAATGTTGAGACTAACAAGGTGCAAAACAGAGAAAGGGAAAAGGTAAAGTTTACACACAACATATATGTATCTTCTATTTTAATTTCAGAAATAACCTTTGATTGTGGAGCAGTTATACTTGGCTAATCAAGAGAAATTCCACAAAGTGGCTGACAAAAATTACTGGAAAGCTATTGGGGAGATCATTCCTCGAGAGGTTCCCAACATTGAGAAGAAAAGAAGCAAAAAGGATCAGGAGAATAAGCCATCAATCACAGTCGTCCAAGGCCCAAAGCCTGGCAAACCCACAGATCTTTCTAGGTTGAGGCAGATATTGTTGAAGCTGAAACATACACCACCAGCTCACATGATTCCCCCTCCTCCTGCACCTGCTAAAGACGCCAAAGATGGGAAAGATGGAAAAGACGGAAAAGAAACAGCATCTAAAGCCAATGGATCTGCACCAGACGCCGCACCTGGATCACAACCAAAGGATGCCACCACTAATAACGGTACTGCAGATTTACCCCAGAAAGAAGCTCCACCACCCCCTGAGGAGCAGTCTTCTACATAACTCTGCCTTTCATGCATACTTAAGCTCTCACAATCTTCTGCGATTACTTTTGCCCCCCGCAGTTCTTTACGGATCCTTTTGCCATGCTATTAGTTTCTATTGCTTTTTTGGTTTGCATTTATTTCTATCATTGAGGTTTTGTATCAATTATACCCTTTACTGACTATTATGACCTTGGAAATTCAAATGTTCATGGGTTTTAATACACCATTTAAAAAGAAAAGTTTTTTTTTTTTTTTTTTTTTTTTTTTTACTTTTATGATTTTTGGTTTGCTTTGTGGTGTCAACTAAAAAAAATCCACTTCCAAGTGGTGCAATTGTCCTTAAGGTATTTTTCAGAGGAGTGTTAATAACCCACCCTCTGACTCATTTTTCTAAATCTCTATTATTTGTTAAATTTTTTTGAAAATTACAAAATCATAAATGAGGTTCAATTTTGTGAATTTCAATAAATTTTAGTCCATGGTAGAGAGTATAACTGACAAAGTGTGTTAAAGAATGTATTGATAGCATTTAATCATTCTGAGTAAAAGGAGTGTTAGTAACACATTCATATTATTTACTATTAATTAAAATTTGTTAGTCACAAAATCATGATTGAAGTTCATTAAAAAGTGAGATCCACAATTTGTAATTTCACTTAATTTTAGTTAGTAGTAGAAAGTGAGTTAGAAATGTTGTGTTAAATAGTGTCTTTTTGAGTAAGGAGAATGTTATTAGTATATTCTTCAACATATTTCTTCTAGTATTTTACTTACTATTGATTAAAATTTATTAAAAATTATAAAATCAAAAGTGAGACTCATTAAATAAGTAGGACTTGGTTAGATTTTGTAATCTTCAATAAATTGCAGTCAATAATAAAGTATTTATAGTGTGTTTTATCATCAATCCTCTTTGGATAAGAAAAGTGACAGCAATACACTTTTTAGCACTTTTTATTATTGGTTAATTTTTTTTTTAATTATGAAAAGGGATTCATTAAATAAGACATAAAACTTACAATATTTTGTAATTTTTGGTAAACTTTAGTTAATAATAGAGTGTGTTGCTAGCATTTTTCCTTGAGCAAAATACTAGTCATATATACTTTTTATTCGTTAAAATTTATTAAAAATTATAAAATCATGAATGAAACTCATTAAATAAGAAATATAACTTACAACTTTTTGAATAAGACAATTGCTAATGCACTTTACTATTAGTTAATATTAATTGAAAATTAAAAAAACATGTAAGTCTCACTAAATAAGAAATACAATCTCCAATTTTTGTGTGATTTCTAATAAATCTTATCAAATGATAGAATAGTCTTACCACACATTTCTTTGAGTAAGAGTGCTAGTAATATACTCCTAGATCCACTATTATTTGTTAAAATTGATTAAAAGTTATAAAATCATTAGTAAAATTTATTAAATAAGGAGTGATATTCACACAGAAATGTTTGGAACACACTTATTAACACACTAACAAACACTATTGATTGAAATTTATTGAAAATAATAAAATTTTATGTGTCTCATATCATATATATGATTTTTTCATGGTTTTATAATTTTCAATAAATATTAACCACTTAGAGTATGTTAAAAAGTATGCCCTCAGCCCTCCTCTATTCATAAAATGTTGTGATTATCTCTAATAAACTTCAATCATAGTAAAAAAAAGGGTGTTAATATCTTTTTTCTATTTTGTTTGATTTGATGATAAAAAAAAACCCTCATGAATACAAAATCGTGGTGAAATCACCACAAAAGTAAAGATTTATTGCTTTAAAAGATCATGGTGAATTCAATTCATTTTATTATCCTAAATATGCATATAAGCACATTCTTTCTAATACATTCTTTACCACTTGGTTTATCGACAAAAGATTCAAATTAATTTCCAAAATTGCAATATACTCTTTTTAAGACATTCTCTAATATGTGATCTATTGAAATTGACACAAAATTAGCGACCATATTAAGGCAGGCAATAAACTTTGTTTCCATCTTTATCTTTTCATGCCAAACTAGCCATAGTGATAGTTGCTTTTCCAAATGGATGTATTTCCCTTTCAGTTAAGCAATTTTCTGTGAGTTGTGGTCTTTTATCTTAATTCCCAAGTGCTCTGTGCCAATTTGTCGTTCATGCATGGCTATTTTTATCAATCATTATTA
Source organism: Glycine soja (assembly GCF_004193775.1). Lineage (NCBI taxonomy): Eukaryota > Viridiplantae > Streptophyta > Magnoliopsida > Fabales > Fabaceae > Glycine > Glycine soja. The sequence goes on from NC_041008.1 coordinate 38,526,282, forward strand.
TTAATTTTTCCTTCTTGTAATAGTAAGGGAGGCTACAAATGAAAATTCACGTGGGGGTGGCATGTTATACTTGTAACTATTTTCTGGGGACCCTGCACTTTCATACTTCTATTGACAACCCTCTGCACATGGTTTCTGTTTCATACCATTCTCATGATTTTTTTTATTGTTGCGCATTTCTTTTCCTCTTCAGAGTTTTACGTAGGGCGACTGAGGAAGTGAATGAAACTAACAGTGAGATTGAGGATGTGAATGAAGCTGTCACTGATACTGAGACTGAGGATAAGGTAAGTTTATTTCAAGTGTTCTGAATTTCTCTTTATCCGTTTCTGTATGTTGTGAATGTTTTGTTTTTGAATTTTAACATTATCCATAACATAACAATTCTAACGGGACTTTGGGGTGCTAATTCGCTGTTCATAGAGCAGTGAATTTCCGGTAATGCTCTTTCTGAAATTTTTTATGCATTATAATACTTTTTGTCCTATTATTACTACTATTACAATTTATATTTCCATATTTTAATATCTATGTTTTCTATAAAATATTTAATTCATTAGTGGATCAAATGCACCTAATATTCAATATTTTGTAAGTATAATTATTAAAAGCATAAAATAAGGAAGATAGTAAAAAACTTATATACATTTTTTTAATTAAAATTGTAGTTTTCTTTAATAAATATGTATGTGTTGATTTAAGATGATTCTTTGGGAAAAAAATCTATATTTTATAGTTTAAAAAATATATTTTAAGTTAAATTAGAAAATTTGTTCATAAAAATAATAAGTATAATTTTTATTTACAATCTTTATAAAGAAATTGAAGATTTATCTGTGTATCTATCCATTATTTTAATATAAAATAAATTTTTTATTTTCTATTTTCAATTCATGATTACTATTTTACTTTTAAATTAATTAATAAGTAATTTAAAAATAAATATAATTATTACTTACATAAATGTAAAATATATAGTTAAAAACTAATAAATCATTGGTCCAAATAGTATTGAATTTGGTATTCTTAAGTATAATTATTAAGGACATAAATAAAAAAATATAGTAAAAAAATTAAGTATTTTTTGTTTTTATTAAAATTGTAGTTCTATTTAACAATTAAAATTATACTTATCAATTGAAATTATATTTTCTATTTTCAGTTCATGTTACTATGCTAACTTTTAATTTAATTGATAAGTAAATTTAAAAAATAAGTATAATTATTACAGACATAAATGGAAAAAAAATTTGTTATAAAATGTATGTGTTTCTGTTTTAAATAAATTTTAATTTTATTTAATAAATATGTATAATGTGTTGGTTTGAGATTATTCTTTGGCAAAAAAATATTCTCTATTTATAGTTTACAAAATGTATTTGAAGTTAAATTAAATTATTTGCTAATAAAATTAATAAGTATAATATTTATTTTCAACCATTTATTTAGAAATTCAAGATTTGTCTGTTTATATACACATTATTTTTAGTTTAACAGAAAATCTATATTTTTTATTTCCAGTTCTTGATTACTATGTTTATTTTTTTATTTAGTTGATAAGTAAATTTAAAAAAGAAGAGTACAATTATAAAAAGCATAAATGAAAAAAATAAACTTAAAAAACTTATGTATTTTTTTTTATTAAAATTATGGTTCTATTTAACAAATATAAAAGAAATATAGTTAAATTAAAAAAAGAAATATAATTATTAAAGGAATAAATGAAAAAAAAAACATATAACAGTTATTTTGAGGGGTGTATCCACATGACAAACAAGTTTGGAGGATAAAAATTCGAATCATTTACCTTTGGAACCTATATCCCATTGTAGAAACAAAGAAATCATTTGTTGTTGTTGAAATGATTCTAAAGTAAGATCTTATCATAATGTTAAGATTTTCTATATGTATGTAGTAATTATTTATTAATAGATTATTAAACCATTTTCATGAATTATCAATTTTATTTCATGTAAGGATCCAAGATTCAAGTCAACAATAAAAAAGCTCATGGGTTATGTTAAAGAGGGAGACACATGTATAACGAGCTTCTTGAAGATAATTGACAATGGTAACATCCCTAAACATGTGTAATTACAAGACCATACTTTTTCATGAACAATTGTATGTTATCATATCAAGAGTCAAAATTATATTTGAATATTAATATGTGATGAAGATAATCAAAGGTTATTCAATACCAAAAAACATTATATATAAGAAAGTATTTAACAAAATATAATATATTTGATTTAATATATATAATCATGCAACTTGAATAAAAAGTTGTCATGTAAAATATATATATTAATTTATAAAATGAAAAAAAGTAGCCGAGCAACACGGGGTATGGACACTTATAACTTACACACATAATATGAAATTATGACTGTGCATGTGATCATGGATGTAAAGTTCTTATTGCACTCTAGGAACTCCAATTTTACTACTCTGTTTCTGTTGTTTTGGTTTCTCTTCTTCTATCTTCTTTGTTTTAGTCTCTAATATTGGCAGCTTGACATGTGATATATTTCCTCTTTACTTTTCTCATTGTGGGGATTTTGAATCTTAACGTGCAGCTAGCTCCCCGTGAATTTTTAGCTTTTAGTATCTTATAGATTTTGTTGACTTTTCCGCCGTTTTGTTTATTTGTTAGTCTTTCGGCATCAACGAGTTTCTCAGAGGGAGAAAGTTACTGTTTCTATAACCCAAGTGGTGCAAGAGGAGATTCTAGTGGCTATGCAACTGCTATTTCAGCTCCAAGTTCCAGAGGGCGCGGTCGTGGTGTAAGAGGAGGTTTTTCACAGCATAAGATATGAATCCAATCTTTATTTATGGTTTTATAAAATATGAACCTAATCCTCACCAACTAGATCAATCTTTATTGGTTATTTATCTCTTTTTTATTCTTAAATTGTGTTAATAGCATCCATGATTTGAAAAAACTATATAGAAATTTATGTGGGTGCTATCCAAATACTTGATACATGGATGTTTTAGTTAGGTGACATACATTAACGAAAAATATAATTTTTTTTAACCACCATAATTAGAGCTTTGGACTCTTGAGTGAGATCCCCAGACATCTTTATTGGCTTCAGCCCTTTGGGCAAGTTATGAAACCCATTTTCGATTAAAGTCTTAGTTACACTTTAAGTTCATTATCTCTCTCCAAGGATGCATTTTGTAAGAATCAAAGTCAAGTCCTTTCCTAAAACTCAGTATGTTACCAACTGAGTTAATCCATTGGTTGATGAAAAGTAAAATTTAATTAATGTTTAACAATTTTGGGGATTAATTTGAAATTTTATTAGTGTCACCAAGTTTATACACCCTTGCAATATCATAAAACCACTTTTTTCAAAAAATACTTATCCAAGCCCACCTTATAATTATAATACATTCTTAAAAATAAGATCCAAAAAGAGAAAAATCTAAAATAAAAAAGAAGATAATCCCTCTTTGTTCTTTCTCTCTATTTTTTTTTCTCCTTTCCTACTATAATATTAACTATGCGATTCACACATCCAAAGTTTGGTTTATGCTTCACCGTGGGGCCAACTGAGTAATACTGGAAGGGTTAGAGCTAAATTGATAGCCAGTGGATTCAAAGGATGACTTCTTTTGAGAGGAAGCTCCTGAATCCTGGAACAACCCTGGTGCTGTTAGTTGCTTTTCATTCAGCCTCATGTTCTTGGACAGCATATCCACAACCTGGGACATCATTGGCCTTCTACTTGCTGCTGCTTGTGTGCAGAAAAATGCAACCTTCATGTACCTTATTACCTCTTTCTCGGGGAATTCAACCATGTCTGGATCCACAAGCTCCAACAGTTTCCCCTCTTCATACAGTTGCCAAGCCTGTTATTGAAAAAATAAGGATCATTATGTCCGGAACAAGTCCCACATTGAGAAGAATGAACACATAAGTTGTATACATATATATGGGAAGCTGAAAGTTACATACCCATTCCAATAGAAATTTGTTGGACCCTCCCCAGTTTGTCCTTGCACTGCTTTTGCCACTGATTATTTCAAGTATAAGAACCCCAAAACTGTATACATCAGCCTTCATGGTTAACTGGCCACCCATTGCATACTCTGGTGCCAAGTAACCACTGCATTTTGAAACCAAAGCAGGTCATAGCATTAGTGAGATCCACAGTCCAAATATGGATTGAAGATTTTTGAAAATGCATAAACTATAGACAAATGAATGAGAAATAGGTCGCAAATTTATTGAAAATCACAAATATGTGGCTCCCGTTTCTTATCTAATGAGTCTCTCTCCTGATTTTGTAGTTTTAAAAAAATTTCAACCAATAATAGTGAGTACTAGTGTTACTTGCACTCTTAGTTCAAACAAATGGGTCATAAAGCTTGTTACTTTTCATAAAAACTATATTTTCTCCATAATCACATTTCTTGAAATATAATATCCTACTTTTGGCTGATGTCAAGGATACAAAATAGGTATCCCGGAACCACCAGAACAAATTGCCCATGAGTTTGTGCCAATATCAACATGCAGTCTAGCTTTATGAAGCATGTGCTCCTTGAATATTGTTGGAGGCATGTGCAATTGAATTATGAACACTATGACAAAGACTTGTACCTAGTACATTCAGAAAACATTATTTCAGATCTCCTGATTGATCCTGAAGTTTTATCAATTGTAAACATTGCTAGTTCTGCTGTCATACCTAGCTGATGAAGGATCACCAAATATAAAGAGTTTCTCTTCCCTCTGATATCATACTAATTAATATTATATCCAGGAAACTAGATAGTAGCTAACCAAAAGAAAAAGAAAGAAAGAAAACTTGGTAGAAACCTTCCAATGCAACAGAAAAATAAAAACCATAAAAAATAACTTTAAATCTGAAATATAACTTACGTTGTTCCAGCTATCCTTGTGCTAATGTGAGTGATGTCATCTGGAAACAATTTAGCCAACCCAAAATCTCCTATTTTTGGATTGAAGTCTCTGTCAAGTAGTATGTTGCTTGCCTTGATGTCTCTGTGCACAATGTGTGGCACATGTTCTTCGTGAAGAAATGCAAGACCTCTTGCAGTACCCATGCAAATAGCAGATCTTTTTCTCCAGTCTAATCTGATATTTGAACCTCTTGAGCCTACAAAAAATGTGAAATAGAAAGGAAAAAAAAGGTTATATGTTTAGTCCTATCATCTGCATATGGATCTTAATTAGTGATTTCATAATCCATACCAAAAGCATTTGGCAAATTTACCTAGTAATGCACGATCAAGGCTGTTATTTTCCACAAATTCGTACACCAATATGCGATTAGGTTCTTGAACGCAGCAACCAACCAATTCAACAAGGTTTGGATGCTTAACATTTGATATAGTTTTGATTTCAGTTAAAAATTCACGAACTCCCTGCTTTGACCCAGCTGAAAGTGTCTTCACTGCTACCTGCCTTCCATTTTTTAAGGTTCCCTGGCAAATTTCAACATAGCTATTTAGTAGGCTCAACAATCAAGAGGAGCATAAAATAAAATGATAAAAGTGTGATGTTATTTCTTGGTACTTTTGGCTATTACTCAGCTTAACTAAGCTAAACCACCCTCATAAATTCTAAATTTGTCTTTTTGTTATAAAGGAAGTTTAATAAGGCCTCCGGGGGAGGGAAAGGGTAAGCTAAAGAGGCATTTCTCTTGTAACCTATTCTAGACATCCTTCAGTTTTAAGATTTTAGCAAATATAAAAGGATGGTAGGATTTACAATTTAATGCTAAAGTAATAAAATTGACAGTGTTCAAATCTTATATTTGCTAAAATCGTAAATCCTCATAAAATAAAAGCATTGCTTGTACCCACATCAGAAAGCCTCTTTCACTATGTCTCAGGGAAAATTGACAGTGTTCAAATCTTATAACTCGTGTCCAAAGCACGAAAGCATGATTCTATGATGTCTATAAGGGGCACAACCGCACAGGAAATAAATATTTCAACTAACAATGCAGGACATAGCACCTTTTTTATTGTGGGTCATATGAATATGAAAATCATATTTATGCAAAGTTTATCCTTTTCAATTTTATAAATGAAATAGCTTATCGATTTATAAGCATTATAATGCAGTGTGTGCCCAAGTAAGTGGAGCATGTCAACTAAGAGGAGCAAGCCATTCGCATTGGATATATCACGCATGTAAGTTCAAGAATAAAACAATAAGTCACATGAATGACAGGAATTTTAAGGTTGAATATCTAGATCATGGAAATGGGATTTTGTACGTCATGATATTTTACTGCCACAAAAACAATGTAGTAATGTCTTCTGTTGGATAACACAGATACCTAACTAGTCTAAGATTGGCACTTGCATCACAAATAAAATCTTAATTCAACATTAAAGAAAGAAATAAACAAAAAAAGAAAATTAAAAATATCCCTCCTGCAGCACAAGCACCTCTAAAGAATCTTTTGATAAGCTCAACTGATTAACGAGTATATTAATTCAATAATATTACAACTTATTATACTTGAGCCTGTGACCTAAATACCTGGTACACGATACCAAAACCTCCTCGTCCTAGCTTTTTGCTTGGATTATAGTTATCAGTGGCCAGTCTCAGGTCTTTATCAGAGAAATTCTTAACATTATCAAGTGGAAAGCCTGAGCAACAAAGATTTGTATATGGCATTCAATAAAGTGATAAATGGAAAAAACAAAATTGTAGTTATAAAAGCATTACTAATTATACACCAGAACTCTTGTGAACATCATCATTAATTAACCCACATATCAAATACAACCAAACTAGTAAAAATCCATAAAGTATGTCTGTATTCCAACTTCTATGATTATGTTTTGAACTATATGGACACATTTATTGAAGACTTTCTGTTGCTCTTGTCAGACCTACCAGTGATTGCGACCAAAATGCAAGATGGCTTGATTGACAATACTCAAGTTGAACCAATATTCAAATATATCATTCAGAAAGGACAAAGACCCTTTCCTTCTCTCCATATGTGATCAGGGTAAATTACTTACAGTCAGAAAAGTGTAGGCTCATTGGTAAAGCCAATAGAAGGAATATGAAATTGTACAATAGTGCAGAATTATTGAAGGCTACAAAATATTAAAATAAGTAATCACCAGGCCCTCACCATCAATCTCATTAGGAGTATCAGAAGGATTCCTTTTCTTCTTGAGAGTTGAGGCTCCAAAGCAGCCACAACTCATAATGATCCTGGGATGTGACTGCCACACTCTGCATTATATATCATATTCCAACATAAGTGAAGTGCCATTTGTACATTTGAATTGCAAACACCAAGAGATATAGATGGAACTCAAGCACACACTTTGTCAAGCAAGAAAAAATAATAGGTTGAACTGATATGGTTCAAGCCTTTGTTCAACTTGCCATGGATTTCTGCAACTTGGCAAAATTCTGGGATAGGAATACTAAAATTCTGACAAACCAAATCTAACTACATGGACTCAATAACAGAAATTTCAATAAAAGTCAATTTTTTTTCAATTTTCATGTTAATGATTTCATTCTTATACTTCTTTTCTGCTCAATCGGTGATCAAACCTTAGATTAGATCCTTCACAAGACTTAGTAAAGACAAAAACCACCGAACAAAACTGAACGATTATTCCAGTTTGCAAAATCTTCCAATTTCATCACAATTCATCAAAAAAATTGGACTATTGAATTGACCCCTCCCAACTTCAAATAAAAAAAAGCTACCAAGAGAAAACCCATTTGCAGATTCAGCTCAGAATCATAATCTGATTTGAGCATTCAGCTTATAATACAGAAAGACCAAACCTTTAGCATGTAAAACAGTGGAACCCCATTTGGGACAGGAACCCCTTTTGGGAAACAAAGGAAAAAAAAAATGATGATCACCTTTGGAAGCCAACAGAAAATGCACAAGTCTAAGGAGAGATGGATGAGTGGTTAAATACCAAGAGTTGAAAAATGAAAAGAGAATGGGGAAAGAGGTTTGGGAAAGGGTGAAGGAATGATATTTAAAAGGAGTGGTTCTGTTCTTGGTCTTTCGGCAATATAGCGAGTAAGGACTTGTTCATGTTGTCTATGTTTGTTGCGTTGTATTGTCAACTGGTCCAACTGTGAGCCACAAACATGACTCTTTCTTTCTTTCTTCTTTCGGTTAAGTTCCTACCAGGCTGCTAAAAAGACTGTCTTCAACCAACTGCAACACCAATCACTCATTCTTTGCATGCAAATAAAATAAAGCAAATCCTAACAAGGGTTCTAAGTATATTGGTTAAAGAAGTTAAAATAAAAATATTTTTATTGAAAATAAAAATATTTCTCATGTTTTCTTATAATTTATACAATAAATATTTATCTTTCATTAATTAATGTCCTAAGGACACTAATAAGTAAGATTCATAAAATAATTGTGTAACTCAATGCACAAGGGATATCTATCAGACTATAACATTAAATAAATTCTTAAAATTGTGAGAGATAATTAATAAATAAGGTGTGAGATTCATTGTATAATTTTAATAAATTTCAACGGGAGAGAATATTAAAAAATGTGTTAAATAGTAAATTATTAGTATATTTTATCTGTTAAATATAAAATTTTATCTTGTTCAACTCAAATAAATATAATCAATCCTTTTAAACTGTGTGAGTGGTTTTAGCATTTTCATATTTCTCGTTCTTCATTTGGTTTTATTTTAACATGGTAATGATTTGCAAGATCTTGTATGTTAGTCACATAAATAAAGATGAAACTTTTTTTTTAACTATCTCTTTAATACTTTATTATAAAATAATATTAAATAAAATAAGAACATTTTATATTTCATTAACATAAAAAGTATTTAGAATAAATTGCCCTCACATTTCCTGATTTTTTTTTAATTACACGTAACATCATTCTTTTTATATACATTTCTCTTTTTTCTTAAAAACATTGCTCACATCCTTTATATGTTATACTCACACTACCTTAATATGTTATACTCACTACCTATTCACATCCCTTACAAAAGAAATTATTATAATGATTAAAAAAATTGTGGGTGTTTATATAATTTTAGGAAACCTCAAAGGGAATTAATGTAATTTACTCAAATATTTAATGAGTTTTCTTTTAAGAATTAAATTCATTAAGATGTTTTTACAAAAGAATTTAAAAATACAATGCATTCTTAAAAAAATTAATGGTAAGTTTTTAAAAAAAATTAATGGTAGACACATTAATTCTTGAGAATATTAAAATTCCACTTTAGACTTTAGACATTACAGTTGTTAGTCATATTAGTTCTTTTTAAGGACTAATTTGTTCAAGGCTTACAAACTAATATGATCAAGAGTATGTTTGAAATATTATTTATAAACTATGGTTGGGTAATGAAAAATAATTTTTTTCTTCACTTCTACTTAATCAAATCATGTTTAGATGCAGCTGAACTACAATTTTATCAAACATGTTTTTTTAATATAAAATTCAATTTACACTCCTCTAACTGAGGTTAATTTATGATGTGTAAACTAAAAAAAAAAAAAATTATGCATCAAACTATAATAAAAACATACACTAATATCCTAGTTGAAGATAGTAAATATTCGTGAATAAAAGGTGTAGCTTAAATAATGAGTTTAATCCTAATCCACTACTATATACCGTTTTCACTTTGTAAATTATATATCCATGCTCAAGTAAGTTTATATTTCCTCTAAAAAAAGTAACTTTATATTTTCAAAATTAAAACTTTATAGCTGGTTTTAAAAATATCAAACTTTATATTTTGTATATTAAAACTAGTACATGTTTTCGTGTAATGTATGGAGTAAATCATAAGTGAGAGAATAATATTTTTATTATTTTAAAATTAAATTTGACAAAAGAAAATAATAAGTAAGAAATAAATATATAATTTTTTTTGTAAAAAATATGACATGACATTAAAAATTTATTTTAGCTTCTAGTAATCAAACAACTTCTAGTTATAATTTTATTGAGAGTTTACATAACCCTTAAATCCAGTCACTAAGATCTAATATGACATGTCAATAGTTATAAAGTCTTTTTTTTTTTAGTTTGCTTGTACTTCTTAGATTGAAATAAAAAAAAAAAAGCTCAGTTATAGATATAATATTTAATCTTGTATAATATTTTGCTGATTATTATGCCTAGTTCATTAACATGCATAAAAATGATATATTTTTTTAGCTTGATGAAATTAAAATATATGTATAAGTAGGGATGTTAGCGGGTTATATTTAATCCACAGATTCATTCAATTCAATCCAATTGAATTATATTTTTGTTGGTTGAACTAGGTAATTGGGTTGAGTTAAATTTTTACTAGCTAGTACACCCAATTAGAATTAAATTAGGAAATGAGTTCATGAATTTTAATCTCAATCAAATCAAATTTAACTCAACTTGAATAATGTTAAGCATATAGTAAAAAAATAGTTATTGCATAATTCTTTTTAAATGCCATATCATATGTGAGAGATTATGAGTAATAAAAAGGTAAACCAAAAATCCTAAACTCTTACTCTTGTTTACTTGCAAGTCGCAATAGTTTATTTTGGTTTTAGAGATTGTAAATTCTAAAACAGATTTAATGATTTTATAGAATACTAATAGTGAGTTTTAAAACAATGAAGCTGTATGCATAAAAATTAATAATAATGAAGTTATGTTTACCATGGGAAAAAAAATTAATTATTCAATCAGATAAACTAATTAATCCAATTAAGATTGGATCAGGTTAAATTGGGTTGTTAAAAGATAAAAATAAACTCAATCCAATTAAATTTACTTAAAAATTAGATTAACTTTATCCCGACATATAACACTTACACCCCTACGACTAATTCATTATTTTTTTTCATTCAAATCATTTCCTTGTCAAGTGCACAATATTATTGGGAAATTTAAAGTATTTTGCATGTTCCATTCAGGTGATCCGACCACGAAATCAACGGTGGTCACCATGAATGTGCCATCTTGTTGTGGAAAAGTAATTGGTACACAAAATCTAGAAGGGTTCCTTGAAAGCATATAATATAATATAATAATATAAGCACGAAAACAGTTTAACTAACATTTAAAGTTTTCCATATTTTTTTATCTGCAGATATTGAAAATAGTATAAAAGAATTTATAATGACTCAAATGTCATATTCCATCAATTGAGCTAAATTTTGTTGACTAAAGCTTTCTATACGACTATATTCATTATAACAAGGAATCTTAAAACATTATAAACTAGAAATTACTTTGTTAAAAAAATTAAATTATTTTATTTTATATTGCCATAATCACTACAGAAATATTTACTATTATAGAGGATTTTTTTACAATGGATCTCAATTTTTGTCTATAATATAGATAAATTACATTAAATATAATGATTTTTATCGTCTTTGTTTAGATATTGCAGATTATTAATTGATTTTTTCGTTGATCAAAGTCATTACAGATGGCTTTTTGGACAGTAACACTGTCTAAGTTACAGTGAACTTAATTCACTGTAATTAAATAAAATTTACAATGAATTTTAGCTATTACAATGAATTAAAACTACACTGTAAAAATGAAAATTCTTGTGATGCATCTTATTTCGTCATGGGAGCCATGCTATCAAATTCAATTTGCGGCCTTTTTATTTGCAATGATTGCTTTAATGAATGATATCTAATGTCAAAAAGTATGTTTTAGCATTTTCTAAATAACTAGCTAATTAATGATTTGAGGATAGTACTTAATAGATACTTAATATTGTTAATTAAATTCTTTTAGTGACTTATACAAACAGTATTAAGTATTTTTACATTTTAATAATAAATATTTCATTTTTAGTTTTTAAGTACCGGCTGAAAGTAGCCAAGATTAATTTAGATGAAAGTCTTTCAAAAATTGTGTTTATTATATTTTATTTATCAACCAAAGTCAATGATCATATCATATATCGACAGCAGATAGTAATCAACAAAACGTAATTTCCAAAACGGTATGAAACAACGAAGATGATGGACTGATAGGACTATTAAAAACGGTATGAAACAACATTAAACATGATGAACTAATAGGAGTATTAAAGTATGACAAATGTTAGTTACTATGTTTGGAACATTGGTCAAGAAATTTTAAAAAATATATATTTATTAAAATACATAAAATTACATTGTTATAATTTTCTCACGTGTTTTTATATTTTTTACAACAAATATTTTCTTATTTTAATTCTTTAATTAATAATCTAACGTTATTGAATTAGTAATACCTTTTAAAGTAGTATTAACCAATTCGAATATAAACGCTTAATATTAGGCATGGCTTGCTGCCACGTAGGGTCACAATTTTATGCTTTGTATAATCAACAACCGAGTAGTGTGATTGTCTAAGAATCATGTCTTTCTGCCACAATAATTATGAGGTATTGATGCATTATTGTTTAGTTTAGATAAATTAGTAAATAAATATTTACGGGAAACAATAATGTAAAGTAAATTAAATTTGTTTATAGAGTAAAATTTATTTTTGTCTTAAAATTTTATTACCCGGAGAGGTAGAAATATTATAAAAAAAATTAATCTTTCTACTAAGTACTTATAGGTAGAAAGATTAAATTTTCTATAAAAAAATCTAAATCGAACCTACCTATATGACGTACAAAAAAAACCTACCTATACATGTTGATAGTTTTTACTTTTTATAAAAGATTAAAATTAGTTATTGCCTATGCAAAGATTCATTCACAAAAAATAATTGCACATTTCATAAAATGATATATTTAATTATTTAATAAATGACTTGTAATTAAATAATTATATGTATTTTTAAATAATTATCACATTTCATGTTTCAATTTATTTCAAATAATTTATCATCTTTAAAATTAGAATAATACTTACACCCCTAAAAAACAATAAATTAGGAACTTATAAATTGAAATGCTATATGATGTGGCTTTTAAAAAAAATATATACGATAGTAAAATAATTTTTTTACCAAACATTTTTAAACAAACTGTTAAACTAGTTTTTTTAAGAATTAAATGATCTAGAAATTAAGTAGTTTGCCCTGCTAAAATACTTTTAAGTTGTCTTGTTATAATTTCAAATTCAATCGTTCCTTTTTTATAATTGTATACAAATTTTATAATTTATATTTTAAAATATGATTTAAATTTAACATTAAGTATTAAGTATTTTTTTTATAAACTACACTAATGATAATTCTATTTGATCGGATAAGGTCATTATAAATGATAAAGTTTTCCTTTCGAATATTTAAAAAAAAAACTAAAATTTCTATTATTTATCCTGAATTACAAGAAAATTTAATTAATTCTATGTATCAAATACCTATTATGAAAATAGAAATAAATAAAATAGAATTTTATACTTAACTTCCACAAAAGGAATTTACAACAAAACAAACAAATAAAATCTAAATTCTAATATTAAAATGGAATTATTAATTTTATTAGAATGTTTTCACACCTTATTTCTCTTTTTCATTCTTTCAATCATCAAGTCAATTTTATATTTTCAATGTTTAACACAATTACATGTGAGGAATGTTAGCACCACTTTGTCTAGTACTGTCTCTCAAAGACTTTTTCTCTTTGATCGGTTAAAATTTTTGAAAATATTAATTTTGATGGATTTTGGTTCTTAATTAATATAAATCAAGAAAAAATCATTAAATAAGAAGAAAAATCTAAAAAAAAATTATGATTTCTAATACACCCTAACCAATTATAAAAAAGAGTTTCAAAAAGATAATATTAGAGAGAATACACTATCATTTCTCATTACATATTGATGACCGATTGATTCTTAATATTTAAAAGTTTTTATATATGTAAAGTGATATATATCTGAGAAGAAGAAAAAAACACAACAAAAGAACAGAAAAGAAAATTTCAAGTGCGCAAGTAACGTGGTATTTGTGAAGAGGCTACGAAAATCAACGTATTGAATTTGAAGTCAGCGTCGTGTAAATTGTAATCGTGTATTTTGCCAATTCATTAATTTCTCGTATAATAAAAAACAGTCCTAAAAATTGCCAAAATTCACGAGCCATATGGACGGCAAAAATTTCAACCTCCCAACGTATGGAATCACTGCCGAGTACAGACTAAAGAAGATTCTCTCCAGTTTTTTTTTAAAAAATTGGATTTTAATCATTCATTAGTTTTAACATTTAATGCTTTAAATATATATAAAAACAAAAATGCATGTATTTAAGTTGGATATATTTATCTTTATTTATTTATTTTTAAATTTATCTTTATTTATTTATTTTGAAAAATTCTGCATCCAATTTCGTTTCATATATATATATATATATATATATATATATATATATATAGAGGCATTTGACAATAATATTTTTTTATATTCTCATTTGACAATAATATTCAATTCCGTAAAGTTGGCATTGAAAGCGAATAGAGGGGGCAAAAATGATCACATTTTCTCACTATCCGTGTTTACTTTCTGGTTTTGGTGCTAATGATAAAAAAAAAAAAACAGAATTCTCTTCATGGAAAATAATGGTTTGTGTGATACGGTCATGGCTTCATCCAAATTCTAAAGGACTGAAAGAGTCTTTCCAGAATTTTTGATAAAGAGTCTTTCAAAATTTAAATCCTAAGAAAGGTTTCATTGACCAAATAGATTGATTACAGGATTAATAGTATTTTAAAAAAATCACTTTGGAGATGTACTAACAATTACAATGAGAATATATTAACATATTTTTTAGTTACTTTCAATTTTTAATTTTAAGAATGTTAGTTGTCATTTATCTAATTCAAGTAGATTTTGATACATTATCCGTGTAAACTTTTATGTCAAACAATGAAAAAGTCCTCTACATATAATTTTAAAATAATATTACTAAAGTTCTTATTTTTAATTATATAATAATTTAGAATTAAACTATAACATAAATATATTACATTTTCAATGTATTTTAATTAAAATTTATTCAAATATAATCTTAGTCAATTAATTAAGAATGACTTCTATTTATCTAACAACAATTGCTCCAAAGTTTAAAAGTAAAAGTGCACGCACAAAGAAATTAAAAATAAAAAAAGTTGAAAATTCTCTAATATTCGTGTCATGTCATCCATCCAATATAAAACACATCATAGATCAAAATGGAGGCCGTACATGTTTAACACATATAATAGCCTTATCTCACCGGGTGAAATTGGCTACAAGGAATACGATGCCATTGAGTTTGGTTAAAAACCAAATTCTTAGGGATTCTACTTATTATGAGATCTCTTTTAGCAATTTCCTTTGTCTTTCTTAATCTCCTTTTACCTTTATTCATATGGCTAAAATTCATGCAGTCTATTCTCCTCACCAGTGCCTCCAATGATTTTCTTTGCATGTGTGCAAATTATCTTAATTGATTATTTGGTATCTTTACTTGATAAGTGTAACACCAATATTTCCTCCTATACAATCATTTGATATCCTGTCTTTTCTTGTATGGCATTTCATCCATCAGATCATACTCCTCTTAGTTACTTTCACTTTTTTCTCATAGTAAGTACTTTGGAGTCACTAATAACCCTTGGTGTCATTTTCTTTTTTTGATTTATTTCAATCATCCGACTTGTATCCAATGTGTGACATCATTGATTTTCCTATCATTTTGTACTATTGATCCCACATACTTAATCTTAAAAACTTGTTGTATGATATCTCTAATTTTTTCCCCCAAGTCACTTTTCTTACTCAAGTGAAAACATTCCAATGTCTGTCTCTAAAACTCAAATTTAGAGTTCACCTCTCTTGATTCCTCAAACAAAACTATATCATTTGTGCAAAACATGGAATCAACAATTTTTCCCTGTCGCGTTTAGTTTCTTGGAAAGTGGGAAATGAGCGCTGAAATGTGAAAACAAACACTTTTAAGGCCAAGTTTTGATGTAAACCTATCCCTATAGGAAAATCTTTAGTTTCAAGAGTTATCGCACTATTAGTTACCCAATTGTAAGAGTTGATAGTGAGCCTAAATTTGCTTAATTTTAAAAGTAAAGAGAATTAATTGGTTAAAAAGCTTGAGTGACTGGACTATGCAGTTGCAACTAAAGGGACTAAAATTGTGACAAAGCCTAATTGTTGTTTTAGTTTTACTGGTAGGCATAGTGTCATTTATACACGTTATGATGGTCAAACGAGTATTGGATTTACACCACCACTCTCCAGCAAAGCTTCTAAATAATTTTATAAACTGTTAATGCTATTAAGATGGATTGCCAAAATTACTGGTGTTTCTAGGAGAATTGTTTCATCTGTTTCAGGATACCATTTTACTTGAATTCCTCCTGTTCTATTAGAATTTTAAAATTTATTAAAGTGTCAGCATTGTCCACAGTGAACGTGTTCATCGGAGAGGTTTTTCTTCGTTATTTTGACCCTTTGCAAGATAGGTTGCTTGAAATTAGTGTTAGCAATCTTGGGTGGTATATGTATATATATATCACATAATAGGTAGGGTCATTATTTTATTAAACTAAAATATTAGAATGGTCTAATCAATATAAAATTATAACTAAGGACATATATGTCATGAAAGACATTAATTGTGTAAATACATTAATGATATTATAATTTGATGTGAGACTAAATTATAATCATCAAATTTGTGGGATCACAATTGTCCATACAAGATGTTAGAATTTCCATTTGTATAGAGGAGCTACATTTTCCTTTTCTCTTCTCTTTATCCCATGAGAAGAAAAATTCAGACAAAAAAAAAAGATTATCTACATTTGAAAGATTATAAAATCAATCTTGATCCTGGTCGATCTTTCGTCATTTCATTATGGTACGTTTTCGCATTTAATTTTTTTATCATGATTTTGAGTATGGGAATACAATGTGATTTTATTCATCTTCATGTAATAATTTCTCTCTACATGGATATAAAATATGTGATTAAGATTGATGATTTTCTGTTAAAATCAAATTAGATTGATTGATTGAATCCCAACCATTAGATACACAGTTGCCAAGTTACCAGTTAGAACTCTACTTAACTGCCTTTGTAAAATGCATGAAAAATCAGTTTGACGATTCTTGTGGCATTAACTTGTGTCTTGCGCTTTTACAAACTATTCATTTTGATAATGCAGATTGTCAAATCCCCTGTAAAAACACTAGTCTGGATTTATTAGTTCTCACTGCTTAGGGGTCTCCTTAACATTATGCAGTTTTAGTAAATAGTTTAGACGAATGGCTGCTTTCCTTGTCTTGTAAAGGACCAAGAATGGTAAATCTTGCGTTTGTTGGAAAATTTGAGGGAAGTAACCGAAAATTTATATCATGAGTCATAAACAATTATATAAGAATTGATATCGCACCTTGATTTAAAACCTTAAGACTCAAATTTATTGCTACTCATACGTAGATACAGAACCAAACATGATTATTGATATCCCATTCTTGAATTTTCCCCTTCTGCAAGCCAAACATTATTATTACTTTTTTCTTTTTGTTTTCGTGGTTCAAAATTGAGTACCAACGCTTTGTAAGGCAAATTTCCAAACTGTTGTTTGTGGCTTAAGGCTGAATTTTATTTTACTTCTTTTGGAGAAGTATAATAATGGGAATCTCTTATTGAAAGAAATGAAAGTTATAAATATAGTTCTTTAGATTACATTTAGATAACCAAGATTAAAAGAAAAATATCTATGATTTTTTTAAGTAGTTATGGATTATTAATTAATTTTAGATTTTGATCATTAATATATGTATGTATAGTTTATATTTAAATCTAGAGTTCCACTTATTTGGATATCTTGTGAGAGTTGAAATGAATGAATTTTGGTTATATAATACTCAGATCATAAGTAGTCAAGATTGTTAATTTTGGTTGTTTTTGCAGTTTCATCTTTTATCTATGGATGAAAAATATTTATATTCTCGAAATGTTTATCATTTTTTTTCACAAGATTGTTTCAGATTCTTTTATATCTATGATTATTGTTATTGCGGGGAAAAGTTATATATATAGGCACTTAAAAATGGATCTCAATTGGGGGATTATTCATTGGTTTTTGACTAAAGAATATCCTGGTTCACATAAAAAATATATATAAAAACTTCAGAAAACGCAAAAACCAATGGTTAAATCTTCTTTTGAATTGCATATTCAATACATTTTTCATTGGGTGCACAACTAAAATGTACTACTTCCAATTGTTTTTTTTAACTTTTTATGCAAGAATTAAGAAATATAATGAATATTCTCGTTTCTCATAAAAAAAAAATATATTAGAATCTGTTTATAAAAAAGATCTGAAAAAGTGAAAGAGAAAGTGACTTTTTCTTAAAAAAAAAAAAGAAATCTGCAAATTCATTGTTTCTTATAATTATAAAAAAGAGCCTTTATTTTAAGACATAATTATAGCCATGATTTTCTTTTGAGAGCCATAATTTTTTTTAAGATGTTACTTAATAAAATTGATTAGAATTTTGGAGTGCGAGTGTGAAGGAAGCAACATAACAGAATGGTGATCTGATTCTGAACCCTCTGAAATAGAATCAATTCTTTGAAAGTGAATAAGAAGAACAAGAGATGAGTCAGGGTGGTCAGGGAGGAGGAGGATCCCATTCCCTGGCGTTTCGCGTCATGCGTCTGTGCCGCCCTTCCTTCAACGTCGAACCTCCCCTCCGCCTCGACCCCGCCGACCTCTTCGCCGGCGAGGACCTCTTCGACGACCCCGCCGCCAATCCCCCCTCTTTCTCCTCCTCCTCCGACTCCGATCCCAACTACCGCAACCGCTTCCTCCTCCGCCACTTCTCCGACGCCATGGGCCTCTCCGGCCTCCTCGTTCTCCCTCAGTCTTTCGGGTATTCCTCTCCCTAACTCCCTTCAATTTCTTATTATTCAATTCAATTGCTCACTGATTGATATTGCAACTCCTAATTTGCATTGCAGAGCCATTTATTTGGGGGAGACTTTCTGCAGCTACATCAGCATAAACAACAGCTCCAATTTTGAAGTCAGAGATGTCATTATCAAGGTCACTCACAAACCTCTTTCTATATCTCCAACAACCACCACTCCACTGCTAATATTACGGAAACCATAGTAATAGTAATACATAATATACCGTAGGAAATAAAAGCATTCATAGCAACGTTGAAAGTAAATGATATCTTTGTTTTTATAACACTTGCTGATGTGTTTAGCTTCTTGTTCGTGACTCTACTCTGACAACTCTCTTTTTTTAGCTGAGATCATTGAAATGAGCTCCCTAAAGATAACTGCACTAAAATCTATGAATCATTGATATATCACTGCGGGAAGACTTTATGAAACATGTCTTCTGTTAAAAGTACCACTTTGGATTCTTAAATCTTAATTATATTGGATCCGTTTTGATCAACACTTGAGACTTGTTTGATTTTTCTTTTACCTTTATGTGTTTGGATTGGAATCACCATTTCTACTAACAGATGGCACCCTCCTGTGGAATGTTTTCAGAGAACCTTCAATGAGGTCACGTGAGAAATTTCCTTTGGTTATTGTTTGGGATTGATAAGCATGTATATGAGAGATTGACTTGCAGCAGAGTTTTTGTGTTAATTTGTAGATAGCATATCTATGTTTTTTTTTTTCAGTCATTAGTGTTGGATAAATAGATAAGTAGAAGATTCTTTTACAAAGTGTCTTAAGTGAATTTTAGCACATGAAATGTAAATATATTCATAATAGTCGGAGTACTGAATTTGTTTTATTCCTTTGACAATTTAATTTACTCAACTATTCAAAACTTTGTAACCAACAGGCTGAAATTCAAACAGAGAGACTGAGAATACTTCTTTTAGACACATCAAAATCGCCAGTTGAAACGATACGTGCTGGTGGCCGTTATGATTTTATTGTAGAACATGATGTGAAAGAGCTTGGACCTCACACGTAAGTTGTGACCCTCCAATAATGTCCTTGAGTCAGTACATTTATGATTTATGCTTGCATGCGGTTTGGTTTGGATATACTATATTTCTTTTTTCTTTCATTTTAAATTTTTTTACTATTTTGATTGTACCCATGCCCTTAGGCTGGTCTGCACTGCATTGTATAATGATGGTGACGGTGAGCGTAAATATCTTCCCCAATTTTTCAAGTTCATCGTTGCTAATCCACTTTCTGTTAGGACAAAGGTATTAATCTCTTTGTTAATGACATTTATTGAATGTGAAGGAAATTATGTTCTCAAATAAAAAACTATATAGTACCTGGGTGATTGAATGCTCACTAACTGATCTTTCAGTATTTACTTATGTGCTTGTTGAAAACTGTTTTGCAGGTCCGTGTTATCAAGGTATGTCAATGATTTGAATATACTATTCAAGTGTAAGTGGATATTTTGTTTCTAGATAAACATGCTGGTCTTGCTGCAGTAAAAAGGTCTAATCGTGTTCAATGTGTAGTATCTTTTTGGTAATGTTCAAACTTTTCAGATTACACCATTTGAAACATTGGGATTCGTATTATTTGCTTGACCATGTATGGAAAAGCATAATAAAACTTCTGTTTTTAAAACCCATTACCATTAGTATTAAAAAAACAATAAAATCTTTAATAGCATTATAGATACACAAAGTTTCCTTTTTAATTTTTGGTGTGTGTGTGTGTTTCAAACACATTTTCATCCATTAGGTATTCAATTAAATGGAAGATTTTCTGGATAGACAATAATGGATGTGTATATATCTGTATATATATTGTCATTTCAATCGTATCTTTTAAACAATCAATTTTTGTAGTTTATTGCTTCTCCTGTTTACTTTCTTGCTTAGATGCTATCAGCAATGAATCTTGTATAGCCAATCATAAAGCAGCATGGCCTTACTATATCCATTTCAAATATCTCCTTTTCTTTTTTCAGAAAAAAACCATTGCTGAATCATTACTACATACTCTTGGTTATTGCAAATAATTATTGTCTTTCTTTGTGAATGTATAATTAAATAAGGCGAGGAAGGAATCTAGCAATCCTATCGTGCTCTTTCATGAAAAATGATGATACAGAAAATCCTTATCCTTAAGTTATACAATCCTTAAAATCTATTCTTTTCACTATTTGTGATTTATTATTTATAATATCTAATGGATCTGGTGTTAAGTATTCTTTTATTAATTTTTATAAAAAATCCACATATAGTTTGATTATTAGATATGATTAAGTGAAGTATTTGAAGTACTTTTAACTCCGAAAATTGCATGAACATATTTTATATGTTCATATGTCCAGGGCCTTCAGGCTTTGTCACAGCACTAGTCCTCAATATTGGATTGATGTCAATCATCACTTATCTTTTTAACCAATTTCTCAACCAATCAAACTAATCTCTAAGGGGGTGTTTGTTTTTTTTACATTTTCAGTTGATGTATTTTTATTAACAATTACCAAAAAATACCACCCTTGTTGTTTTGTTTCATGGTTTAAAAAATATGTAAAGCAAATGGTAAAATTTACATTCCATTATTTTCATGATTTCCTTCACAAAATGTTAAAAATAGGAAATAAAATGAAAAACAAGGCGGCCTTTTTAAATTATCAATGAATACATAGTAACAAAAAATGAAAATGGAAACTAACCGAACATCTCCTAAGTTCTTTAACCTTTATGCTTGAAAATATTAACTAGCCATGCCCCTTTTTTTCTAGAAGCTTTGGCCTGAAGGGGTGTCACACCTGTAGGTGTAGCCGTCAGATCCTGTTGTGGAAACGCTGTTTGAATCAGCATTGCAGACACAGGAATTGGAATCGCCATCACATTCGCCGGAAAAGAAAAATCAGCCACCAAAGTTGGTGGTGGAGGAGGAGGAGGAGGAGGATTAGAATTTGCGGAAGCCATTGTTAGTTCCTAAGATTGAGCAAAGCTCTCTGATACCATAATAGGATTTCAGAATTGAGAAAGGAGAGAAAAACTCAATCTTCAGAAATGGAGTCTTTGATATTAACTAGCTCAACTGAAAAGTGCTTAAACCTCTAGTATATATGCTAGAGTGCACACAACTGTAAACAGCTGTCAGCACAGCTGTCATAACTGACAGAACAACTGTCAACTAACCTGAGTTAACTAACAAAACTAACTATGCTTAACAGAGTAAAAAGAAAAAGGAGTAATTCTACTCTAATAAGCTATCCCTGGTTTAGACATATATGTATTTGTCAGGATTTGTTTGCAGTGTTATTAAAAAGCGGCCATGGCAGCGCCATGGCATCGCGGAATTTTGGAAAAACGCCACCAAATAGCGGTGGCGTTGCGGGTTGCTTATGGCGGCTGCCATAGCCATGGCGGAATCGCGTGAATGGTGAAATAGAGGATTTTTTATTTTAAAAAACGTGCGCGACAGGGGTTGGGCTGACCTGAACCAACCATACCCGAGTTTCTCCTCTTTAGCAGCACGACCAGCAGCAGTCTCCAGTGTGACGAACGGCGGCGCGGGCGCTGGCGCTGGCGACGCACACGACAACCGCAGGCGACATTCTCGAGCGCGACGGCAGCAGACCAGCAGATGACGTACGCAAGAGACCGACGACCGACGACCAACGCACGACGCACGCGACTGCCGCATGACGCACGACACACATCGACGGCGACGATAGTGCTCTGGTGCGTTTTATTTTTTTTGTTTTGTCCATGGCAAACTGGCCTCTTAAACAAAGAAGGAAGAAAGTCTAGGCATTTGAGAATTGTCTGTTTTCTTTTTTCCTGGGCTAAGGGCGTTTTCTTTTTTCTGTTTGACACCCGTTTTTGATGAGGGTAGCTTGTTTTTTCCCTTTTTCTATTTGACATCCTTTTTTATTTTTGACACCCGTTTTTTGTTTTTTTTTTCTGTTATTTGAATGCAATCCATTGTTTTTATTTTTTATTTTTTATTTATATTTATACATATATTTTTATTATTTTTTTGTCCGCCATAACGTCCGCCATTTTCCACTACGCTATCCGCCATATTTTTATGGTGGATTTTTACTTTCCGCCATGAACCGCCATCCACCATTAACAACATTGTTTGTTTGTTATCCGTATTTAGTTAAAAAAAATGTCATGTGCTCTAATTCAGTTTAAGGCTTTATGGAAATAATATCAGCTCTACAAACTGAAGTGCCCACCCCTACCTAATGTTGTGCATCAAGTTATCTACTTGCTCTGTTTCAGGAGACTACCTTTTTGGAAGCTTGTATTGAAAACCATACAAAATCAAACCTTTTCATGGACCAAGTTGATTTTGAACCTGCTCAGTATTATAGTGCATCAATACTTAAAGGTGATGGGCACCATTCTGAGAAAGATAGTCCTACAAGGTCAGTTGTATAGTATTTCTTTTGGAGTGAAGCATTCGAATTCAACAAATACCAAATTTTGGCCATTATTCACGTTATTTTCTTGGTTCATCTAGTGTAAGTAGTAAGTACATTTATTATTATTGATTATAAAGCAAATTAAATTTTCAGGGAGACATTTAAGCCACCAATACTAATTAGATCTGGTGGAGGAATTTACAACTATCTCTATCAATTGAAAACATCATCAGATGGTTTGCCTCAAACAAAAGTTGAAGGAAGTAATGTTCTTGGTAAACTCCAGATAACATGGCGAACAAATTTGGGTGAACCCGGTCGCCTGCAGACCCAGCAAATATTGGGGACAGTAAGTGTTGTTTCTTCGATAAGGATAGTCAATAGATGAATTAGTTAGTTAGTTTGTTGTATGCTAAATATCACTTAACATGGCAAAGTTGATGGTTAGACTTCCTTGTTTCTGCATAACATGCATACGAATCCTGTATGACATGTTTATTTTATTCCTCACTTTCCTAAATAATAATTGATGATAACATGCTTAATACTCAAATACTGCTATGGTTTTAAATTATGATTATTTAGTTTTTTTACTAAATTATGCTTTTCCTTCAGTTTTCTGAACTACGCTTTTAAATTTATTGTTTCAGCTGTCTGAATCATGATTATTTAGTTTTCTCAAACACCAGTATTTTGTCTGGAAATATTTCTTTGCAGACAGCAACAAAGAAGGAGATTGAGTTGCAAGTTGTAGAGGTTCCATCTATAATTAACCTTCAAAATCCGTTCATGGTAATTTTCGATCCATTGGTCTTATGCTACTCATTTTAAACTAGAAACCGCATCTTAAATAAAATAGTCTAGGTTTCTTCTGGGCCATGGGTCGTTTTGCATCCTATATAGCAGACTAGCAGTTATTGGTAGAGTCTATTCACTACTCAGGGAATAGAGATAGCTATTTGTAATCATGTTCTACTTTTAATCCTTTAAGTTTATTGTACCAACAGAAAAAACAAAAATTTGGAAGCTAAAGTTGTTTGCTTGTTATTTGCAGCTAAAATTGAATCTTACAAACCAGACAGATAGAGAGCTGGGTCCGTTTGAAGTTAGCTTATCTCAAAATGTTTCATATGGGGAGAGAGCTGTTATGATTAATGGCCTTCAATCAATGGTAATGCATTTTGTCTGGATCTTCTCTGTCGTAGATTGTCAACATTATACCTTTATTTTTCCCTGGTATATGGTGCTTGTGTATCAAAATATTTCTGTTTTGGAGTATGATATTGTCATTGTGGAAAATCCCAGTGCTTGAATTTTGCTTGCAGTTAACTCTGACATAAGAAATTGGAAACTATGTACAGGTTTTATCAGAGGTTCAGGCTTTAGGATCTACAAATTTCCACCTGGTATGACTTTAAAGAATTCTGCTCTTATGTTTATCAGATATCTTTGATAGGGATATTGAAATTTTGAAATCATATTACTTAACAACATTTATTCAGTTCCTAGCCTACTTACTAAAAGTCATTCATTTATAGTCATCAGCTTTCTTCACATCCTGATCAAATATTTTATTTTCTCCCAAATTGCTATTATTGTCGCTGCTACATGTTGTGGATAAGTCACTCAAATCCCTGGTATTTTTTCACTCCATGAATAATTTGGATCTTTAGATTCTGATGCAACAAAAAATGCATCTATAGGTGTGTCAGTGAGGAAGATTTGTGCCTGGATACACTCATACACCTATGCAGTTTTCTCTTTATCATTATGAGACACTCCTATGTTATAATAATGATTGAGTTATATCCTCTAGAACTCCGGATGAATATTAATTATAGTTTCTTTCTTTTTTAAATGGGGACCAAGTGTTGTTATTATTATCTGATAGAAAACTACCCATCACATGGGTGTATGCTAGGTGGGCTAAGATGGAAAGTAGAGGAATTGAGCTTCATGACTCATGAGGTAAGCTGGGAAACATGAGAAAGAATAAGAGGGATCCATATTGTGCAAACATAGCAGATGGGACATGATTAATTGGGAGAACAATTGGTTAGCAAGGAAATTAATGAGGTAGTCATGACAGAAGGGGGGGAATGGAATTTCTGAGTGGGAAAATAGTGGGAAGGGAGGCAGCAGATCCCTCAGAGTCTGCAACCATTTTCATTCCGTTTGAGTGCTCTGTTCATCTATATTAAGTTTGATAATTCTTTGGATACCAATTTCTCTCCGAGATTAGTAGCTAGAAGGGTTTCCTTGTTGATAATTTAATAAACCATTCCCTATTCAATATCTGTTTCTATCATTGTCAATTTTGGCTATTGCTTGATAACTGATTTATTTATTTAAGTGTCATGTAACAAAAGACACGTAGAAGTTGACAATATTATGAAGAAAAAGAAATGTTACAAATTACAATTCAGTTCATTGCATGGTTTGTGCATCTTACTACTCTTCATTTGTGAAGAGTAGTAGTTAATAATACTAAAACGAAAAAAATCGTTCCAAATTACAATTCAGTTCACGGCATGGATTACATCTTACTATGCTTTACAAATATGCAGAATCTCATAGCTACTAAACCTGGAATTCAGAGAATTACGGGAATTACAGTTTTTGATACTAGGGAGATGAAATCTTATGAACCACTTCCAGATTTGGAGGTTAGTTCAAGTTGTGTGAATTGATTGTTTTATGGGCAGATATATGCTTCTTATATAAATTTCTATGTCATACTTGACTAGGTCTTCGTCCTTCAAACCCCAAGAGTTAGGACAACATTCTGACTTCTTTAGTTGGTGCAGATTTTTGTGGACATGGATTAAAATTGTGGCTACTGCATCCAAGTTGGTCAGAAGTGGTTGGCAGTAACTTTGGTATGCTGTTATCCGCAGTTAAATGGTGTGTCACTCATCAATGTGCCTAATCAGACCTACCAAGTTCCCAATTAGTGCCTCTCTGAAGCCACTAGGTTTAAATTCTCTTCCAGTTAGGGCCAATGAATCCTGCATGATCATCAAAGCCTTATTGGACTAATTGCAAAGTTCTGTAGCTAAATTGGAGTAATGAGTGGTTGATTACGTGCTGAGAGATCATGTCCTTGCTTCTATTGGTTCAAGGGGCTCGGTTACTTTTGATTGTCATTGAAAACCAATCCACTGTCCCGATAGATGGTTTACATTGCAGTTTTTTGTGTTGTAGTAAATGGTCAACTATACTAATGTATCTTGTGTACTGTGAATTATATTAATTAAGAAAACATTGTTAATTTATTATGGATTTACTAAGGAAACGAAGAAATGTATTACTCTTTGCAAAGCAAGGGCGGGCAAATATATAATGGCTAGATAAAAACAATATTATTTCTGTCTCATTTTATATGTAGTTTAACTTCAAAGTAATGCACACATAGAAAAATATTTGGTTATCAATTTTCATGATAAAATAACCTTATTTAACCAAAATGTCTATACCACACAGTTATTCAAGTTTAATTGTAGTTCAGTTCTTGTTTAAAATTAGAAATGATAGGAATAAGTAAGAATAAATAATTGAATATATCTACTACTGTTATTGTTTTTAAAGGCTTCTGCCATATAGAATAGCTTCAAATTATACAAGATGTTTATGAAATTGTATGACCTGCAAAATATGCTTGACTTTTTTATTATTTATTTTTCTTTTATAAATTTAGTCCCGCAGAATATTGGGTCAAAACCAGATAATAGTGAATCGTCCAGGTTAGCAACACCGTGTTTTAAATGTAAAAGAGAAATAAATGTTGCTTTATAAATCAAAATTTGCATTCAGAATAATAAAAGGCTAATAAATGAATTCATTTTTAAAGTCTCATAAATTTTGATCCTTTAGATTTTAATCTTTCCTATCTCGGCACCATTAATTCTCCAAATCTATAATCCAAATTTGAGCGCGATTGATTTTCTCCTTGCCAGCTTCGGCATGTCAAGTACATAAAGAATAACATATTACTGAAACAATTCATATGATAGATATTGGTAATGACTATTTTCTTGTATACTTTCCTCATCCGGAGGACAAAGAAAAAGCTCAATCAGAGGGTCCTTGGTTTGTGTATGACCATTACTTGGTTGTGAGAGACTAGAACCCTAATTTTCACTCGGATTTGGAGGCCATTGAGAAAGTGGCAGTGTGGGTGCGATTTTCAGGATTACCTATTGAGTACTATGACTACAAAGTGTTTGTTACCAATGGAGACCACATTGGGAGAACAGTGAGAGTGGATAGAAATATGTTATCGCAACTTTCTGTTACTTCTCATTCCAAATATCAAATTTCAATCCATTCGTTCAAACATTCTAACCCATTATATCATCCGAACAAAAAGAAAATACCAAGAAATTCAAACTGCAAAAACCCAAAATTTAAGAATTAGGATGATTAACTTCCAATAAATCTCTCACAAAAAAGTAACAAATTTTGGGAGGGAGAGTCACAAGGCGTCGCCGTTTTTCGGATTTTGGGGGCGCTGTTGTCAAGGGCGAGGGCCGTGATCATATCTGCAACTTTCGGACCATATCTATGAATGCCGTAAACAGATTTACGACCAAGGGACAATGGATGGGAGGTCGTGGTGGTTATAGGAGTTGTTGCTGGTGCGGATCAGAAAAAATGCGGAGAAAATGGTGACAGAGTAAGGGATCTTGAAGTGGATCTGGAAGTTGCAGACAAGGTTGAGGCGTGGAGGGGGAGGACCAAATCTTAGATCTGAGGGAAAAAAATGTAAAAGGAGGGGAGAAAGAAACCGACGACGGTCAGTTGGTCTCCGCGGTGGTGTTGTTGCTTCTCATGTCGGACATCAACGACGGAGAAAGGAGGTTATGCGTGGTGGTGATGGAAGTTGCCGGCGAGGTCAAAATGGAAGAAAAGAGCGCCACAAAGCGAAGACTTGTAGGAGAAAAAAGTAAAAAAATAAATAAATATAGAGAGCAAAAAGAGGGGGGAGGAGAATACCAATGGAGGGTCCGATTATGTTGGGGCTGAGGAAGCAAAAAGGGGTTTTCCAAATAAGAATTTCATAGGGGGCAAGATGAGGACATGGATATTGCTGACCCTGAGGAAAAGCATGTTACATGTCCTCCTGATCACCATGCTTATACTGGGGTGGCCTTTGATCCCCCTGACTCTCCTTCTGTGGGGACTATTGGGGGGACGATGGAAGCGCGAGAAATGGATATGGTTATGGAGACAGTCTCATCTAAAGGGGTTTCTATGGAGGATTCTTAACTCTGAGGTTTTTTTTTTTTTTTAATGATTACAACAAATAAAAGGATGGTTGTTTGGAATTGTAGGGGTGCTGCAAAAAAAGCATTTTTTAGATATTGTAAGCAATATGTGGATGTCTTGTTCCAGATATGCTTGCTGTTTTGGAGATAAGAGTGAGCTCTAGTAAATTGAAGAAAACGTTCTCCTTTTTGGGTTATGATGGTTTTGATAGTGTTGAGGGGGCAAGTTTATTTGAGAGACATCATGGTGGCTTAGAAGAAACACAAGGTTCCTGTAGAGGATGTGCTGAAACATTTCCAATATCTTTATATGAAAGTCCAGTTCGATGATGAGCTTCCTTGGTGGTTGACTTTAGTGTATGCTAGTCCTTTAGAAACCAACAGAGCGAATTAGTGGGATGGTTTATCTATCATTGCTAGAAGTATGAATGATAGTTGATTGCTTCTTGGAGACTTTAATGACATATTGTCGCAAGAGGAGAAGAAAGGGGGTGCTCTAGTCTCTTTGAGGAAGTGCCAAATTTTTAAACAGAGAATTAATGATTTCAATCTTATGGATATTGGGGCCATTGGACCTGGGTATACTTGGAGGGGTCCTAGAAATAATGGCTTTCAAAGGTTGTTTGAAAGACTGGATAGGGGTCTTAGTAATCATATGTGGAGGTTGCTTTTTTGTGAGGCTTTGCTCGAGGTTCTACCAAGGGTTGAGTTTTCAGATCATTATCCTTTGCTTGTCTCGCTTTATGGGCAGAATTTAATTAGCTTGCAGAAGCCTTTCCATTTTGAGTGTGCATGGCTGTCTCATGAGAATTATGTTGAAACTCTTAATAATGCCTGGAACAAGAGGGAGCCTTTGGTATCCAAGTTGGAGAATTTGAAGTCTACTCTTTCAGTTTGGAGGAAAAACATTTTTGGAGAGATTCATAAGAAGAAGCAGTCTATTCTGGCGCGTATTGGTGGTATTCAGAACCAATTCTACTGGGGTAATCACAACCCTTTTCTTATTAATCTGGAAAAGTCCCTGCATGAAGAGATTGGGGTGGTGTTATATCAAGAAGAATTATCTTGGTTCCAAAAGTCTAGAGCCCAATGGCTACATGATGGGGATCAGGATACTAGATACTACCACTTAAAAACCATTAGCAGGAGAAGAAGAAATAAAATCAGTATGTTAAGAGATGGGAATGGCAACTGGCTTGAGGATGAGCAACAAATCAGGTCTCTAGTTAACGAATTTTACATTAATCTATTTTCTGATGATGACAGGGATGATAGATGGTCAGTGTCTCCTTTGTCCTTTCCTATCTTGGATCAGCAACATTATGATAGTTTGGGAGTTGATGTTCTTGCCGAAAAGGTCAAGATGGCTTTGTTTGGCATGAAATTGTGGAAGGCTCCTGGGCCAGATGGGCTTCCAGCTGGATTTTTTCAAAATTCCTAGGATTTGGTTG
This sequence comes from Glycine soja, assembly GCF_004193775.1. Lineage (NCBI taxonomy): Eukaryota > Viridiplantae > Streptophyta > Magnoliopsida > Fabales > Fabaceae > Glycine > Glycine soja. The sequence continues at coordinate 38,556,349 of NC_041008.1, forward strand.
GGCCTGATCTATGTAACCAAATTAGGAGTTGGTGGTCTTTGCCGGAAGCAATTAAGGAGGTTAATAAAACCGATATTTGCCTGATTCCGAAGGTGGACAAGCCTGAATTTATTGCCCAGTTTAGACTTATCTCTTTGTGTAATGGGGCATATAAGGTTTTAAATAAGCTGAGGGTGAATAGATTGAATCCTTTGATGCCTTATCTTACATCTTCGTATCAAACTGGCTTTATCCCTAAGCGTAGCATTCATGAAAACATTGTGGCATGAAAACATTGTGGTGGCTCAGGAGTTGGTGCATAGCATAAGGAAGATGCGGGGTTGGAAAGGATATTTTATAATCAAGGTGGATCTTTCTAAAGCCTATGATCATATGAAGTGGAGCTTTGTGCACCATATTCTTCAAGAGTTTGGGTTACCGAATGTGCTCACTAATCTTATCATGAGTTGCCTATCAACTGTTGTGACTAATGTGAAATGGAATGGCCAGAGATCTTCCATGTTTCCTCCCAAGTGTGGATTGTGCCAAGGAGATTCCCTATCGCCCTACATTTTTGTTTTGTATGTTGACAAGCTGTCTCACTTGATTTCAAAGGCAGTGGAGGATGGTGTTTGGAAACCTGTGAAGATGGGAAGGAATGGGTCGTTGATATCCCATTTAATGTTTGCAGATGATTTGATCCTTTGTGGGCAAGCTAATTTGGAGCAGATGGAGGTAGTTAAGGACATTCTTTATAATTTCTGTGATATGTCTGGCCAAATGGTGAGTGCTGAAAAGACCAGGATCTATTTTTCGAAAAATGTGAATTCTCAAACTAGAAGAGATTTGGTGAGCAGGAGTGGTTTCTTTGAAGTTTCAATGTTGGGTTCTTATCTAGGGATTCCTTTGCTGGGAAAATCCCCTAGACAGAGGGACTTCCAACATTTGTTGAACAAAGTTGAAGACAAGTTAACAGCTTGGAAGGCCAAGCAATTGTCGTTGGTTGGCCGCATCATTCTAGCTAAGTTTTTGATTCAGGCGATTCCTGTCCATTCAATGATAAGCCCTTATATCCCTGCTTCAGTCCTCAAAAAAATTGAAAAAGCTGAAAGATCATTTGTTTGGGGGGATCAACAAAGTAAGAGGGAGTTTCATGCTGTGGGGTGGCAAACTTTAATGAAGCCTAAGGATGAGGGGGGTTTGGCTATGCGTAACTTACAGTCCATGAATTTGGCTTGTTTAATGAAAATAAGGTGGGCTATTCGGAATGGTGAGAATTGATTATGGTGTCAGGTGAGAGATAAATATGCTAGACAAGATTTTAATTCCTATAATCTTATGCATAAGCCTGCTGACTCTAGTTTATGGAAGGCCATAGTGGCATTGTGGCCTTATTTGGTAGATGGGGAGTATTGGGCTGTGGGAAAAAGTGACTCTGTTAGTGTGTGGTATGATAGGTGGATCAGTGCTGATATTATTAAGTTGAGCAATGTTATGCAGGTCATCCCAGATCATGTAGCTAATTATAAAGTGAATGATATGGTTAAGCAGGATGGTCAGTGGGATTTTGAACTTTTGAGTTTGTTGATCCCTCAGGATATTATTAAATGCATAAAAGCCATTATTCCTCCCAGAGATAATGCTGATGATGATAGACGCCTATGGACAGGAAATAAGCTGGGGGAGTACTTTGTTGCTAGTGGATATAATCAGGTGAATGGTTTCCAAAATCTCAGTCAAAGTCATATATGGAACAAGATCTGGAAGATTAAGGCCCCAGAAAGGATCAAGGTTTTCATTTGGCAGGTTACTCATGAAAGGCTTTTGACAAATAGTTGTATTGCTCATAGGGGAAATGGTCAAGCTAGTTGCCATCATTGTGTTATCCTTGAGGAAAATATTCTTCATGTTTTGAGGGATTGTCCTCTGGCCAATTTGGTTTGGCTTCATCTTCTAGACCAGTCTAATGTGGCTAATTTTTTCTATCCTGATCTAATGGAGTGGATTGATATGAATTTATCTAGAGACTTGAATGCCACATCTAAAGATGATTGGCAAAGTGTTTGGGCTCAAGGATGCTATTTTCTTTGGTATTGGAGAAATCAACAAGTGCACAATTCCTCCTTTGTAAGGCCGTTTAGGCTGTGGGAAAGTATATTGCAAAACTGTAGGAATTATAAGATTCTTATGGTCCATATGGATAGTAGTCAAGTTGTGAGCAAAAAGCAGATCATGATTAAGTGGATGCCTCCTGATCAACGGTGGTATAAGCTTAATTCTGATGGTTTGAAGGTAGGGGATAGTGGAGGAACTGGCTATGGTGGTTTGATCAGAGATGAGAATGGGAGATGGGTTGTGGGTTTTGTAAGGAATCTGGGTATTGCTTCAGCTTATGTGGCTAAGTCATGGGGTGTGCTTGAAGGTGTTACTCTGGCTCGTCAGAGGGGGATTGATTTCCTTGAGATCAACGTGGATTCGAAAGTTGTTGCTGATGGACTGAAGGGCGACAAACAAGGGTGTCTTGAGGGCTGGACAATCGTTGGGGCCATTAGGAAAGATGGTTAGTGGCTTGGAGCAGGTGAAGATTAGTCATATCTATAGGGAAGCAAATCAATGTGCGGATTTGCATGTCAATCATGCTCGTACTCAACGAGGAGGATTTGATGATTTTGGAGCATCCTATAGGGCTGTTGACCCAGTTGTTGCTTATGGATTCTTGTGGAGTTGAAACTCCTCATGTAGTTGTTGTTTAGTTCCTGTTTTTGTTTTTGGGCTTTTTAGCCCCGTTCAATACCAAAAAAAAAAAAACTAGACACCTTTTTTTATATGATACAACAATTACACATCTGAATTGGAAACTTAAACTTATTCATGATGCAAATGACCAAAGTCATTCTCAATTTCCAATCATAAATTTGTTGTATATATAGAAGCTAAAAGAAAATGAAATCCCAAAAGTGCTAATAACAGTCAAGTCACCCCATTACGTTATGTTGCTAACATCATTAAAAATAGAAAAGAAAAAAGTTCCCTTATATAGTAGGTTTTTTTTTTGTTCAATGTGTTTATTTGGTCATGGTTGAATGAATCAAGCTTGTGAGCCCCCCCAAGGAGCCCAATTGGCTTCACTTCCAACACGTGGCATCATTGACTTCCTTGATTGAGAGTCCACCAAAAAATTGGCTCCACACATAAACCCTTCGCTATCAGTTCTAGGCATTGGCTTCATTTTCCTCGTGGGATGCTCATAGCTCATTAGACCATGCCCACTATGAAGCATACACCCTGCAATTTAATTCAACACCTTTCATGCATTATATTCCAAACAAAAAACATAAGCCATATAGTTCCAAATTTCCAAATGCTTCTATAATTCTATTGGTCCCAAGTCAATATTGCACTTCTCTTATAATTGAACTAATTTCACTTGATTGGAAAGTTGTTCATTTGATGATGATTCTAAATAGAGTAAAAAGTGTATGCAACTTTCATTTAATTACAAATCATGATAATGATAAGTTTTTATATTTTTACAATAAATATCTCAAAAGTCATTGATATTTTTTAATGGATACAACATAAGTTGTAGTTATGAATGGCATCATAACAGAGAGTACAAAAGAAATTAGAAATCACAATTAGGAATCATCTAATTTTGCAATAGAAGGAGAGGCCAACTTTACATACCAGCGGGGAATGGTGCAAACGATTTAGCACAGCTTGCTTTTATAAGCTCCAAATTCTCAGAAATAACTACAGAACCATCAGCTGCAACACCCCAGAAAAGCTCAATTTGTCCATTAGAACCCTGCTCAAACACATGTATGTATATTAGCATTAGAAGGGATTAATCAGTAATAATTAACATCACCATGTACATACATTAATTCCTATTTAATATATCTAGAATTGTACATGTAGAGAGATTCAGAAAGTGCCTTACCGAAGCAGTAAAAACTGTTCCATCCTTATTGTCATATATCACAAATCCAAAACTGCCTTCAAGTTCTTTGAGGACCTGGTCAGCTGGGTATGGACCCCTGTCACGAAGTGTCCTATAGGCTTCTATGATAAACATAGCATCATTGGTTCCCTTTGATAGACCATACTGCTTTATGAGCTTGCTTAGGTTGTTTAGGCTCCCAAGGAAAATGCAGTGTATGTTATCCAAAACACAAAACCTGTGTGTGTGAGACATCTTTTGTATGAGAATGAGAAACAGAACTTAATGCACATTCATTTCTCAAATTTTAAATCAAATCAAATATTCAAATCTCATTGTTACGAGTTGTTGGGAAATTTAAACACAAAGTGTCCATTTGTTACACTTTTTTAAATCACTTATTTTTAAAAATTAATCATTTTAAAGGTTTTTTATGTGTTTGTTTTAGCTTTTCAGAATAATAAAAACAAAAAAATATAAAATTTCACTAGATGGATACTATCTTGAATATCATTAATATTGAAAAACTATTTTTTTTTATCTTCGGTCAAAGATTATGGACATTCTTTAACCCATTAGGTAAGTGATTAATCTGGCTCGTAACGTGTGATTACTGTAGTCTATTATTATGAGTTATCATGAAATTTAAATACAAAATTCTCATAAAATCAGTTATTTCTATTTTAAAAAAAAGTGATTTTTATGATCATAAACAAACATAAATTAACTTTTATTAAAATCTCTAAAAAGTTATTATTTTACCTCAAAATCACTTTTTTTAAAAGAAAGGTAGGGGCACATACCCGTTATGAATGGAGGGCTTGTTTGAAGGGGAATAAGCTAGCAAAGCATCATTTCCAAAGCTCATGGAGAAAGCATTGGAGGGGTTGTAGGATTGGAATTCCTGAAGGATTTCATTTGGAAGTTTAGACCTTTTTGATGAATTCAAAGAAGCAGGGCTGTTTAGCTCTTCTGGTGGATTGACCAAATTATCCTTGAAAATTGCCAACATGTTTGCCTCTTCCTTTGGCTTTGTATTGTTCTCTTCCAATGTCAGCACTACTTTCCTTTTCTTCCCTTCTCCAAGGAGTGTATAGGCTTTCTCAAATAAATGAACAAGTATCAATAGAGCAATTAACTGCTGAAAAAACATCAAATCTCTGAGCTATTGAACAATGAGCAACCATCATGCACATGAACAATTAATGCAAACTCAAAAAGGAAAGTGAGAAAAAGTTTACCAAAATCAGTAATAATCCAAATAGATTCAGATAGAGAATGAGATTCAGTGATTGCCTTTGAAAACGGACAGTGATAATAGGTAGAATGATTCATTCATAGCATGTGGCTAAATATATATAGAGACTGGAAGGTAGAGAGAGAGCAAGAGATTGGGTCATGCTGGCAGTTTTATCCAACTTAACAAGTAGGTAAGCAGAAGATTAAAATAGTAATACATTATTATTAGATAGATATAACCAACAACTATTGCTTATAAATAGAAAATATATGATATGTTTGATATCAATTCTAAATATTACTTTTCATACTCATCTGTTTTAAACTGTGCTATATCAAAGGCATACATATGAATCCAAAACGCAAATATATTTGTTATACATTAATTGCTTGCATATATGTTTATATTCTTAAATCTCAATCCATTTCGAAGTATATGTATAACTAAAATTAGATTTTTTTTTTGTAATAAAAAAGGTCTACTCAAACAAATGAAGTAAATATAGAAATAAATAGCCATGACTTGTTTAAATTTAGAACGAGAAAGATAAATTTCTTTCTTAAATTCATTAAAAATCAATCTCTATGGTTTTTTGTTTTGTTTTGTTCTTAGTATTTATTTAATAAGTAATCTGTGTGATTTTGCATTGTGTTGGCCAATATAATAATCATATCTAAAGCTTTCAGGTTAATTAACGGTTCCTCTTATCCACATAGCCAACAACATATGACAGTGATCTGAGTCAGAACAGTTGCAAATTTGCAATGTTTTTATTCGCTTAAATGTCGAAAACCGCGTATACTTTAACAATGGTACTTGTGGTTTGTGGTTCTGCCACTGCCACCCACAGATTATGTCCATCTTTGTTGATTTGTCTAATTTGGATTTTGAATCTTCTAAAAATGAGGGCGTAGAATTTTATTGTCAGATTTCGATTTGAAATTCATATTATTGCCTAAGTAAATTAATTTTGTGCTGCTTGAAGGTTCAATCAAATACTCAATCCAAATGTTTTTGGAAGTTTACTTTTCTGAAATACAGATTTGCCAAAGAATAACGATTTCGTTTAATCTCCTTCCCTTCGTTTACTAGACTTTTAGTCAACTTGTCTGATTATATGAATCAATGATTAATTTTAGGATTTTTTTTTTAAATATAGAGAGGAAGCATAGACGTTTGCATATATAAAAGACATGATTCTTTTATACATAGAGAAAGCCAAAATAATATAACAACACAAAAAAATTCAAAACTTAAGAGCATAAACGGTGGCAGTGACGCATTGGGGTTGTCTAATAAAATATCATTATAATTAGGTTTTAATGTCGGTGGTCTGCTATTTGATTCAATAATTATTATATATAGTTTATCTCATTTTTCACCTAAGTAAATATTTTCACAAACAAGATTTGAGTAGAATTGAACCCAGATCTTTTAAGCAAAGTTTCAGGTCATATGAATAAAAAAAACCTAATTAAAATAAGAGTTTTAACTAAAGTATTAATTATATTTTTTACGGAGATTAATTATAAAAAACTTGATAAATACTCTTTTTACTTTACACTAATATTATGGTGACAAAAAAATAGATATAAATATTAAAATCATACAATTTATATATTTAATCAAATAAATTGCATAGTTTGCAATTGTTCTTTCTGTAATTTCATGTTTTGAAATCATAGAATGATTCGTTTATTGGAACAGTGGGATTAAATATATAACAATAAAAGGGTAAAATATAAAAATGTAAGATATATATATACTTTGTAATTTTATAAAAATGAGATGTATTCGTCTAGCCTCGTATGAATATAAGTCCAAAAGGTGAACCGAAACAGGCTTAAGAATGGGACTTGGAAACAACCCAAAGCAGATGGAACTCCTTTGCCGTTTTGCCTTTCTAAAAAATAGAAAGAAGAAAATAATAAAAATAAGAATGTAAAAAACACTTTGAGATCTTTAGTGTCAGATTGTAATTTTGTATCTATACACATGATACTGTGATGTCAGCGGAACAAGGCAAAGATTTGATTTAATTTGGTTTCTCATTCATATAGAAAGACAATTTGACATATGTTTTTATGATTTTCAACAGAATTAATTACGACTTTAATAATAAATACTTCATATGTCATTCTTAAAAAAAATCTCAGCAAGTAATCTCAAATTAAAGACAATATGTGCTGATAACCTTATCATTTCCAACAATTAAAAACTTCAAATACACAATATCAGGCACTTTTGTATAAAATTATGTGAACAATAACATAGTTTCTTCTTTCAATTTTGAGATGCTAGTATAAAAAATGAAAATAAAAAATTATATACGTCATTACATACAACTTTAAATTATTTTATTGTTCAAAAAATAGAATTGATTAGCTGAAAATATTGGGATAAAAAAAGTTATATTAGTAATAAACTTGTTAAATATTTATGGATTTTTTATATAGTAAATTTAATTATAAATTAATAATAATATAAAATATGTGAGTACTCATAAATCATTAATCATTAGTATCATAATAAATTTATCGATGTTTATAATAATTATTTTAAAAATTATACTAAAACGTATAATTTTTTAGTCCTTGCTAGTAAATGTATGTTATTAATTATGATTAATATATAATTGATTAAGTAACAATATAGTATCCCATCTTAGTTTTCTTTAACCAAGTTTAAAATATATCGTGTCTAACAGTTAATAGACTTTCTTTTTATCTACCTGCTAAACTAGAAAACTTCACAAAGTTACTAATGTTTGTTTTCTTACGCATTTTGGTAATAATCCAAATAGAATATTGGATTAATTTTCCATAGACTCCATTGTAACGTTTTCTTACAAACCTTTGTGTTTTATGTCTTGTATGTTAAGGAAGCTGACTTAATTAGTTGAATAAAATGTATAAATTATTATTAAAAAAATTTATATTATATTTGATTCCTATGGATTAAAAAAAAAATATCTTGTCTTATGTTTCGATTTTGCTATTTCCTATTTATTATATTTGCTTTATAATTTATATGGGTGATTGCTTCATTGTATGACTTATACAAAGTTGTATGTTAAGGATTCAACTTTTATTAAAAAAAAAAATCCTCACCAATGCATTTGTTGTAGGTTTGTTTATATTTGAAATGTTTAAAGGTTTAATTTTTGCAGATGTAGTTTAAATAACTTTCCCCCCTACTTGTCCCTTTAAATATTTTCTATTTTGGTTTTTTTTTATTTGATTTGTAACTATTTACTGATCTGACAAAAATTAGTAACAACAAATGCGACAATAATGAGTTAAACCTCCGTTAATTTTGTCAACAAAATCTAACAGCAAAGAAGTAAAAATGAGACAGAAATGAAAACAAAAAATCAAAACTAAAAGATCCGTGTACTATATAAACTAAAAAGTTGTTTAGTTCCCTCTAGAAAAAGTTATTTAATTCTTTTATAAGTATTTATTGATACCCATGTCACCTAAAAGGCTTGAAGCATTTTTTTTGGATTAGAGAATTTTTCAACAGTAAATCAACAATTAATCCCAGATAGTGAGATTCATTTAAATAAATCTCTTCCAACAAATATTTTTAAAAAATACATAGATCAAGAATCAAACTCTCTATTAAATAATAAATATGTCATACCATACCATGTTGGTAGTTTGAATCAGTGTCACTGGATGAGTTTAAATATTGAGAGCAAACGATATTCGATTTTGCGTTCTCAATGTACCAAACTAAATAATAACGTCCCTTGTCAAAATAAAATAAAATTATAACGTCCCCCTGTTGTTCCAATTTTACGAAGAGAAACAAAAGTGGTATATATATTTGGTTCATTACTCCTATCATTAATCATGCATCTCTAATTATTAAGCCACTCTATCTTATTAACAATTATAATTATCAAAAACTTATTTATTATTAATGTGATGGAACTAGGTAAGTGGTTGATTATTGGCTTTTGCGGCAACAAAATCATGGGAGCTATTTTTCATTATTTTTGGTATAAAATCAATCATATTTTATACAAAGTAACATAGAGAAAATAAGGTCTTCATCAAAGAGAAAGAGAGTGAGGAGATGGATCTGTTCTATCATGAATGATAAATCTTAATTACTGGCAGAGAAAAAAGGATGGTAGATCCAAATGTAGTTGCAACTGCAGCTCCACATTTATGAACAATTAAGATATTACATTATAACTCTCGTTTAGTGGTCCCTTACCCCCTTACAAAAAGATAAAGCTACGTGATTAATCTTTTGAAACTACATGTATCATGTATGCTAACTTTTTATTTTTTATTGTACGCCAAGAATTTGTTAATAAAATTAGGTTTCTTTCGTTCTCCATTAGAAACTATATTGATTCATTTGTGTGGATTTTGATTTACTTTGTTATTGAAACTTTATTGCAGTCTTAATTTCTTTTATTTTATCTCGTTAGTTTTTTTCATTAAAAATTACTTCTTTAGGTGGGAAATGCATTAGATATTTACCTACTTATTAAATTATTAGATCTTTTAATAGATTATACATTAGTTCCAAGATGCTAGTCTCTTAATAGAAAAAGTGTACGCATAATCAGGGGTAGATGCACTTTATAGGGGTACGGAACAATTGTCCCCGCAAGATACTTTATTTTACTTAAATGCATTGATAAAAAAGAAAATACTCCCATATAAAAATAGGTGTTGACTCTTTAAGAATTTTTTTAAAATAATGAATGTAGAAAATTATCACTTCGGCTCTTCTAGTACTAAATACATGCACATCTTTGTAATTTGGAAAAGCTTTGGATAATATTGAAATGAGATTATATATTTTATAAAGATTTATAATATTTTTTATAAAAATATTATAAACTATTGTTTTGCCCACTTTACAAAAAAAAAAGGATCTGCCCCTATACATGCATAATCACTGAGTGCAAGTATTAATTAGTGTGAAATTTTTTTAATTTAACATGTAGTCTTGAATTGGAATTCTGAATATACAATTGAACTAAATACTCAAAAGAAAAATTTTATCACTCAAAAAGTACTTAAGACATAATTTTGATGACATGTTTAGTTACTCAAAAGTATGTAAGCATGAAAATTTTGTTTGAAAACTCAATTTTGTAGAAATATAACTTGAGTTGATTTTATAAATTTTAATTCAAACATACACTTACTTAGTTTAAATATGATTATTTTTATAGAAAATACTATGTTATATCTATACTTAAAAAAAATAAAACTATTGGCATAAACTTGAGAAGCTTTCGGTTTAATGAGTCTCCAAAAGTGAATAGTATAAACAGTAGTAAGTAAAACAAAGTACGAAGTAGTAAAACTAAAAACAGATAAATTGTAGTGGGATGATGATAGTTAGGAAGTATATTAAAATAATCAGGTCATCAACATTTTCAAAGTTTATTCAAGACTTAACTCAAGATTTCACTTCTTATTTATGTTATAGATTTGATATTACTACTGCACATGATTTTGAGTCATAATAATATTACAAAAAACATTTATATTCGAACATATTTTTGTTTATCATTTCACATAATTGGCAATAAATTTTGTATAGACTTCTCACAATCTGTTTCCTGTAGTATGTCAAGGGGGAATTTTGAAGTATGATACAAGATCCTTTACATGAATTTCCATTGCTTGAGCCTTAGGAATGACACATGTTCTTTCATTTTTATTTTTAAGGTAATCAAGGCATTTAGCTCCTTGGTGAAATTCCGATATATTCATTTTTTTCTTATACAATTAATCTTTGATTCAAAACTTAATCAAACTTAAAATTAAAAAAAATCTATAATATCTAATTTTGAGATTTTTGATACTGTTTTTTTAACCAATCAATTTCATGTCATCTTTCTTCTTAACATTCACTTTTTCCATTTCCCCCTAAATTTTAAAACTAAATAAAGTAATAAAAGAAACTTTCTTCTTTTCCAATTCTTTTTCATTTCTCTTGAACCAAACATGGTAGGGGTATCTATATATATTATGATTAGAAATGAGGGCATTTAAATAAAATATTCTCGAAAACAATCATATGGATTGTTTGTAGCTCCAGTTGCTGTCCTACGTTATGTTGCTGTTATTCGTTGACATTAACAGATGAATCATGAAATGAAACTGTTTCATGCAAAATCGCTCAAAAAGATGCTGATCAACCCACCTGGGTATTAATCTTTGTATTGCATGTGAATATTCTTTTTTTTAATGGCTATTAAAGTCGGTTACATTTCCAGTTGTATGGTTTTCATGAAGTCATGCGTACCTACCACAGTGCAAGAGGGATCAATTAAGTTTCTCATATATCTTCTTCAATATTCAAATTATTGGCTACTATTTAACCTAACATGTTTGGCTTTTCCTTTTAGAAAGAAAATTCAAAAATATATTTTAAAGAAATTTTAAGTAAACAAAAGTAATTGTTCTTTCAAAAAGTAAGTAAAATTTCTAAATAATTAAACTAAATGAAAGAACTTCTATTTTTAACATGAAAAGTTTTGGAAATCAGGTCAAATAAGTTTTCTAAAATTACTTAATATATGGTGATGGAGTTATGGGTTCATTAATGACTTTATTTGACGTTTTTTCTTGTTGAGGTGATGATATACACAAGTTATTGATCTTAAATTGTGTTGTTTATATATAAAAAAAATTGAAAGTCAACTATATACGCCAATAATCAAATGAGTACTGTGTAATTAAAGGTATCACGTAAACTTTAAAAGTTGTTTGATAATTAATGTATGATTAAGATAGTAGAAATTCAGTTAATATATCACAATCAAATTAAGACAGTTAAAATCAAATTTATGTATTATAATCAAGCAATAATTAATATTATTACGTTAGAGTAAAGGACATTACTATATTCTATTTAAGTATCTTTGGAGAAGTAATGAGAATCTTAAAAACAAAAATTATTGAACCCCATACATTGTTAGTACTATAGCTTTTAAACTTCTCTTGCTTACAAGAGATCTTGTTCGGAGACAAAGAATTCCATCCAGTACGGCAATCATTGTAATATGAATATATAAATAGTTCATGACCTGGTCCTACTTTACATCATAATCATATTGGCTTTAATGTTGTTTTTATTGATTAAATTATAATTTTCATCCTTTTAATTTGACAAATTATTCATGATTTTAATCTCTTTAAAATTTAATTAAGATATTTAATTTTTTATTTTAAAAATTGACAATTTTGCTTCATTCCACTGTCAATATGTAAATGTTGATCAATATTAATACAAAAGGCACATACAACATATTTGTAAAAAAGTGAACATTTTTTGCATATTTTGTAAGTTAATTTTATCAAAAACATCAAATTTTAATACATTATTAATATTGTATAAAATTTCATAATAAACAATTTATATAAAATTTGAAAGCAATTATTATAAAAAGCAATAACTTTTAATTATATAATAATTTAAAATTGAATTAGAGTAAAAAAATCCATTTGCATTATCTTGACATTCCAATTAACTAAAAAACAAATGCACAAAGCCGCAAATATGGGTTAGAGAAGGGAATGTGTAACCACTAACCCAATAAAAGGAAAAGTGGCAAAGAATGAGAGAGAGAGAGAAAGAGCGTGCAATTTTGGATAAGGGCTTCATCACATACTCCCTCTGTCTCATTCCTGCAACTTTATTCACTTCTTTCTTTCTCCCATTCACGTTATTACACCAAATAAATAAATACAGTATTTTCCCGTCCCATTTATAACTATGTATAAAAAAAATTATTCTATGATAATTATCATTTTAAATTTTTAATTTAATATTAATAATATAGAATAAAAAATGAATTAATAATAATAAGATTAATTTTATAAAATTATTATTATTTTTCATTTATTTATTATTTTTTATCTGTATAAAATAACCTAAAACAATAATTATAATAAAAATAATAAGTATTTTTTACTTATATTTTTTATATTTCTTATAATATTAATGATAGATAATAAAATTTATAAATGAATTAATAATATAAAATTAATTTTGTAAAACTATTACTTTATTTTATTTATTTATTTATTATTTTTTCCTTAATAAATGTACCAAAAGACTATTATTATTTTGGAGCAGAAAGTAAATGGTTTGCCGAAAACCACATTAAAACTAGCATCATTAAATATTTTTAAAACATTAATAAACCTTAATTACAATTAAAAAATCATCTATATTTCATTAAGAATCTAGTAATTATTCTGTAAAAAATCTAGTAATTAATTACTAGACACAATTTTTTTTTTCATACTAAATAACACTACCGCAATATTATATACTACATTGTTTTTCATGTTTAATTACATTTTTTTTTTCTTTCTGGTTACTTTATGTTTTTTTTCCTTTTTTATGAGTTTATCCAATATTTGGTTTATTTCAATTATTTGTCAAATATCATTCAATGTTTAACAAAAATATTAACATGATAGTGTAATATTTTTAATCCAATCCAATAAAATGATAATTAATATTTTTTATAAGGATTATTCTCAATAAATAGACGGAAATTAATTTTTTTGAAGTGTAAAATTATTAAAATGATTTTTACTTCTTTTGATAAAGTGTTCTTCATACACATAATTAAAAATTAAATCCATAATAACATATTTAAGAAACCCAAATATTTTATTAAATATTGAATGTCAAAATTAATTAATAAAAAGATATACAATTAAAATAGCAGGTATTAAATTCGTAAAAAAATGAAAGTACAAAAATAACACAAGGAATTAAATTAAAATTAAGATATAAGAAACTAGCATATATATACTACTACCGAAATACAATATTTTTTTATACTGTTTTTTATTATTATAAATTATTGTATATAATAAATATATCAACTTCAATAATAATTATCCTAAAGTTATTTAAAAATGTGTTAAATATAAATTTTTAGTATTTTTCAATTTTTTATACTTACTAAACATGTTTCTTTTAAAAAAATTTACTAGTAAATAATTAAAGATGATAAGAAATCTACGGTCCCAATCAATTTCTAGTGACATTTTTCTCCATATAATTTATTATGTCATAATAACAGAAAGATGCATAGAAAAATATAATATTATACAGTACTTCTACAAATTGCTGTATTAACATTTCTACGATTCAAAAAAGTAATACTATGTAACACGTAGTATAGTACAAATTAATGAAAATTATAATGATCTTAAAGTATTAATAACTTTTTTCTATTAAACTAACAATATATTTAATTTAAGAAAAAATGTTATACACTAGCATTTTATTGTATCATGCAATCATAATTTATTATATAGGTTAATTTGTTATCTTTTATGAAAAGCACAGTAAAAGTTATAAAATAATTTGTGATTGGGTAATATTGTATCCCATCAGTGTAAGTTCATTAAGCTCTTAAATCAATAATGTAATTAAGAAAAAGATAAATAAAATAGTAGATATTATTTTATTAATTACTATTAATATTACTTTACTAATTAATAATAATAATGGAGGGGCGAGGATGTTGGTGCGTACGCGTGTTCTGACAAGTTCACCGTCTTGGCTTTCAAGAACGGCATAGAAGCAACACGAAGCACTCTCTTTCTCTCTCTTCACTGTGTGACTCTCTCTCACACACAAACTAGAGCGAGAAATATTATAGCTCAGGGTTTTGGGGTATCATTATTCAACCATCAACCATTTTCTCTCTTCTTCTTCTCTAGTGAGAAATTTCTCTTTCATTGTGTGTGGTCAGTGAGATGTATGTAGCTTCCATGCGCAAGTCTTTCAAGGACTCCTTGAAAGTCCTTGAAGCTGATATCCAACACGCCAATACCCTGTGGGTTCTCTCTCTCATTTTCTCCTCTTACTTTTTTTTTCTTCTGTTTTTTATCCAACACGCCAATACTCTGTTTTTTTTTTTTTTTGTGAATGTAAAGGGTGATCACTGTTGCTAAAGGTTGGTGGCCTGTCAATGGCTCTTACCCTTCTTCCCTTTTTATTTTTTTATGAAAAAAAATCTTTTTTTTGTTCTCTTGGGGGTTAAGGGGTTGGTGATTGCCATGTGAGGTTCTTCTGGGTATGATGATTTTCTTCTTGGGTTTAGCCCCTGTTTATTTTTTTCCCCATTTGTTTGCTTTTTCTTCTGAACTCTGGTCTGTGTTTATCCTTGATTTTTTTCCTTCATAAGTAGGGTGCATTTAATTTACTGACCAAAAATCTTGGTTAAATTGATTTTCAGTGTTCATTATTCTTATCTTTCTCTGTCTGCCTCCCTGGTGAGAAATTTTTGTGTGTGAAATTGTCAAAACGTTTGGGGGGTTGAATTCCCTGGAATTTTTTTTTTTTTTTGCATGATATGATGATTTTGATGTCTAATTGTGGCTTCTTAATCTCTGAGCGTTTGAGATGTGCTTGTAGTGAAATATCGTTAGAGAAGCAACAAGCTACTACATAATGGTGTCCTTTGTAAATATTGTAATGCAATGATAATTCTATGAATTATTTCTTATTTATGTCAACTTATCATCAAATATCAATATACTAGTTAGTTGTTGCTTGATCATGTGTAATTGGGATGTGCAGGGCCTCAGATTTTCCAAGGGAGTATGATGGTGCATGCCTTCAGATGAGAATGTCATACAGTCCAGCTGCACACCTGTTCCTTTTCTTGGTACAGTGGACAGATTGCCATCTTGCTGGAGCCCTTGGACTGTTAAGAATCCTAATTTACAAGGTAAGGTGTTTTTTGATTTTTTAGGTGTGCATATTGAAATGTGAGACTTAAAACAAGGTGAAGAATTTGCCTCATGTTGTAGGTCTATGTGGATGGGACAACCACCATGTCTACACATGAACGAAAAGCAAGTATTAGAGAATTCTATGGTATATCTGCCCTTGTTTTTTTAATCTAAGTTGAGGTAGTTTGCATTTTAGTTTTTGTTGGATGCTGACGCGTCGAATTTATGCTTTGAGCAGCGGTCATTTATCCCTCTTTGTTGCAACTTGAAAAAGGTGTAACTGATACTGAGGATAAGAAGCAAAAGGCTGTGTGCATGGAGAGGTACCGTAGAAGAGATGATGAGGAGTATAGGCAGTCTTCTGACATAGACATTGAAAGAGAAGATGAATGTGGAATATGCATGGACATGAATAGTAAGATTGTGCTTCCCAACTGCAATCATGCCATGTGCCTGAAATGTTACCGAGAATGGTACTCCCCCTACTTCCTCAACTCTGTGTGTGTGTTTGTGTTACTATATGACTATATGACACTCCTTATTCTTTTACAAGCAAGAAGATATGTGGTTGTTCTACTACAGGTTTGATGCTTTGTTTTCACTAACAATCAACTCTTATGTGTTTTTTTTTAATTAATTTTTGTTGATTTCATGCATTCTATTTCTAGATACAGTCACTACTAAGTGACCACCGTATTTCAGTAGTAGTGAAATGTAATCCATTGAGCCTCTCTTTGGATCATAATTGTTTATAACCTTGTAAAGTAAAAATGTATTTTGCTAATGGAGGCTGTAAGTGATGGAAATTGTGAGTCTCACTATACATGAACTGGTTTTAGAATCATGTGCTTGATTGCAGGCGTGATTGCACCATAGGCACCATGCATGAAGTTACGGGTTGTTGCTTGTTATTGCTGCCTGAATGTGAATATTCAATGTACTAAACCAAAGTTAATATTGGGCTGTAAAAGAATTGATGAGAAGAAAACTATAGGAATTAATATAGCTAGCTTAAGTAGTTGGCAGAATGATGCATCTTGCATGTGTCCCAAATGCCTCCTGGTTGATTAGCACTTGGAGTCATTTTATATTCTGATGATCTTTGCACCTCAGTCTAGTTTGACAAGCTGAAGTTTGTAAGGCTTAAAAAGTTTATTATATTTTTGGATTTTATGTGTTTTCATTACTTGAATATCCAGGTTTTGAATGAGATAAGTCCAGTAACCATTGTTGCCTTCTGCAATCATCTCTTTTTATGAAATCCGTTGGTCTTATATAGTTATATGTTGTGAGGAATGTGCAAGCAGAAAGGGTCTTCTTAAATTAAAGATATTAAATTGATCTTACTTACTGTACTACTACTTTGGTATTGTAATGACTAATAGAGAATTGTACTGCCGTTTTCCTGTGGAACTATTATGAGTTATTTGTAGTTTGATGTGTTAATTGAAAGTGAATGAAAACGGAAGTTGGTTGAACGGTCTGGCTATGAAGCCAGACTCTGGTCTTTTAATATTGAATTTTGGTTGAAGGGTCGATCATGCACTGTCTACATGGGATGACTATTCATTATTTCACTTTAGTCATGCATTTCTGACTGGGTAGAAGACTTGTTTCCAGGTTCTTGATGAACCAACAGTCTTTGCTCATATGTCTCTGAGCTAATCCGCCTATCAGCTACAGCTAGTTGGCTGACGGTTTACAATGGTACTTACAAATAACCTAACAATTAAGGACCACCTGGAGGATTTGAAATCAAAACCTTTTGGTCGATGCTATTCAATCCTACCAGTTGAGCAACCCTCATCTGTGTCTGATTGCTAGTTTGAAAAATGACAGTCATATATATGTCATTGTTTTGTGAACATTTAGTTTTCTCCCACAATCTCATTATTTTAAACTGCTGTCTCATACCTCCCACCCAGCATGTGCTCCAAGTATTTTTTCGGTCTAGTTGAAAGTTGAAGTGATTTGATAACTTTTGCAGGCGAACAATATCACAATCATGCCCATTTTGCCGCGACAGTCTGAAGAGAGTGAACTCAGGTGATCTCTGGGTATTCACCGATAGAAGGGATGTGGTAGACATGGCAACAGTGACAAGGGAGAATCTCAGAAGGCTTTTCATGTACATAGATAAGTTGCCTCTGATTGTTCCAGACTCCCTTTTTGACACATATGACTCTCACATAAGGTAAGTGATTGCAACAGAACAGATTTTAATGCATGCTGTTGTCTTGGATTGATAGAGCTATAATCCCTTCCACTTAAAGTTAGTCACATAAAAACCCGAACCCGAGTCGGCTAATTGAGTTCGTACTATATATAGAGTTGCAGTACTTGCTTCCCACTTCTGCTGCCAGAAGTATCCAGCCCTGTGTTAATTGTGGGTTGGTGGTGAAGTTGAGATGGTAAATTGTATCTATCTAGCTAGCTCATTTGTATATCCCTGTACAGATCGAATTAATTACTTCTTATTAACAAGAGATTTGCACATTTGGTTCTTGTCATTTAAGTGTGAATCTCTTGAGAAAAAAACTTTTACTTTTCTTCATCAATGAATGTATTTAACAGAATATATTAGCCTCGGAGGTGCTTTTCCTATGTAGTGTGTTTAGTATCTGTATTCGCTATATTTCCTTAAGGTCCTCTTAATTGTAACTACTATTATGTTTTATATTATTTAAGCACTGTAGTCTATAGTACTGTTTCATATTTTTTTTATATATTTCTTTTTTCTGGTGTTTCATTTATCTTTCTTTATTAGGATAGTCTACGCAATTTTCACAATTGATAGCGGAAATATAAGATGTTATGATTTTAGTTGTATTAGGATGAAGCTTCCACATCATTTTCATACAATAACCTTAGAAACCACGATAGTGTCAACTACAAACTATTTTGACAGCCTTTTAGCTGGAGGGGTTGTTACCGTGGCAATTTTTTTATACCCACGATGATATTGGTGTGGAGTATCAACCACTTATGACTTAAGTTGAGTTTTTCCTTCCGATCATGGTTTTTTTTTTTATTCATAAAGTTTGAATCCGAAAATTTACCTTGAGGAGATTGAGTTCAGTATCATTTAGATCTTGATAATGGACCATTATTTGCTTTCAATGAAAACATTATCCAAAAGCAAGAAACGCTTGGTTGCGGTAGGATAAATAATCTTATAGATCGTGGTTACAACTTGTTGAGCACTTCAGCAATTGGTGACAACTAACGCATAATATTGAGTGAACCACCCTTTATCTCTTCCATTCAATACTTTTTATTTTCTTTCAAATTCCAACCAATCGGGATCGATTACCACCTAAAGAAACATGATATATATGAAACAAATAATTTAACAGAGTGTTACGTCTAACTCTACAATTAATAAAGTTTAATAAAGTAATGAGCTCAGTATGCACCATCTAAAGAAACATGGTATATATGAAACAAATAATTTAACATGAGTGTTACGTCTAACTCTACAATTAATAAAAGTTTAATATAATCTTTTTTTGTCTTGGACCATCAGTGAGCAAACATTTATCTTGATGAGATTTTTCTGAACCAATATCCAGACATTACATTTTTTGACATTTGATTAATGTGAACAAGCTTATCAATATAACAAGTTTATAGAGACTATACTACTGGTTAATGAATAACAGTCTACTGCTAATGATCTACAAGATCAATAGTTAATAATGTTATTTTTAATATATCTTATGTGAGGTTATTCTAGTTTAATTAGTAGCCTTTAGTTTGTTTTGAGTATGTAATTCTGTTAGATATTTTGAGTATTTTCGCTAGGAACAAGACTATTCCAATTAATAATATTTGTGATCTCTAAAATACATAATTAATAGTATTTTAAGTTTGTTTGTTGGTTGTTTATAGAGATCATGTTAATGCAAAAGTTGTCTAACTATTTAGTAGGAGGGTCATTCTAGTATAAAACACTCCGAATTGTTATATAAGAATTCGTATAAGGACAATTGGGCTGAGGGAGTCGTTATTATAGAGTTCTTCAGTTAACATAAAAAAATTGTTCATATAATAGCTGCTAAGCAAGTAGCACTTGATGAGTGAGGATGATATCCAAACCAAATCCAAAGTGGTTAAGCAGTATGCTGTAGGAAGTAGGAAATGCTCCCTAGCATTGAATATCAATCACTTGATTTTAACTGAAATGTGTATTCTTGAAAGAGATGTTGGCAAGTAGTCTCAGTGCAAGTGCTTTATGAATTCCAATTCAATGTCTTTTATTATGAGTGATAGCCATTTGACATTGTGAGTATTGAAAAAAATCATGTTCAAGTGTTGAATTTAGAGAAAAAAAAATAGCATTTTGCAAATAATATATTGTTATAAACTAATTTATTAAACTAGAAAACCTACTCAGATTCCTTAATCCCAACGAGGATTATTAAACACTGCTGGTGTCGTTTTAAAATTTCTGGTGTAAGCAATAGAAGTAAATGGATGTAAATATTTTGTATTATCCTATGGTTTTCAACGTTAAATGGCTTCTTATCATAAACAAACCATGGTTTCATGTTGTACATTAATTAAGGTTATGCTTGGATTTTAAAAAAAAAATATTTATAGGAAAAGAAAATAAGAAAATAAAACTTTTAATAAATTGAAATCAATTTATTCATTTCAGCTTTTGTGATTATATTTATTATAATTATATTAAAATAAATATGTAGCGGGCTACTAAAAATATATTACTAATTGACAATTGTTAATATTTCCTCTCCTAAAAGAAAAAAAATCTAAAAGTAAGTTATTAATTAGTTTGAAAGGTCGTATTAAGAGAAAATATTTTTCTTCCCAAAAAGTAAACCTCATCATACCATAGTTCTCTATTAATTAATAACTATCTTATTTATATTATTAATTAACTTTTTTTATCATATCAATTTTAATTAAAATAAGTAGTTTTTAATTATTTGATATTGTAAATATTGGAATTTAGTAAAGTGACTAAGGTAACGAATAGTATTAAGAAGAGTTACCTATTTTGATAATTTAGTAAATAATTTTAATCTAAAAAATTTAAAGGACAATTTTTTTTTAAAAAAAAATCTCATTTTAAACTTTAGATTAAGCTTAATCGTACTCTGGACCTGCCTTTTTTTTGGTGGAGATTTTGGACGTGCTTTATTGCTAGATTTCAAACCCCAGTTAATAATATAAATGTGGTTCACTGGCTCCTGCACATAATATTTACTCGCAAAATGTGTAAGATATCTTCGTTAAATAATGGTTGCGTTAGTATAGAAAGATGCTTGCGTTATTTAAAGATTGGAAAAAACAGTCTTATTATTTCATGTAAAATATTGCAAAAGCAGTTGCTGTGGTGTAGTGGTTATCACGTTAGTCTTACACACTAAAGGTCCCCAGTTCGATCCTGGGCAGCAACATAATGTTTATTTTACTATATTTTGTCCAATTCACAATTTTTGTCCCTTATTTTGAATGTGTTTTCAAACATAGATAACCTATTGCTTGCATGGTCATCTAAACCTTTCTTGAGTATAGTAATGAAACTTGAGCTATTATATTCATTATTATTATTGCTTTGGATACTCATTAGAGTAATGTTTGGTATTTTTGTAAAATAAAAAAGTAAAACAAAGTACAAGTATATTCAATTTTGTAAATGAACCAAAATAATGCTATTTTTTTATAAAAAAAATATCGACAAAAATATATTATTTAAGTATCATACATACAATCGAAATACATTAAATTAATTATTTTCCAGAAAGTTTCTCGCCCTACTAACTTTATTTCTTAATCTTTGTAACTTTTAGTTATACTTTTGTTCTAACAAATTTGACATTTTAGCACTCTAACTACCTTTAACTCTTTCCACTTTTTGCGAGAATAGAATTTCTAAATCTTTAGTTTGATTAGATTTGAGACGGATTCTGGGGTCGGAAAGCTCATCAAATCCCATACTGTGGGAAACATATATGGTGAGTTAGATATATAGTTACACGAAAATCATCATGGGATGCATACACTGTAATATCTAAAAGAAAAAAAAAAGAGAGAAAACCCTCCTTCCCTCACTTCACCCTACACCGATCCCAACAGGCCTGAAGTCTGACCCAACCACTCCTCTGTCGGAATCAAAACCATTTGGATGAAACTCTAAAATCTTGGAACAATGCAATGACAAGGTAAGGGAACCCAAAAACACTACACTCATGGTGCTGACAGTGACGATCTACAAAAGGATGCGAATGCGGTCGGTGCAGGCAGCGAAGTCGGTGTTCTTGTTGGTTCAGAGGACGCCGGCGGGGATGAGCGATTCTTGGGTGGCGTTGAGTTATGGCTTGGAAGGGAAGGGTTAGGAACGACGAAGAAGAAGACTAGAGAGTTTTTTTTCCATTTTTTTTAAAGAATTTCAGTGCATTTATTTTCATGGTAGTCTCCACTTGTTTTGGCCGTTGAGTGTAATAGATTCATATCTAACACACCATATATGTTTCCCATGGTGGGGGATTTGATCAACTTTCCCACCCTAGAACTCGTTTAGATTTGATCTAGTAAGGGATTCATTTTCGCTTCAACCCATATTGGATCTGGGCCTAATATTTTAATCCATCATTGCCTATTGCTAGAAGAACAATCTTATCCTTAAAATTATGATTAGGAAATTGGATTTTGAGAACAAAATCATCCTCCTCCTATGGAACATTTTCCATAGCTTTACGTTTCCACTGCACTACTGGGCTATATGCAATAACTTCTAGGCCAAATATTTCATGTTTTCCTCCATGTCTAACTTCAACCACCTGCCTACTGGCCAATACCTTTTCAAGTTCAACATATTCCTCAAATTCAATCTCCAATTCTAACTTTGGCTAAGAAATTCCCAATAATCCTCTTAATTAAGTTTAAAAACATGAAATATTGGACAAGTACATGGTAGTTTCTACTTGTAGTAACCTCTCCAAAATTTGAAGAGGGCCAAAGTAGCAACTAGAAAGGTACTAATTATTTTTTTTTTATAAATTCACTTTATTTTACCTTTTGGATTATAATTTCTAACTCCACCGACATATCATACAAATTGTTCTCCTTATTTTGTTTTTTACTTTGTTGGTGTTATCATTGTTGTTGGTATTGTCATTGTCTTTATTGTGCTTCCCAACATTGCCCTATATGCAATTACCATGGTTATTACCACCCCTATCATTGTACAAAAGAAAAAGTACAAGTGCCTTTTACATGTTTGCATTGTATAATTGTGATACATTTTCTAAACTTTTCAAATTTAAGAAAACAACTTGTTTTTTGATTTTTTTTACAAATTAAATCTATTCCCCCACTGCTTCAAAAGAGGTATGGCCTTGCTTTGATTTCCTCCACTTTTCAGGATTTGGATGTATGGTCTCACTTAGAGTCAAGGGTTCATGTTTGCAGCAACTTGCTACTGGATTTGGTGTTGACAAAACTATAGGATCTTTAATGATTCTATTATGCAAAGTATCACAAAAATGATACACATAAATCTCATAATTTATTTATCAAGATGAGTTTCAGATTACAAGGAGTTTTTCTAGAAAGAATTGAAAACAAATCACACCCAAACTAAATAGTAGTTGAGTTATTTATACTGTTTTTTTTTACAAATGGACAGCTCACTAATATTAATAGTTTGTTACAACTGTTTTAACTACAAGCTTAGTTTGTTACAAATGTTTTAACTACCAGCTTAATTTGTTAGTTATGTGGACCAACTTATCAACAAATCTCCACCTTGGTTACATAACTAAACAAGGATCAAAGTGGTTGCTCCCTTTTTGAAATTAGACTAGCTGACATTACTTCAATTTTATAAGGTTTAGGCAGTAGAAAACTTGTTGCTTGGTAGAACTTTAGTGATCATATCAGAGGGATTATGCTCAGTGGATACTTTCTTTACAAACATAGCTCTTTCAGCAATAATCTCTTTCACAAAGTGTAGCTTCACATCTACATGCTTTGTCCTTTCGTTATAAACCTGGCTCTCTGAAAGGTGGATAACACTTTGGTTATCACAATGGATAATGATAACATGATTTTGCAGCTTCAGCTCTTGAGCTATTCCCCTTAACAATAGTGTTTCTTTTATTTCTTATGTCAAATCAATATACTTTGCTTCAGTAGTGGACAATGCCACCACCTTCTGAAGACTAGCTTTCCAGCTAATTGCAGTTCCAAATGTAGTAAATACATAGCCCGTGAGAGATTTTCTGGTGTCCAAACAACCAACAAAATCAGAATCTACAAACCCCTCTATTACAATAGTATTTTCTTGGTAACCCTTAACTTCTCCATATATTAGACTCTTTCCAATTGACCTTTTTATATACCTTAGGATCCATTTTAAAGCCTGCCAGTGTGCCTTTCCAGGATTTGCCATAAATATGCTTACAAGGTAATTGAGTATGAAAGGTCAGGTCGAGTGCATACCATGGCATACATGAGTGAACCTACTGCATTTGCATAAGGAACTTCAGACATGAACTCCTTATCTTCTTTGCTTTCAAGAGCTTGATCCATGCTAAGTTTGAACTGTTGAGACAGGTTTAGCATCTGACATACCAAACCGGTTTAGAACTTTCTTTAGGTACATTTCTTGAGATAGAAATAGTAGCTTCTTGTCTCTATCTCTCTTGATCCCTACACCCAATATTCTTTTAGCTCCACCCAAATCTTTCATTTCAAATTCTCTTTTCAAGTCTGCCTTAACTTTGCCTGTTTCATCCTTGTTATTGCTTGCTATTAGGATGTCATCTACATATAGCAATAGAATGACAAAATTATGATATGAGGCAAACTTGAAATACACACAGTTATCAAACTTGCTCCTCTTGAACTTGATGCGAGTCATGAACTCATCAAATCTTTTATTCCACTACCTTGGAGATTACTTTAGACCATATTGGGACTTGTTCAGTTTACACACAAAGTCTTCCTTTCCTTCTATTATGAATCCCTCAGGTTGTCTCATGTAAATAGTTTCTTCCAGTTCTCCATATAGGAAGATAGTTTTAACATCCATTTGCTCCAATTCTAGATCAAACTTGGCAACCATTGATAGCAGAATTCTTATGGACCTGTGCTTCACCACTGGAAATAATACATCATTGTAATCAATTCCCTCCCTCTGAGTGAAGCCTCGAGCTACTAGCCTAGCTTTGAATCTTCCTTGTTCAACTCCAAGAATGCATTGTTTCCTCTTGAAAATCCACTTACAGTTGACTAACTTTGACCCCGCAGGTCTCTTTACCAGGTCCCAAGTATGGTTATCATGGAGAGACTTCATCTCTTCATCCATGACCATAAGCCATTTATCCTTCTCTTTGCAATCAACGACAACTTTGTAACAATTTGGTTCATCATTCATGACCTCACTAGCTGCAACAAGAGAGAATGCCATCAAATCTACATAATCATACTTCTCAGGGGGGTTTAACTTGCCTTCTGGTTCTATCTCGAGCCAACAATTAACCCTCCCTACCTTCTTCCCCATCATCATCATCAGTCTAAGGTTAAATATCGGATTCTTCTCTGTGCAAATTTTAGATGGATCTATTTGGTTTTCTTCATTGAGCTTCACCTCAATGTTATCCTTTTTTGAGCTTGCATGGACCACCTTATCTTCTACAATTGACTTTGTTTTATAAGCCATTTCAGACTCATTAAAAACAACATCACGACTTATAATGTATCTTCTGTGTCCTGGCTCTAGACACCACAATTTGTACCTTTTAACACCTTGAGGATATCCTAGAAACATACACTTGATAGTTCTAGGTTCCAATTTGTCTTGCCTTATGTAAGCATAAGCAACACATCCAAACACCCTGAGTCTATCATAACTTGGAGGATGCCCTAACCATACCTCTTTTGGTGTTTTCATGTTTATAGCTGTTGAGGGGCACCTGTTGATTAAGTAACAAGCAGTCATGACTGCTTCAGCTCAGAAAGATTTTGACAGATTAGCACTCAGTAAGATACACCTCACTCTCTCAAGAATGATTCTGTTAAATCTATTAGCCAAACCATTCTATTGAGGTGTTTTTACTATTGTCTTGTGTCTTGCTATTCCAGCCTTCCTACAATAGTTAGTGAAAAAATCTGAACAAAATTCAAGTCCATTATCTGTCTTGAATCTTTTAATCTTTTTTCTTGTTTGGTTTTCTATCAATGTTTTCCAGTTTTCAAAACAATCATCCACCTCATCTTTAGTCTTCAAAATGAAAATCCATAACTTCCTGGAATAGTCATCTACCATTGAAAGAAAATACCTAGCACCTAAGTGAGATGGAGTTCGAGAAGGACCCCATAAATCAGCATGGATGTAGTCCAGAGTACCTTTAGTTCTTTGTTGTCCAGTACCAAACTTGACCCTACAAGCTTTGCCATAAACAGTGTTCACAAAAGTCAAGTTTCTCCACCTTATCTTCATAAAGCAGGTTCTATTTTCCCAGTTCAATCAACCCCCTCTCACTCACATGTCCTAACCTTCTGTGCCATAGTTCAGTCTTTGACAACCTTTTGACAGAAACTGCAACAGCTGATCCAATCATCACTTCTCCAATCAGAGAATACAAGCCATTCTTTTGCATCCCTTTCATGAATATTATGGAGCACTTTAGAACCTTTAGAACTCCATTCTCCTCTTTGAACACATAGCCTTGTTTGTCAAACTCACTCAGAGAAATCAAATTTCTCTTCAAATCTGGGATAAGCCTTACATTCTTGATGACTCTCTTAGCACCATCATGAAGCTTGA
The DNA here is from genome assembly GCF_004193775.1 of Glycine soja. Taxonomy (NCBI): domain Eukaryota; kingdom Viridiplantae; phylum Streptophyta; class Magnoliopsida; order Fabales; family Fabaceae; genus Glycine; species Glycine soja. The sequence goes on from NC_041008.1 coordinate 38,583,057, forward strand.
ACCTTACAGACCCAATTCTAGTGATCTTACAAGACTTGTTGTTTCCAAGTAGGATTGAACCACCAACTTGTTCATCAAGCTCCTCAAACCAAGACTTGTTTGGGGTCATATAGAATGAACACCCAGAGTCCAAGATCCATTCTGTCTCAGTGTTTTCATGAGACACCATTAAAGCCTCAGCTGACTCATAACCATCTTCAACTAGAGCAGCATTTCTAGGTTCTTTAGATTGATCTTACTTGTTTCCTTTCTATCTATCAGGACAAAATCTCCTAGTATGACCTTCTCTTTTGCAGTGGTAACATCTAATGTTTGGTACATTAGATCCAGATCGAGTTTGTGACTTGGATCTTTTCCCTTCTGTCTTATCATCCTTCGTATACTATCTTCCACGAACTGAGAGTCCCTCCCCATGTACATAAGGCCTTTGTTCATTTCTTTCATTTAATTCCTTAGAGTTCAAGGCTGATTGGACTTCAACAAGAGTGAGAGAATCTCTTCCATAGAGAAGTGTTTCTTTGAAATGAGCAAAGGTCTTAGGTAGAGCACACAATAACAGTAATGCTTGATCTTCATCCTCAATAGTAACATCAATGTTTTCAAGATCAAGAATCAATTTATTAAAGACATCTAATTGTTCTTCTACTGTTTTATTTTCTTGCATCTTAAATGAATAAAATGCTTGCTTAAGGCCGAGGCGATTTACCAGAGATTTGGTCATGTACAAGTCTTCAAGCTTTGACCAAATTCCAGTTGCAATATTTTCTTTGGAGACTTGTCGAAGCACTTTGTCTCCTAGACTCAAGATGATGGCACTATGTGCTTTGTTGAGCAAGATCTTCTTGTCTTTACCTTCCATCTTCACATCAAGATTGGTTTCACCATTCAGAGCATCTTCAAGACCTTGATGCACAATTCAATTTTACAAGAACAAAAAATATAATAAAATTTAGAAGAACGAATTTTAAATTTTTCATTATTAATAGAGACAAAAATATATATTCTATTTTATTTATTTATTTCAGAAACTAAATTTTTTACACAATCAAAATGATCATATTTGCCCATGGAAATTAATAATAAGTTTCAATATCTATAAAACCAAATGAATAAATTAAACATGTTTAAAAATATGTTGTTCTCCTCCTCTTCCTCCTTGGTGTTGCTCCTTTGACTCCCCGGAACCAGAGCTGCCATACGCCCATAACCGCTTCTCCAACTTCCTTAAGCAGTTTTCCGACCTCTCTTCTCTTCTCTTCTCATCTCATCTCTTATCTTCACCAGTCACCACCCTCTCTCCCCAACTTCACGTGATAGTTTCAAATCCAAAACGGTGCGTATTATCACCGCCGCAAGAGACCCTTTTCGCCGTTCTCATTGGATCCTCCAATTTGATTCTGCAAAGCGTCTCTGTGTGCTCTACAATTACGAAACGAAACGAGGTTCTTGATGGGGTTTCATAAAGTCTCTCGCTTTTTCTTTTAATTTGGTGGTTTAAGCTCTGCATAAAGACCCCTTTAATTAGAATCCGATTAAAGAGAAAGAAAAGGTGGTGGTAGTGGTGTCGGAATCACAATGCCAGAGGTTAGGATCATTGCCAAGAATTTCATGGACATGGTGGCTTCCATGCCTGCCATGAAGCTCGATAAGCTCTATGAAAACGGATTCATCTGTGAAGCTATTCTCAGGTCATTTTTTTACTACCTTTTTTTCTTACTGGAACCAAGTTACTGATTATTTTGGGTTCAAAGTTTCCTTGTGTTTTATTTTTTTGGGAAATCAGTTGTGGATATTTTGCATACTCATTCAATTTGCCTCAGTAACATATTCTTACCCATTCACCCTCCCTTCATAAGTATGGTGTTAAGTTTTAATAGTTTTTGGCCTTTTTGGAAGAGGAGTGCTAGTAATAAATTCTCTAACACGCTCTTTATGTTGGTTGAATTAAAATTTATTAGAAACTACAAAATCATGAAGGTGATTCATTAAATAAGAAGTGAGGGCGATAAATTTCTGTGATCTCTTATAAATTTCAGCCTATAACAGATAATGTGTTCAAAAGGGTGTGTTGCTAGCCATTGTGTTTTTTTGGAATACAAAATATCCTCAACTTGATGCTGCCATTATAGTGGAATTACTATTATGGATTATCTTTTCACCTATAAGTTCAGAGTTAAGTGGGGTAGAGAATTTAGTTTCTCGAGTATTATTTTGTGGCTTTAACAGACATATGTTTTAAAACGTTAGGTCTGTTCCACCTCTTGCGAAGAAATATGTCATACAGATGCTGCATATTGATGTGCCAGTGGCAGCTAAATTGTTGGAGGAATGGGTGCTTCCGGCTGGAGTTTCAAAGCACAGAGTGGCCATTGATAGGTTGGTTCAATTGAGAGTTTTCCTTGAAGCTGTTGACAGGTATGCATTTATTCTCTAATGAAACGTTTTGTATTTTTATGTTTCTGTGAAAATGAAAAGTAGACATTTGTGCTTTGTAATGGTTCAAGTTGATTCAATTCATTTCAAATGACAATTGGATAAATGCTGCTCTTAGTATGGAGAGTACACGCCTTTTTTGCATCTTGTAATTTGTTTAATTGTCTTTGTGATAAAATCTTATTTTATTTTTGACATGTTGTAGTTCGACGGAACATATTTGCTTATCTGATTTGCATGCTCCATGGCATGCATGATATTTGTTTGCTTTCTCCTTTGTTTCTTTCAGAACATATTTGTGTAAAGTTATCAATCGCTTCATAGCATTTAATACTCAATACTGATCACTTGGCTCTATTCATTTTATTCTTCAATTTACAAGTAAGAGAAACTGATATTGATACGTATGTAGTTCATTTCTGTGGATTGTATATATTCTTCTTCTCTTTATGTGTCTTTGCGTCTAGCTAAGTTTCCATAGTTCTAGAACATCACTTTTAGCATTTTACCAGTTTGGAGCCTTGCCTTATCCCATTTACTTCAGTAAGTTTTTCCTCTTTCTGGCAGGAAGAATGAAAAGACTTACAAAGTTAATCCAACATTTCAGAGAAGTCTCCAAAAACTTTTAGTACAAGGGTGAGTAATACATCATTTTTTCTTCCTTTTCTGTTGATGGACCATGGTAATCATTAGCTTGTCTTGTTCTCTCACTGCTATGCTGACTATTCTACTTTATGTATGATGGGTCATGGTTTAATTAGCCTATATAGGCTGAGAATGGTCTCTCCATGAAATTAAATGACCATAGTCACTCCTCCATTCTGAATTTTCAAGAAGAGCAATTATTGTAATGTAATTATTAATATGTAGACTGTAATATTTGCTTTAGCTGGTAATATTTCCTTGTGATTAAATATGGCAGTGGAACTTTGCCAAGGGAATCAATGCCTTCTAATATTACTGTAAGGCTCCCAACCTTAGAGAATCTTGAGGCTTATGCTCTAGAACAATGGGAGGTACAATGTTTGATCTTCTCATTCCATTTTTTTAAAAAAAACTGTACATCTATTTATTTTATTTCTTAATATTATTTCTTTCATAAGTTACTTTAGTTATTTGATGTACAGCACCTTGCTTAAATTTTGGCTAAAATGAAGCCTTTTATGTGACTTTCTTTTGCGATGAACTAGTGTTTCTTATTGCAACTTATAAGCCCAAGTCAGGTTGAAAAGCCCTTAAATATTAGCTCTTCCTTGATGAAGGTTTTCCAGCGGCGTATCCTGAGTCACAGGTTTTGTTTCCTTGGCAGTAGTATTTCTCATTTGTAGCAGTTGCTTGTATGTGTGTGTGTAATGAAAATCTCATGTTTGATATCATTTTCTCATGTGCAAATACAGAGACAAAGAAGCTCCAAAATTAACTGAAAGTGGTTTCCAGTTTTTGGTATGCGCCAAATTATTTATAAGCCAATTGTATTTAATGTAATGCATTCTCCTAAATATAAAGATTGTTCCTTGTGAATTACAGCTGATGGATACAAATGCACAGCTTTGGTACATCATCAGGGAATATATCTCTAATTCTGAGGTAGCTCTAACCAGTGTTATGAAACCTAGTCCGGTCATTGACCTGGTCGAGGTAGTGGGTCAGTGGTCCAACTGGCAGGCCAGTAATTGGCCTGGTTTGATCCAGTATATATTAAAAATTCAAAATTATATATGTATCTATTACATATAAGTATATAACTAACATTATTCGATTAAGAAAAATCCATCCATACTCCAAAATCTAAAATAACAATTAATAATAATGAGACATCAAAATGACGACGTAGAGGTGGTCCATTTTTTTTTTAAATTGGGCGGATCAGACCAATCCAACCTTGGCCGGGTCAGACCGGTCCAGGGATTTGGTGACCTAACCGGCAGGGTCAATTGCATGACCAATCTGGTTAGGCCACCGGGTCTTGGTTGGACCAGTCCGACCGGCCGGGTCGAACTGGGTTTCATGACACTGGCTCTAACTTTTTTTTTTTAATAATATTTTTCCATTTATTTTCTAATGCTCTTCATTATCCAATTTGATGCAGGATAGAGGTGTTGATGCAGCTGATTTGATCTCATTCATGCTGGAACTTAGTTTTCATGTCATTGGGGAGGTAAGACATTATGGTTCTTTGATGAGAATTTTGTTGCATAAAAACTTATATTATGGTGTTATTAGAGTATGCAACTGCAGCAGTTATTCAACTGCTAGCACTGTGTAGTTATAGAGTGTTAGTTCTGTTTTGACAGCTGTCTCAACATCAATTCTATCTATATAAACTCATCTGTACTACTCTATTACTTGGTTAATGAAATCCCTTTTCATCTCCTTTAGAATTCTAATAGTATTCTACATTACTTGCACAAGTGTTGGACTAGTCAGACCTTTGCTTTCTTGTTCCTTTTTTCTCTATAGCTATGATTACTGAAACTGTTACTTCCTTTTCATGTAACCAGAATTCATTGTGACTTTGACACTTAATTTTTTTAATGCTTCAGGCTTATAGTGTTGACACATTGACTAGTTTTCAGAGGACCATAATTAATGACCTAGCAGACCTTGGATTGGTAAAAATTCAGCAGGTTATAATACTTCCATGCTTATCTTTTCAGACGTGACAAGGTTCATGATGATTTTAATTGTATATATTTATTCATTAGAATTTGTCTTCTGTTTCTTCTTTTTGTGACAACTTATAGGGCAGGAAAGGGAGTTGGTTTATACCTACTAAATTGGCGACCAATCTTTCAATGAGCTTGGCTGATTCATCATCTAGAAAACAGGTTTCTTATTGGTTTCAGAATGGATTTATCTTGATAGAAAATTTTGAACATGGCCTTGTTTTACGATGGGGTTTCTTTTAGGAAAACTCCTTCACAGACGTGCTGAATAGTGAAAGGCTCAGTAGTATCAATGTGTTTGTTTGTTTCAGCTGCATTTTTTCCGTTGTGCCTTGTTCACATAGGGTGGCTTATTCTTCTCCTTATATTTCCTTCTTTCCTTCTAATAAAATTTACGCTTCAATAAAAAAAGTAAACTTTGAAAATTGATTTAGATGATCTTTTGGGTTATACTCTATAGTTTTTTTTAGTATTAATGTGATTTATTTCAATAAATACGGCCAAGTTGTTTTGCTTCTTCATATGTGTGGATTACTGTTGTCGGTTAGGTGTTTTGGTTTCTTCATCTCAATCATTCCAAGTTTGCATAAACTTGTGTTCTTTAGAGTTTCCAAGTTTTACTGGATTACACAATACACGTAGGAGATGTGTTGATTCTTGTTTAAGAATCTTGTGTTGACTGATCATCACTAACTACCCAGACTGATGACCGCTTGACATGTCAATTAACCTTTGGTTGGCTTTAATGAATGAATTATCTTCTGTTATTGTAACACTAAATATGCCTATTTTGAAAAATAAAATAAAAATTCCTGTACGATTGTGAATATTAATGAAAAAAAAGTCATTCTATTTAATATTTTCAGGGATTTGTGGTTGTGGAAACAAATTTTAGAGTTTATGCTTACTCAACTTCTAAATTACATTGTGAGATATTGCGGCTATTCTCAAGGTATGCCACCAAATACTTTGTAGAATGTTATATTTTGCAATTTGTGTCAAAGAAAGCTTCTAGTCTTTCCTTATTTTTTCCTGGCATTTGTGTTTTGGAACTACATAATACTTATAGATATCAGAAGTTGTTCTTCCTGGATAATATTTTTGGAATATCCTTAATTTTTCTGACACTATTTGTATATGAAACCACTAATTAGCTATTAAATTTTGAGCTGCCTATTTCAACAAAGTATCATTGCTTAGTATCAATGCGTGTGGTGTACACAGGGTAGAGTATCAACTTCCAAATCTTATTGTTGGGGCTATTACGAAAGAAAGCTTATATAGTGCTTATGAAAATGGCATTACAGCAGAGCAGGTAAGTATTAGAAAATAGAAATTTGTGTGTAATATCTGCTTTTATAATATAATACTTGGTTTCTGCAGATAGATGGTAATGATTTATTTCTTGCTATGCTTTTGTTAGGAATAAGGGGCCCATTCCTAAAGTGTATTCCAGAAGGATTAGGAAGATAGCAAACCTAACTGATCCACAAGTGAATTAGTTAAGTGGTCACATGGATCAGTTAGGTAGCTAGGAGTTAATTGTTATAAATAGCAGTGCAGTAGATATTGCATAGGTAGTTTTTGGGGACACTCATTGTGGAGGAGAGTGCTGAGACACTTGAATTCTCAGTAATCAATAGATAATTACTTTCCTTTTTCTCTCTCTACCTCTGTGTACTGTTGTGTGAATTCTTCTATTTGTGGATACCAGTTGTATCAGTTTTGTCTATTTGCCCCCTGAATGTTGTTTTGACCATTTCACTTTTGTAAAATAATCCTTTACATAAGTAGTTCTGCTGCAGGAATTTATTAAGCTAGTCAATTTTAGACATGATATGGGGACTAGCCTCAACCTCAACCCTTTCTACCCACTGACCTTTCATTTGAATGACCTACACTGATGAATAGATGAATTTCTTTACTGCTATACACTTCCTCACCCTGACATGCTTGTATTCACTAAAGCTTTTGGCATTTTTTTACTATTGTTGTAGGTTAGTGTGCGTTTGTTTTACAGTTATCACACATTCCAATGCACGTTCACTCAAATCCATCTCTCTAGTGTCATTATTGTTAAAACAAAAACACCTTTAGTCTTTAAACATAAGCCTATACTAACATGTTTGAGTTGACTTTTGAAAGTTTACTATGAACAATATCTTACACAGACAACCACGTGCGTTGATGTTGCAGATAGTCACTTTCCTTCAGCAAAATGCTCATCCTCGTGTTGCAGAGAGGGTACCATCTGTGCCTGAAAATGTCACAGAACAGGTTTTTGATCTTAATATTGTGTGGTTGCACGCACGCATATGTACTGTTTGTTTTCATTTTCTGATATGTAGCATTGTAATGGTGACAGATTAGGCTGTGGGAAGCAGATCTAAACAGAGTTGAGATGACAGACACATATTATTACGATGAGTTTCCTTCCAGAGTAAGCAACTTAGCATCATTGATTTGAGAATAAGCCCTTGTGTGTGTCTTATTATTTGTATAATTTGTGAGCAGGATGTGTTTGAAGGAGCATGTGACTGTGCTAGAGAATGGAATGGTTTGTTGTGGGAAGATTCAAAGAAGATGCATATGGTTGTTAAGACCGAGGTACATCCGTATGTACGAGATTATTTACGCCGTCAAAAGTAACAGCAAAGGCAACACCATCTCATGCATCCTGGTCCTGCCAACATGCAAATGGAAAACCGGGGGAAAATGCATTTTGAGCTCCTTTTAGAATTTTTTTTAAAAAAGAATGTATTTGCCTTCAAGGTAATTAGTTTTGACTTCCTTTTTTTTTTTGGTGTTGGGAGGGGATCCTTTTATTACTTGAATGCTGTGAAACCTTTTATATATATATAATTAAAAATTTAAAAGTTACAACTTTAGTCAAAATATTTTTAAGCGTAAATTTTTCCAATGGTTAAATTAATTAAATTAAAATTTTTATATCCATATAATAAAAAAACTACATATGTCCCAATACCCTTTTTTTTTGTAAATTTAATGTTTTCTATACAATAATAATATATTGAAGATGAATGGATATTAGATTTTATAATTATTTTAATTCAACCGTATATTTTAGAACAAATTACACTTGCATCCTTTGATTATTATTATTTTTAATTACATTCATCATCACTCTTTTTTCATTCTTACATTAAACCTCTTTAATGTTTGAAAACATCACATCAATATCCTCTTGTATAACTAATAGTTAACATAAGTAGTAACGGTGTGTTCTTTAATAAGTAGTCTAGTGTTCAAATTCTAACATTGGTATGGAGTAAATTGTGTTGGAAGGAAAACTACCTACCTTGTGTGCACATAAAGTTATCGACGAAGACTAGTCAATACTTTTGCAGAGTTAACAAATATCTTGTTCAACAAAAAAAAAAACCTCATGTATATTACACTAATTCTTTTTAATGTTAAAAATATTACATTTATATCTCTTCTAAGAGATGTTGTAAACATTAAATAAAGAGTATTGTGAGACTAAAAATCTCAAATGTAATTTACTTGGTTATAGGACCACCACTAACATTTTTTCTCTCCAATGGAAGCATAGAATAAAGTAATATACTGTTAACTAAAATTGATGACCGAGCGAGTACATTGTGTATCTTTAAGAAAACATTAGTCGAATTATTTGTTTGTTTACCCTAATTTTACTGAGATGATATGATAACCCCGGATAAACTCAACATTCATATAAATAGCAAAATTAGAAGAAAAAAGATGAAGAAAGAAAGAACATATGAAAGTATCAATTTTGATGATCTTGTTCCTAAATCCAAGTTCCAACTAGTTAATCTTGTAAGACTGAGTATGATTCAAATTGCAATTGTCAATAATTGATCACAAAGCAACAGTGTAGATATGTCATCAAATTGGGCTTGGGAATTAGGATAGAGTAAAAGGTTCTTAAGAGATTGAAAACGCGAGTGTGATGTCAAGAGTCAAGTCTTAAATGAACAGCAATTATTTAGTCGAGAAGCACAAAATCCATTGGGAGGGTACAGGAGTGGTGATCAAATTTTCTTAAACTAACTGCTGACATCACCATGATTTGATCGAGATTTATAACGGTAATGATCAGATAAAAAAAATCACCAATTTAAAATCCTAGAACATCAACTTTCCTTAATAAATCATGGAAGCCCTGTAATTATCCAACTATCAATGCTCCCAGTTTAAAGGCAACACGATGCCTCCAAATTCTCAAGGCAAAAATAGGCACAACCACTCATGGTGTTGTCCACAAAATGTAAGTAACTCATGCTGATAACAATTAGCATGTTTCAAGGTAAAAAGAAAAAAAAAAAGAAAAAGAAAGAAAAAAAAATTCCTGAGAGAATATAACCAACAAAGTATCAAGTATACATACATGCTGGATTTTTGTCAAATATGCTGATGTTTTTCACTATGCAGAAGTGTCAGGTATATCACCAGGCAGATCGATGGGGCGTACAGGTTGTGGCTTTGGCTTCTTAGTAGGCTTGGTTTCAGGCTTTGGTTGCCTGTTAGGACAGACTTTATCAGCTTCCTCTGATTTAACCTCAAACTGCAATATGAGAAATATATAATTGGGTTATAACAAGTGAATTTTTGAATATATTTGTCAGAGTTATTTAGACTAATGTAGATTATTGATATTCAATTCAGAGAGCAGGGAAAGCTGTATATCTGCGTCATGATTCACTAAATTAAATTGGCCATTCAATATTCAATAGTGACAGCTTAATATATGGGAAACCACATCAAAGCAACAGAGAAATATATTGATGATACATATGATTTATAAAGATGCAATAAATTTATAAGGTCACCTGTATCCTAATATTTCCGATGCAAACCAATTGATATAGAAAAGAGAATTGGTTTTCTGTTTGAAGAATTACATTCAATTTTTAGTTACTGTAAGGTGTGAAATGTATAAAATACCATGAATAAGAGAACAAATCAAATTTTATACTAATCATTCCAACTAGACTTTTAGTTGAAACACAAAAATGAAAGAATCATAGAAATGTCATCATGCAGTTGTGACAGCCACTGCAACCAAGATACCGCACCCACTTCACGTGATGCAATCCACAATTTCAAATCTTGGAAGAGATTACAAATCAATTTTAGGATACATTTCCCTATATAATTTTTCAATTTATAAACATGAAAATTTATTGAAGGTTATCAAACTGATTTGAGACTGAAATTTCTGATTAGCACCATGAGCAAGAGAACCTAGCTATAGGCAAGACATGATATGGTCATATGAATGAAATGAAGTTTCTACAACAGAAGTTAAAAAATAACAACTATTATGAGGTTCCTTTTGTTTCCTTTTTCAAATAAATATGGTAGAAAAAACTGCTTATATGAAGCAAGCATAGAAAAAGCATCATTCCCTCCTGTGCTTGTTGAAAAGATTCTAATAGTCCTTTCATTCGAGGGGGGAAACTGGAATGCATATGACAAGCTTAACCAAAATTTATGTTCTTCAAATCCAACCGACCTTGTAACCGCAGCCAGATACACACGCATGAAAGCATTCCTGTACATGAAACAATTAATCATCATTAATTTCCAAAGATAGCAGCCATACCATAATTAATCTTAAGCTAATAAAAAGCCACAAGCATGTCACAATTGATCAGCACAGTCAAGATTTCGGGGCTGAAAACTGGATTACTGATGCTGGTAAGAAAATTAGTTGACTAATCCTATTACAACAATTTTAGCACCATACACATTACACAATCAACTTGTAGTTCACTCATTGGCAAGCGAAGACCAAGGTAACAGTTCAATACTTGGTTCCAATAGTTCTTATCAAACCTAAAATTTTTCACTCAAATACTTTCCCTCTGACAATAACTCAACAGTAAACATGCGGAAACCTTTCCTTTAAGTTAAGTTGCAATCAAGATTCATGAATATGGAAAGTAAAAGGAACATGGGCAATAATAGAAAATACCTCCGAATAACTGGCAGCTCCAGGGGAACGATCAATATAAGCACTCCACTGCTGGTCCTTTAGTACGGGATCCTTGTAGCATATTTGATTGCAGTCCTCCAAACCTGGTTAACCATTATTCTTATCATTTGTTAATCAAAATCAAGTCTGTCACTAAGCAAGCCCAATTTTTACAATCACACTTTTTCCATTCTTTTTCTCAGAATGTGCCAGGAAGAAAGATGCTAGCAATCCTCATCTCAAAATATGAGATAAACCAACTACTTCTGCCATCTACAAAGCCAAAGCCAATGTTTGATCACGTATATTCAATCTTTGTTGCTTCAGTAGCAAAAACTAACTTAGTCTTATGATGTGACTCGTTAAAAAATAAATAAAAACTGTTTCGTTGAATTTCATTATTGCTGAAGAGGATTACCGAGTTACCGTTTAACTATAAAAAATAAAAAAAAGTGAAGCCGAACTTCAATACTTTCCCCAATCGTCAAAGATAAATCTTTTCCCTCAAGATATTATTGTTTTCATCTAGAATTATTAAGTCAAGATAAAAGTTAGTAAATTTTCAGAATAATTTTTTATGGACAGGAAAGGGAGAAAGAAATGATTCAGTAACTATTTTGCTAGCATTGATGCAGAAATACAAGAAAGTGAATTACATAAAGCCTAGAATTTGAGTGAATAGATTTTTTTTTTTTATCTGCATTGCATTCATAAGAAAAAATTATTAAACAAAGATGCAAAGTAATCTCACATTCTTCCCATGTCTCTCCATCTGAGTCGCAACCCTTTTTGCAGAATATTCGCCCTACATTAAAACAAGTAGGATTTGTGAGTGCAGAAAGGAACGCAAAGATTCAATTTTTAGTGCAGACCCAAAACCAATTAACATCAAAATAACCTCACATCGACATCATCAACCATAATTGCTACAAGAGCCTTCAACGAGCCCGGAATATTGCTTCATTGAGTAACGTTAATGCATTACAATATATATCAAAATAATTTGAATAGTTCAACATATAATCTACCCAAACATTGAAAACCAGCCAGAAATAACGTTATGGGCTAATGAAAAGGATAACACAATTCCAGAGCATGGATAAGGCAAATTGAACATTCATGAAATTTAAAAAATAAAATAAAAGAAAGAAAGAATGAGGAAATGTTGAAGAGGGTTGGTTACATTACATGGGATTTTGCCGAGGGCAGCGTATTTATTGGTGCATTGGCTTCCACATGGAGAGCCCCATTGCTGCGACATCATCCTTGTTTTGTGTTGTTCCTGAAGAGAAGAGAACAACGAGCACAGAGATTAAGAAGCCATGTTTTAATTCGACAAGGGTAGTTTGGTCACTTCCCGTGTGATTCACCGCGGTTTCCTGTCCAGTTACATTTCCGAGTTTTGTGGGCCATTTCAATCAAAGGATTAAAAATTAGACATATGGTAGTGAATTTTAGTAATTGTATGTTCGGATCAAGATTGAAAAATTAATTTTGTAATGATAATTTTGATTAAAATTAATTTTAGAGTGATATAGTTTATGTTTGAATATTTTTATTATAAAAAAGATTAGTAGTAAAATTCCTTTAAAAGAAAAAGGATTAATAATAAAATTTGGTATACCTTTTTTTATCTAATGTAAAAGTTATTTTCATTTAGAATCAATGTTGAATCCAAAAATTAATTCCTTAACATAAAATTAAACATGTGAAAAGTTACTTAAAATCACATTGATATTTTAATGTGAATTTTGAATAATTAAACCTAAAATTAGGAATAGATATACAAATCAAGGTTCATTAAGTCCGTACCGTACGAAAATTTGTCTCTGTTTTTTTTAATCCGAATAACTATAGGCAAGTTTGGGAACGGTCCATGGAACCCACAAACTTCATAGGCTAAATCCATGGGCTCACGAGCTAGCCCGTGAAATCTGCATAAAACATGTTAAGACTTTGATATTTAATTTAGAAGGTTTGAATGTTCGATGTTGTTATAAATCTTGATATATTTTAGTTACAAATGTTGGTATATTTTGATTTTGTAGATTTTAGCTTAAAAAAGAAAATAAAAAAATCTTTTAATATGATAGATTTTTTTTATTTTTTAAAATTTTTTTTAGATTATTATTTAGATCTGTAGAGCGATTGGTTTATCAATGAACAACACAAGACAACCATACAAAAAAAAACACATATTGTGATTTATTGAAAAAGTGCCATTATAGAATTCTTTCCTAAGTGACAAGCCTCTTATTTGTCATGTACCTATGTCACCGACCACCCAAATATATATATAAAAAAGCCTAAGGAAATTGTCAATCATCACAAAAATGTAATCCTTTCCTATTTTGGAACTTGGAAGATTTATTACAAAACTTAAATTGATGTTATTCCATTGAGAATTCCTAGGGGAAAAAAGGGTACTAAGCTTATGCAAATCATGTCACATATGAGACCTTAAGATGTGTTCATATGAGGCATCCAACTCATATAAGAAACCAGTTGCTCCCTTACATGTATCCCATAATTTCCTTCCAAAATGAAGCATGTGGTGAAAACTTAGACATACACAATATCATATATCTACATATACATTTTCCTTGCGAACAAAGTTCTCCACAAACAAAATGTATAGGAGAAATCTCATTATTATCACACAAGTCGACATAATGGTCACTATTTTCAAGTCTCAAGGATTTCATGACATTACCCCAAAGCAAAATCATGCACAACATAAACATTATGCAAACCATAAGTGTAACACCTTGATTGATTGAATAACATCAGAATGAGAGAGATCCAGAGGCTGTGTAGATATGAGATTGTACAATTGAGGATGACTTAAAGGTATTAATTGGTACTACCTATACCAACAAGATGCATCTACTTTTTGTAGTCCATCACTTAAGAATTTCATAATTAAGCATACTTAACTTTAAGTAGTTATGGGATGGGTAACCTTCTGGAAAGTTTTCTGAAAAGCGTGTAAGTGAGAACAAAACACGCTGAAATGTCTTTGTGTTGGCTTGTCAGGATAGTCACTGATCCGGGAAGCAGACAACTGATTGTCGAGATCACGGAAAGGACTATCTACGGAGGATTTTGACCAACAAAGATGTTGAGTGAAGTGTCGTAGTATGAAAGTTGACGAGAAGTAAAAAATCAAGGATATTACAATAAGCATCTTAAAACAATTGTTGCAACACATTAATTAATGTATTAGGCCTAGAAATAGTGTTTGTCAATAATTTTTATTCCATCGGAGAATGCTCCACCACTCCATCTAATTGCCTTGTCCATTGAATCTTTATGCATATTCCTCCTTTGCATACCAAAACAAAAGAAGTTAGGTGGTAAAAATTACAAGTTTGGAAACAAATTGAAACAAGAAGTCAAATTTGAACAAGTCATGCTTGGCTTTTGGAGATAAGCAACTTCTAGTATTCTTTGACTTTCCTTTCTTTAACCCTTGATGTAAAAACCTTCTTCTTGTAGTTGAAGCTTTGTTCCTCTTAAATAAGGCAATCCATGAGAAATATCATTAGGAAATATATCAAATTCTCTATAAAAAAAATGTGTCATCCTCAGGGGCTAAGTCTAGGTTCAAAGAGGGGTGTCCTGGGAGATTGTCATAGTTTGAAATAATTATAGCTCTTTGCTCTGTAATTTGTTAATTTAATGGAAAATCACAAGTGCTGCTTGAACACTAGATATAGGTTAGGTATATCGAACCAGAGTAAAATATTGGTGCCTTTTTTCTATTTCTAATCTCATTCACTTGTCTATTTGCTTATTTGTGCTTAAAATATATTTGAGTTTTGAGTTTCAAATTAAATCTCATCATCTCTTCTATTAAATTGAACTCTTGTATATTAAAGGTTGAGAAACAATTTTTAAAAAACTCAACCCATCTCCCATATTGAGTTATTGAGGCCACTTAGTTAACAAGGAGGAAAAAGAAAAATAATTTTCTCTTATTTCGTTTAAATTTTTAAATATTAGAATAGAGACAAAAATAAGAAGAAAAATATTTTAATCCCCTCATTTCTCCTTCCTTTTTAAATTTTAAACCAAATAAAGTACAATTAAAAAAAACTCCTATCAACATGTTGAATTCGAATCTCTTAAATAAGATTTCAATTTTAAGTTTTATAGATGAAAAAATATGATTAGAAAATAACAAATCCCATTAAAGATATTCAACTTTCTTAACAAATATTAGTCATTCATAAATTTAATCAATATAAAATATTAATATCATAATGACTAAAAAAAATCTTCTTTTAATTCCCTCTTCTCACTTCTCAGTTTCATTTTCCTTAATGAAACACATTGTAATACGAACCATGCCCCCTCCCTCGTTTAAATTTCATTGTTAGTGCCAAGGGATGTGGTAACATGATGAAGTGGAGTTGCAAGTAGAATAATTTGTTTAAACTTTAAAGCTGAACTTATTTGACACGTTAACGGAGGTAATGACTAATATCCAACAATAAACAACTCCAAATTCATACGTAAAAAAAGAAGAAGTAAATAAATACTAAAACTTTTAACATTTCCAAGCTATTTTCATTTTAGGCACACACGGACAGTGACATAATTTTTATTTAAGAAATGTTATTGACACTCTTTTTTTAACTTTCTTTTTTTTTTAAAGATTCTCTCTATGATTATCTTTTCCTTGGATATCTACACAAGTCCTACACATATTATGCTTTTTTTAAAGAGTAAATTACGTTGAAATTAACTCTATGTGATTCTTTTTAAGAATGCATATAATATTTTGCTTTTTTAAGGTTTACAATAACCTCATGAGACAATTAAGAGATAATTGTAATATTTTTTAAACAATTAAATAATTAAGAGAGTTAATGTGAGAATATAAATAAAAAAGAAAGAGTATTAGAAGAAAATTCACAAAACCTCAAGAAGAAAAAATGCAAATTACTCTTTTTTATAACATTTCCCATGTTTTTGTTGAAACAAATTTACATTATTCACTTTTCAGTATATAAATGACACGGAGTGCGAATTGGTTTGATCTGAAACTATATATACATAAGGATTAATGCAACCCACCGGTGATCGTGCAAAAAAGCATGGTATCAATTAGCTCCACTACAGAAAAATACACACACACACACACACACACATATATATATATATATATATATATATATATATATATATATATATATTCATTTCCCAAGTCTTTCTTCTTTTTTTAAAGCATTCCCACGTCTTTCTGGCTTGCACTTTCCTCTAAATCATCGTACACTTTGAAATAATGCTATGTTAATTTCACTGCATTAATAGTTAGTTTTTTTTTTGTTAGCAGTTAAAATCAAATCCTAGACCTTTCCCTCTTCCTTTTACCACCAAGCTCCATCTTTTTAGCTCATGGTTGAAGATTTTTAGCCAAACCAAAGGAAATCCAGTACATGTAGTTTTTTTTTTTGTTTTTTTTATTTTGATGGCTACATCTGTGTACTCGTTTTACCTGGACAAAACAGAAGAGAACACTGAGAAAAAGGATGGCGACAAAGTGTTGAATTTGGTCTCTTGTGCAGCATTTTCCATGATGTCCCTGAGCTTGTCAAGATTAACTGGTCTCGGATTCATTAGTTTCAGGGCCAAAGACACCAGCAATATCTCCGATTATTTTGCTTCTATTCTACTTAAGAAATCACTCAAGGTCTATTTTCACCAAGAGCTAATTGGGGACTATGTACCACCCAGAGTGGTTGAGCAAATTGAGAAGGCTAAAGTTTCCGTCATCATACTTTCAGAAAGTTATCTGGATACAACTTGGTGCTTGGATGAAGGAAGGGAGGGTGAAACCCCACCTCACCCTGCGCTGTTTCCTTATCTACCACAGTAACTGTTTCCTTTCAACTCATCAATGTCTATGTGATGTATGAAACGAGTATGTTTGGATACAGAATTTTAACTGAGGAAAGTAATTTATTAGAGAATTTGAATTTCTGTAATTTAGAATTCATTGTTTGGATGTTTTTTTGTGAAGAATTTAAAATTTTTGAATTTTAAAACAGAATTTTAAACAACTAAAAATCTGGAATTTCAATTTCCTTCTAAAAGGTGAAAAATTGAAATTCTCTTCTTAAAGTCTTCTTCAAGAAACATCGTATAAGATTGTGGAACATTGATCGGGTCTGAGCGTAGAGGAACACGTATAACTAGCACACTAATCATATTTTTTCTTTTTTTTCATTCCTTTTTTTTTCACCCTCATATTTTAATTTTTTTATCCAAACACAAAATTTTGAAAATAAAAGAATTTTAATTGAAGTATTTGAAATTCTTAGAATTTAAAATTTCTTAAAATTTTAAATTCCTCCATCCAAACATACTCTGGACAGGAGATTTCAAGGTTGTGTGGCATTTGACTGTCATTTTATAAATTTTCATGATTATTATAGGACAAAAATAGATAATTTGAAACTCCACCTAAATAGATGAAATTCCTAGATTTCTTACCACCTTTTTTCTTGTCTCTTCATAACTTCTCTGTCTAGATAGCTTTATTATATAATAATTATTGGAAAAAATTCAAGTCTCATATCTGCTAGAGATAACACTAAGATATAATATTTAAATAAGAGATAAATCTCATCTTTTGAGATTAAATTGTGCCCAAAACCCACCATCTAAGATGATATTAAAAAAACACAAGTCACCCATCATGTCATCTATGTATCAAGTCCAATATCAAGATATAATATATAAGTAAGAAACAACCCTCATTTTATGAGCTAGTTTTTAGGATTGAATAAAGCCTAAAATCCACCTTTTAAGAGTAATATTGTCTATGTATTTTTCATTCCTCAACATATTCCTTACCCCCATAGCACTAGCTCGGTGGGTTGAGCACTCTAACCTTATTTTATTTTTCATGCTCTACACTCTAATTTGGAAGCTATAGGTATAATATTTCAGCTTTGAACAAATGTTGTTATTCTCTGGTTGGTGATGATGTAAGGTTACCTATCTCCAACCTAGGTGTAAAACTCATGACATAACATATTTTAAGATGGAGAGAAAAGAAGCTCAAAGAAGAAGACGAAATGAATGCTTCTCATTACTTAATTCAATCATGAATATAGATTATATACAAGAGTTAGTTTGTAACAAACTAACTGACAACTATGACAGCTAAAACAACTAAAATAGTTATAACTATTCTAACTGAAATGAGGCAGAAGCTCGGTGACCGTAAATAACTAAATACCACACATGCAACACAAACAACAATTCAATTCTATTCCTTTCAACTAGAGTAGAAGAATATGTAGCAGATATTCCCAAGATTCATTGAAATAATTTGCTCATTTATATTTACTTTTTCATAGTAAATGGATACTGTAATAGTATTCATTTCTATTTCATGCTACCATACTACTTTTGGTCCTATAATTTAGTTTGGTATGCTTGTTAAGTGTTAAACATTTGCACATTTTATTTTGTTAAAAAAGAAAAATGTTTGATAAATATCTTAATATGTTATCTTATATCTAGAAAAAGAAAGAAAAGAGAGAAAATAAAATATAAATATAGTAAGATTTATGATACGATAAGAATAGAAACAAGAGAGAAATGAGAAGTATTGATGAGATGTTTAGAATGAAAAGTGATTCATGTATCATTATTTTTTAAAAAATTTGGGATTGCTCATTGTCATAGAACAAATAGAAAACACATTTCCATTGTGTAATTTTTTCAATGAAAATGTGTTTCTACATTAAAGCTTGACTTCATTTTAATGTAAAGGAATATAATTTTTGTTGAACCAATTATACAACGAAAATATAATTTTACTATGTAGTTTATTTAACGAAAATTGAATTTTGTTGTATTATGAGATGAAACCAATCGTATTTTCATTGTGTAGTTGATTTTCACCTCTTAACGCAGTGAAAACACGATTTTGATGTGAATTTTTTTCAACCAAATTAGGTTTCCACAAGAGACATTTGCAGTATTCGTAAAAATCCAAACAAATGATTGGGTGGGAAGAACAGACTTGGAAATGGCAATAGCAAAGTGCAACCTTATTAGGCCCCTATTTTTAAGCCCACTCAGCAAGGGGCTTTTCAGCCCACAGTGGAAACGACGCCGTTGAGTGTCTACGATTGCAGCAGAGATAAAAGAAAGATCCAGAAGTGAAACCGAATTCAATCCATAACATAACGAACGGGTGGTAGACTCAGAAACAAACAGGGCACTGAGTCACCGATGCAACTCAGCAGCAACGTACTGATTCCGGCGAACAAACCCCCAAGACCGTTATTCTTCAAACCCCGATTCTGCTCCAACCCCAACTCGCCCGAGTCGAACTCGCTCCAAGCCGAGACCCTCAAGACTCTAGAATGGGGCTCCGTGTGCAAGCAGCTCTCGGCGTTCACCTCCACCTCCATGGGCTCTGCCGCCGCCCTCAACGCCCGCTTGCCCATCGGCCGGACACGCCGCGACAGCCAGAGGCTCCTCGACCAGACCTCCGCCGCCAGACTCGTCGCCGAGCCCCTCGACTTTTCCGGCGTCCACGACTTGACGGAGATTCTCGGCGTCGCCACCTCCGGCCACTTGCTGACCATCCGAGAGCTCTGCACCGTTCGCCACACGCTCGCCGCCGCCAGGGAACTGTTCGATGCTTTGAAACGCGTCGCTTCCGCTTCTAATCATCCACAAAGGTATTCACAAAACTATACGATTCTCTCTCTCTCTCTCTCTTTGTTGCTATTTTTAGTGAAATTGTTTGGTTTGAACTGTAATAAACATACATTGAATCGGAGTAAGAAAACGTATGAGTTTAACAGTGCAACAACGAGTTAGCATGTGATTATAAAAAAAAGTTAGAATTTCTGATCAACGGTTGTAATAGCTTGACTTCTATGATCATTTAGCCATTCGTGATTGGATGATAGTGTGAACAAGTTTTGTGTTAAACATAAATCCAAATTATATGTCAAATTGTCAATTATTACATAGATTGACATTCTACTCCCATTATAGTTTTTTTTTTCTTTCTTTTTTTAGTGAAACTGTTTAGTTTGAACTGCAAGAAACATACATTGAATTGGAGTCGAAATTTTATGAATTTAAATTTGATGCACTGTCAGTATAACGAGTTAGCGCGCAATTAAGAGTTTTTTTTTTGGAATTTCTGATTAACAGCTGTACTAGTTAGACTTCTCTAATAGTTTAGCAATTCGTGATTGGATGATGGTGTGAAGTTTTTGTTTGGTTGACCAAGTTATTAGTTTACTTTGACAATATATAAAAATTAAGCTCAAAAAGTAAATCCAAATTATATGTCAATCATAACTTGGATAATTGGATTGTCATTCTATGAGATTTATGTGATTCTCTATTTTTGAGTCAGTTCAAAGGGTTGGTGTGAAATTGTAAAGAAATAGCTTTTCCCAGTATTTAAGGTTATTTTTTTTAGTTTGATTCAGTTTAAAAGAAGCTTCATTTATGTATTTT
Organism: Glycine soja; assembly: GCF_004193775.1. Taxonomy (NCBI): domain Eukaryota; kingdom Viridiplantae; phylum Streptophyta; class Magnoliopsida; order Fabales; family Fabaceae; genus Glycine; species Glycine soja. The sequence continues at coordinate 38,603,646 of NC_041008.1, forward strand.
GGCTAGGTGTTGTGTTTTTCTTGACAAAGTTTGGAGCATAGATCATATGGTAATGGATTCTCATATCTCAATAAGGCCTTAAAACAAAGTTTGTCTCTAAGGTAATGACTGATGTTCAGAGTGTAAAACTCTAATTGCACTTGTTCTTTTGGGCATAATTGCTTCCTTTTAGAAATCCGAAGATAATTAATCATTTTGTTAACTTTATTGGTGCAACTGTTTCCCATCAGGTACTTACCCCTTCTCGATATACTCCAAAATTGTAATTTCCAAGTAGGCTTGGAGCGTAAAATAGAATTTTGCATAGATTGCAAGCTTTCAATAATTCTTGATAGAGCAAGTGAAGACCTGGAGATCATCAGATCAGAAAGAAAGAGGAACATAGAAATTTTGGATTCTTTGTTGAAGGAAGTATCTTCCCAAATTTTTCAGGCAGGGGGAATTGATAGACCATTAATAGTTAAGCGTCGATCTAGAATGTGTGTGGGAATTAGGGCTTCACATAGATATTTGCTTCCAGATGGTGTAGTTCTGAATGTTAGCAGCTCTGGGGCAACTTACTTTATGGAACCCAAAGATGCAATAGATCTGAACAACTTGGAAGTTAGGCTTTCAAGCTCTGAGAAGGCCGAGGAAAGTGTAATTTTGAGTATGCTTGCATCTGAAATAGCAAATTCAGAATCAGATATAAATCATTTATTGGATAAAATTCTTAAGGTTGATCTTGCTTTTGCAAGAGCTGCATATGCTCAATGGATGAATGGGGTATGTCCCATTTTCAGCTTAGGTAATTTTGAAGGCCGTGATTCCGTTGAAGATGATGATGATACCTTGGTCACACAAGAGGATGACGATTTAACAGTAAACATTGTTGGTATACGACATCCATTACTCCTGGAGTCCTCTCTAGAGAACATTTCAGACAATCTTACACTAAGATCTGGAAATGCTGCTGAGTTTGGTAATGGAAATGGAACAATGGCTTCTAAATATACGCCACAAGGCATATCAGACTTCCCTGTGCCAGTTGATTTTAAAATTGGACATGGAACTCGCGTGGTGGTGATCTCAGGTCCTAATACTGGAGGGAAAACTGCTTCCATGAAAACATTGGGCCTGGCATCACTTATGTCAAAGGCTGGGATGCATTTGCCTGCCAAGAAAAATCCAAAACTTCCTTGGTTTGACCTTATCCTTGCAGATATTGGAGATCACCAGGTAATATCTGAACTTTTTATGGACAATAAAAGACTTTTTGTTGAGATCGTGTAATTGTTTCTTTTGTTGTCTAATTCCTTTTCTCCCTCCAAATTGAAGTCCCTTGAACAAAATCTCTCAACTTTTAGCGGGCACATATCACGTATTTGTAAGATTTTGGAAGTGGCCTCAACACAATCACTTGTTCTCATTGATGAAATTGGTGGTGGAACTGATCCTTCAGAAGGTGTTGCTCTTTCTGCCAGTATCTTACAATATTTGAAGGATCGTGTTAACTTGGCTGTTGTAACCACTCATTATGCTGATCTGAGTAGTATGAAGGAAAAGGATACCCGTTTTGACAATGCAGCAATGGAATTTTCACTTGAAACATTGCAACCAACTTTTAGAATCCTTTGGGGATGTACTGGTGATTCAAATGCGTTAAGCATAGCACAATCTATTGGCTTTGATAGAAATATAATTGATCGTGCACAAAAATGGGTAGAAAAGTTTAAACCAGAACAGCAGCAAGAGCGGAGAGGAATGCTCTATCAGTCACTACAGGAGGAAAGAAACCAGTTAAAGGCTCAGGCTGAAAAGGCTGCATCTGTTCACGCAGAAATTATGAGTGTGTACAATGAGGTACAATCTAGATGTTTTGCTAGGAAGAGATCCTTTGTTTCTTGATTATATTTTTTTTTCCTTGGTCAATGTAGTATTACAATCAATAGTGTTCCTTTCCAAGTTCATATGAATTTTGCATCCTTAATAAGTAATGAGTTGGTAAATTGACTGGAAAATCAAAGAGTGATGGGGATTTGTACAAGTTTGTAGATTAACACAATATTTAGTACCTTGTGAATAGCCAACAAGTGGCTTTCTGGTTGGGAATGGCCTACAAATGTTAATTTCAATATCTTTGAGGGACTTACCTCTAAGAATATGGCTTTCTGGTTGACTACATGCACAATTATAATATACAATATGTACATAGATTTTTCCTTACAAAATGCTCATATTTCCTTTATTGCTGGAAATTTTTTGTTCAGCAAAAGAATGCTTGAGCATTTGCCAGCAGACTTTAATTGAATATCATCATATTTGGAGTTGCTTATTTTTTTCCTTTTTTTCCTTCTTTGCCTTTTTTTTAATTCTTTTTAATATTGCAAAGATCCAAGGGGAGGCAGAAGACCTTGATCAACGTGAGATGGAACTTATGGCAAAGGAAACACAACAGGTTCAACACGAGCTAGAGCATGCAAAATCTCAGATAGAAACTGTGATACAGAAATTTGAGAAGCAACTCAGAATTTCTGGTCGTGATCAACTCAATTATCTTATTAGAGAATCTGAATCTGCAATTGCCTCCATTGTAAAAGCTCATACTCCTGCTGATAGTTTTCCCATCAATGAAGCTGATCGTGCTTTGTATACTCCACAAATTGGAGAGCAAGTCCATGTAAAGGGATTGGGGGGTAAATTGGCTACTGTGGTAGAATCGCCTGGCGACGATGGAACAATCATGGTACAGTATGGTAAAGTGAAAGTTCGTGTTAAGAAAAGTAACATCATAGCTATTCCATCTAGTAGAAAGAATGCTGTAACTAGTTCTTCTTCCACACATCAGGGGAGGCAGGTACGTATAAAGATGTTTAGATATTTACTGTCATGTAAATGTTCAATTGATATAATAACCTTAAAGGAAGAAAACAAAGTGATATACTTTTCCATTTAGAAAGTGATTGAGCAAGCATTAATTAAAAGACATTTTGAACATGGAAAAACCTAGCTTAGCATTGAATTCAAAACCTGCTGTTGATCAATGTTTATAACTAGATCATCCTATAAAATTATTCTTATTCTTCTTTCCATAACAGGCTTCTTAACCTGGTTTATTTTTAAGAAGTTCACATGTTTTCATCACTTAGATATTTTGCACATTCTGCTGAATTATAAGTAATTTCAGATCCAGAGATTATTAATAATGACCCCTTTCATGTAGGCATATAATTTATCTGTGCATTACTATGTAAAAACCATTCATCTAAAATCAAAATGCCCAGTGGTAACATTTTGATATAATATTGCAGAGTTTGCGGAATGGAGAATACAGGGATAATGTAGACAACAAAACCAACGATGATATTTCTTATGGTCCAGTGGTGCGTACATCTAAGAATACTGTGGACCTACGAGGTATGCGAGTAGAAGAAGCTTCTATCCAACTTGAGATGGCAATTAATGCGAGTCGGCCATATTCGGTTCTCTTTGTTATACATGGGATGGGCACTGGTGCTGTTAAGGAGCGTGCACTTCAGATTCTGCAAAACCACCCACGTGTTACCAATTTTGAACCAGAAAGTCCAATGAATTATGGTAGTACTATTGCTTATGTCAAGTGAAGCCTCATTGCCCTGGTGCAATAAACAATGTCAGGTTGAACCTTCTTCCTTTTCTGGGAGTTATCGTGCTTCTTCCTTGCCTGATAAAATCAAATGACTAAATTGATATGTAAATAAACACATTTGATATACAATATGGAGAATTTGTAAAATTTTGCAGTTTTAATTCATTAATTTTTACACTAAAGCTGTAGGTAGCATTCCTCGCAGCTTTATCTCTGTTCAGAAGAAGGCGTGTTTTCAATTTGTTTCATCTATATATATTATGATGACTTAGTGGAGTGGTGTGCTTCCTGATGCCTGATTAATAGATTTTGGCGTGCGATGAAAAAGGTCTGGAAATAGAAAGTCCAAGAATATGCTACCATAAGTTGTTCCAAGAAGATTCGGCTAATATATGGTGTTTTATTAATGTATTGCATCCAATGATTTAAAATCTTGTTAAATAATCAAATGTGTAAAAGTTTATTTATTTTTAATTCTTTTCATACAGTCATACACGGTTCTTGGATGTAATTATCTTTTTATAAATATATACATAAACAAATATTTCCTTATATAAACAATTACTGTACTTATTAAACATAATATACACGTATGATTTTTTCTTCTATGAATAATATATATGTAGTTTATTTTTTTAATATTTATCTTAAATTATATACCAAATTTCTTTTACTTAAAAATAAAAAATTAGAATCCTTTCCTTCTATGTGCAAGAAACGTTCCCTTAAATTAGGAGTTGAAATTCCGTCACTAAGATATTTATTCTCTTTCTTATCTTCAATCATATTTCATATCTACTCTGATGCATGCATTGATTTTTTGGTTTTTTTAAGGTGGACGAGACAGAGCAAGGTAACACAAGCACAACTAATTAACGTACCGTGCATGCAAGTTGCCACCATGCGTTTACCGCCGTCGCCGCAATTTGTGCCAAGGAGCGCTCCGGCGTCCACGCTGTGGAGGAAGCCGTCAAGAGCGTCATCGGCTCTGTCTACGAAAAGTTCCACCTCGTTCCTGACGAGCTCGTCCGCATCGCCAACCGCAACCCCGACCGCTCCGGCGCCGCCGTTCACCGGCCTACCCCGCCTCCCAAGACCACCGCCTTTGGCATTGCCGGAGCCGTTTACGCCGAGTGCGAGCTGGCGGCGAAGGAGCTGTACGAGAGGTACGAGGGCAAGGCGGAGCAATGCGCGGTGGCAGCGTGGCAGCGGCTGTTCCCTCGGGTGCCGAAGGCGGCATATTGGACGGAGAAGTACAACAAGAAAGTTGCGGCAGCGGCGGAGAAAGGTTGTAGGGTTTCGGCATTGGTTGCTACGGAGAAGATAGCTAAGATGTTTAGTGAGAAACGATCATGAACGGCCAACTTGTTGATTTAGTTGATAAAGGTCAAGTTCATATTATAGATAAGTTTGAGTCTCATTGACGTGAAGACTTTATTAATCGATAATTGTAATTATATATTTGTTCTGCTCTTATTTATATAAAAAAATCAATAATTTTTTTTATTATAAGATATTATTTCATCTTTTTTTGTATATTAACTATTTTTAATTAAAATATCTTAAATTATCTTTTTTTTTCTTTTGTTTATAGAGATTAGAGAAGATGAATAGATTATTAATAGAATAAAAATAAATTTATAAAATATTATAACTATACATAAATTTGATGTTAATATAATTAAATTAACTAATTTTTAATAAACATAGATTAGTCAATTATGTTTTATGTTAGAAATACGTCTTATAAATAAAAAGAGAGGAAGAGAATATGTTTAAGCTTGGAGGCATGTCCCTCCTAAAACTCACCTTACCTTAACTTTTGTTAATTGAAAAACGAGCATGAGCAGGCAAAAGGTGTTACTTGCACCTTTTCAGTTCTTATATAACCTCTTTTTTACTTTTATGAATTTGATTAGAGTTTTTTTTTCCATCACTTACAGATATTGTGTTTTAGGGGCGTAAACTAGTCAGTCTTACTTAGATTTGATTAAATTTATGACTTCCTTAATCAAATTTAAAGGGTTAATTTGAATGAGTTTTTTTAAAAAATAAAATGAAACCTAATTTGATCAAATCAATTTGCTTGTAAACGGCTTGGCTTAGGTCAACGAGTTAAAATATTTAATTTTGTCTATTCTTTTTTAAAACACTATTTTTTATAAGCTAAATTTGTATTAAATGAATCAGACACAATTGTTTCTTGTTAGATTTTTTATTAAAAAAATTATAATGTTATCATACTTTACTCCATTTCATTGATTCCTATCTATCTATCTATCACACTTCACTCCACATGTTTTTCTTATAAACAGAGGATAATGTGTCAAATTAATTTGTTCCAAATAAAATTTGATAAAAAGGTAAAAAATTTAGGATGAAAAATGAAATAAAGCCTAGATTTTACATCTTTCAAATACTATTTTTAACGGTATTTTCAATTATAGTTTGATTTAAATTTTACGCCTTCATATATTTATCAATTTGAAGATATCTTTGTCTTTTAGATATATTAAACTTAAAATTATTGTATTCTTAATATCTTTCGTTAAAAAAACGTGTAATCTTGATATATGACGAGTCAAATTAAAATTTAAAATTAATTTTAAATCAACATTTATTAATATATAGTCTTCAAAGTGTATCAAATTTAAAATTAAGTCAAAATAAATACTTATATAAAATAAAAAAGTATTTGAGATAAATAACTATTTATAAATAAAATAAATAAATTGTTTTTCATTTGAATACACTACTCATTAAGCGGTGAACTTCACTATCATAGAATGCATATGGTATATTCTCTTAAGCTTTTAAATTTTAATATAACTAAATGAGTTGTTAACAAGTTGTAATTGAAAGTGATAATATGTTTGTCTGTCTTTTGTATATATCTTTCATATAATATATTTTAAAAAATATATTTAAAATACATGGAAAATGTATTAATAAAATTTATCATTTGGTTAGTTTGTTATTATTTTGTTTTATTTACATAAATAAGAGATAACAAGATAAATTGAATTTTTTTATTAGTATTTAAGATACTTTTATAAGATCAAATGTTTATGAAAGAAAACTAATTATATCATTTTCTTATTAGAAGAAATCAAATGCTAAATGAATTACCAAACAAGTTACTTCTCCATTCAAACGCACAGTAAGAGAGTTTCTAAATAAACATGGATGATATAAGATTTTTAGATAATTTTACAAGTGTGCTTGCACAAAGGAAGGGTGAAATGCATCAGGTGGAGTAGGTATTTTGTTATGAAAAAGAAAAGAATATTAAATCATATCATGAACACTTAAAATTTAGTGATTTAAAAAAGAAAATAAAAATAAAAATCGTGTAACTTAACAAATTTACAATCTTAATCATTCATATACATGATAAACTAAGGTTTACTCAAATGTTACTCTCGTTATTGTTATTTTTGGATTAATTTCTAGCAGAATAATAATCCCAGGGCAGCTTTAAAGAAAGGAGTACGAGATACCTCAATATGAGACGTACGTTTGGATAAATGATGAATCCCGAATAAAGGTCACAATTCCAATTTCCAACTAAGTCGTAGCCCTAAAGATAAAACATGAGACTACGAAACCCCTGCCTCCTCTCAAAATTACTATCAGCACAACCAAACAAACACTGATTCAAAAAAATCTCTGTAACTGAACCGTAACAAGCAATGTAATGAACTGTTAAAAAAAGATTTCAACTCAATAAGGATTATATGCACTCTAACTTAGAAAGCGCTTAATACAACAACTTATAACCTAACAACATCCTGGAGGCAATCATAGAAGTGAGCGATACTAATCTTCTCTTTGCCAGAAAAGATGGCTTCTGCAGATCCACCATGCTCCCCTTGCGCTGCCATCTCGATCAACATGTATAGTTTCCTGATAGGCATCTGAGAACGAAAATTGAACACAAAAGTACAGAGTCAGAATAAGTACCAAAAACATCATGCCATCAATGTTCTTTGCCAATCACTGCTTTCCAATAGAAAAATTTGTGCAAATTAAATTAATAGTATACAAACAATTTAATTCCCTGACAGTAACTAAATTGAGCACCTTCATTTTGAAAGAGTGGACGAGAGTAAAAATAAAATAAACAAAACCTCATCTATAACTGGAGAAATATTATCAGTCAAAAGACCAATAGCTATTCTACTAGTAATCTGTAATTGGTACACGGAGAAGCACAAATTAACGAAAAAAGGATGGTCCCTTCCAAACAAAATTATTGGAGTTCCCTTGTTTTACAAATCAGGAAAAACTAGCACGTGACAATTAAAAGAATGAAGCGCATAAAAGAGCAATTATACATACATCATTCAACGCCTCTGCAGCAGAATCAATATCTTCATCAGTAAACACATTCAACTGTTCTAGGACCTGTAATTTTAGAAAAGAAAAGGAGAAGCTTAACATTTATTTTGAACTGCAATGTTTACAAGAGGCACAATTTAGCATATAATCTCAAGAAACAAATTAAACTGTACATTTAATGATAACAAGTGATACAATCACTTAAATTTCATCAGATGAAACAACTGATCTGTTATCAAGAGAACAAAAAAGCACGAAAAATAACAGGAAACGTTCATAAGGTACAAGTCAATAGCATGCAATTAGCCCATGAGCCTGATATTACCACTATGTAAAGAGCAAATATGTTTACCTTCTTTGCATCCGTTGTGTTCAAGGTAGGAATATGGTAAGTAACAGAGAAGGTATCACAAAATCCAATTGATTCCAAGAAATCTAGTTCACTTGTTGTGCCAATAACCATGAGTTTTTTCCCCTGTCAACATGAGTAGAAATGCACATTAGTCATAGTAAGATTTAGGTAGCATCATCAACACAAACTATTTATACCTAACATTTCAAACTTTTCATTGGTGATATTGACCATGTGGAGATGAACTCTCAACAGTTATAAGAAACATGCAGCTAGCATAAATTGCAGAAAAAAATACAAACATTAAAACATCCCAAATACCCAAGGTGTTGAAGATTGAAAACCTAGTTCTCGTCTTACACAAATAATTTGAATTCAATATTTGCTCCTGGAGACAGGAGAGCAATTTGACGACAAAGAGATCGGCCACCTTTACATTAAGATGTAAAATATAATTATCAAAATTTTCATTTGACATTTTGGAAATCGAATGATAGATTTTGGTTAGCCCACTAACAACGTAAAGTAGCATGCCAGTATATCTTCACCCACCCACCCACTGAATCCAGATTTATTCCTGTCAGTTCTGCTTTTGAACTTATAACAGATATGCTTCAGAAAGGAACTGAAAGAACAAGGATGAACACAAACCTTTGGAGGAAGCCGTTTGAGCAGAACCAGCAGTGTCTGAGAAATCAAGTTTGAAAATCGAGGACCAATGGGCACATACTCCAATAATCTAGATCAATGAACAAGGAAACAATTAATATTATTCATTAAGGAGGAATTACCGGAAAGGATGATCAAATAAAAATCACAAATCTTACCTCTCAATGTCATCAAGAATGATGACACTCAATGGTGACTTGTATGCATCCTCAAAAACCTATCAGAAACCATTAGACCTTAGAATTTATGTCATACAGCCAACTAGCTAGGGAGATACAGAAAAGACTATTATATCAATGTAATTGTTAATGGACTAAAGATAATTGAAAGTCAAAAGCATGTACTTGACTTTTGACTTAGTAAAATCTCACTCGTAAGGTCAGTAACAGAGTCTTCAGAAACTATATACACTCAGTACTCAATAGATTCAAAAGAAAGGCTAAAAAAAATATTAGTTATGGCAAACCTTAATAATCTGTGCACATTTGGTGCTCTCATGTAGACCAATCATTGATTCAGCTGAAACCTAACCAAATTCAGAAGATGAATTACATGTGGCCATAATTATAAAGTCAAAAGACTCAAAAGCAATGCACATCTCTGGAGTAATATACAAGATAAGAAGAGAACTTACTATCTTGACGTATGGGAAGTCGCTGTCGATACCAACAGTAGCTGAAAGTGCAGTTTTACCACTATGACAACAAAGTAAGTTAGAAACAATCCATTATAAAGGTCATATTGAGATGAAAATCCATACACGGCATACCTGCCACGGGAACCTTCCAGGAGACAAGTGACAAGTGGGCTTCCTTTACTCACTTTAACTTGCTCCACAAGTAGCATTGCTCTTTGATAAATGTGCTTATGTCGATCACCACACTCAACCATGCCATGGAGTCTATAAACCAAATAACAAATATATGTTAACAGTAACATGGCAAACTTGCTGGTTTCCACAATACTTCCAGATAGACTTAGATTTGAATTTTGCTACATTCATCATAAATCTAAATAACTACTTATGAAAACAAGTAAAACATTATTAGGCATCAAAGTTGCATAAACATTTGTGATAAACAATCCAAGGGACCTCCACAAACTCCGTCTGCAAGAAACTCGCCAACACCTTTCCAGCATCAATTTACTGGTCTGTTTGGGTAAATATCTTAATTAAGCACTTAAATAAGTACTGATCATGTAAACACTTATGTACAAGTTTTTATAATCAAAGAAAAAATAGGATTAAATTGATTTCATACAAGTTGTAAGTTGTTTTCATAAGCTATCCTGTGGAACTTACTGAAATAGCTTAAAACAACTTTTGGACATATCTTTTAAGTTTTTTTCATAAGCTCTCCAAAACACTTACACAAGTGCTTCTTTCATACGATAAATCCAAATACGTTGTAAATAAACTTTTCTAAATGTACCCTAGTGTTTCACATTCAAATAATTAGAAGTTGCAGACAATAATATTTCATATTTATGATGCTTCGTTTTATTTTAGTTGGGTAAGAGGCTGCATAGTCTTTTTGCTATAATAATGTTGCACTTGCCCACAACCGTGTTCTTCATGCAAGAACAAGGCATATGGAAATTGATCTGTTTTTTTTGCCCAAGAGAAAGTTCTGGCCAAGCACCTTGTTGTTCCATATGTACCTGCTCTGGATCAATGGGCTGATGCCCTCACCACCAAGCCACTGTCACCGACATGGTTTCTATACTAAGAGGCAAACTCAATGTGCTTGAGGGGGGGGGGGGGGGGAGAGTATTGTAAATAGATGCAGTTATTCAACTGCAGTCTCAGGTAGTTAGTATTCTGTTAGGTTAGTTGTGACTGCTGAGTCTATAAATACACAAGTGTGAGCTACTGTTAAAGCTGGTTAATAAGAATTAGTAACTTTTCCTCTTTCATTTTCTATCTCTCTAAGTTCTCTAAGAATCTGATAACTCTTAATCCTTGTGACTAAAAGTAGTACCTGCATCTTTCAAGATCATCAGTTGAAGCTCCAAATGCGGAAGTAACTTCGTGGAGTGCATTCAAAAAGTCATCCATTGTAACCTTAATGTTCTCTTCCTCCACTGGCTTAGTGAGATCCTCTAGACTCAATTGTCTATTTAAAGCATATGAGACAGCACTTTTCACAACACCTTCAAGTTCTGCACCACTGTAGTTTTTCGTTCGAGCAGCTGCAGAAGAGAAGAAAAAGCAAACCCAGAGTAAAACATCCCATGAACTTCATAGTTCAATCCATGTGATTCAGATAATTTATTTTTCCAACTTCTGTTAAAATGAAAAAATAATCTTGCCATCGGTATTTTACAGATTATGCTTCATCTACATTGGCATGATATCAAAATAACTGATTATGAATAATAACTTTCTTGGTATCTTATGCCTGCCTTCAACCAGTAATCATATCATCATGTTACAAACTGAACCCATTAACCAAAAGTGTGTCGACTAATTATCAAATAGGACCATAATTAGTCCACTGTCCAATTACAGATCAAATGGTGTCATCAAAGGACAAGAATGCATTTATGTTTTGTGATTACCTTTTTGGCCTCTTGAGCATATGTTTGTCATACTCCTAACCTAAAACCAAATAGTTACTAAGATATAGTGGAACTGATTCCAAAATCTTTTAAGGATTAATAATGATTCTATAATTATAAATCAATTCTTATCTCATAAATATTTAACTAAAAATTATTTTAACAAAGGAAGCTATTTAGTCAGCTTGTACTTTTTCAGTTTATGCTTGAACACATAACTTCCTTACTTTTTTCACATTTTACTAAACAATATTTAAATTGCTATAAAACCAAATTTTAGACAAACTAGTTTTGATTTCTATGAAGCGCACACACTTTGAGAAAGTGACAGTCTCCATGTTAGATGCATAATGTCACACAACTAAATATGCAAAAAGAAATTGGACACCTTGCATTGTTGAATCTCAATATACAATGTCAAGGTCTGTGTTACTGCTGCGTTCAGTTTGTCCATGCTTAGGCGATTTCAAAACCAATTCAAAGGTAAAATTTACACAACTTTATAAACTGCTTGGAACTAGAACAGATGTGAACTAGTATTTAATTTGCCAGATTCCCCCTTCAAGTTTCATATGATAAAACTATCAAATAAAAGAGCTTATGATAGATCATGAATAATATCCACTAATAAAGAAATATTTTTGCTAATGCAAATAAGAAGCATAATATGCTACTTTTTTATTACTTTCATAATTTCATTTCATCAAAAAAGTAAACTTATACATATGTAAGACAAGACTAGGCATCATATAACACATACCAAGCTCTTGAAGGTTCACATCAGCAGCTAGAAAAGAATTCTCTTTCATTTTGTTAGTATGAATTTGAAGAATTTGCAATCGACCATTTTCATCAGGAAGGCTTATCTCAACCTGGACTTCCAACCTCCCTGGTCTACATGACACAAGTAGATGATAAATGACTAAAAGATAAGCACCACTTATGCAGATAGCTACTACACAAATCAATTACAGGTGTTACAATTAAGCAATAGAATTGAGCACATTAATAGGTAGTAGTTTTGGCCATTAATGAGACATAGTTACTAAAAATAGAACAGAGTTGCTAGGTCAATACAAAGGCCAAGTATCATGCTATGGAAGCAGCAACCAATGAGCTTGGGGTTAAAGCAATTGCTTTAACAGCTCAAGTTGTGAGACATTAAGGAAATGAAACTGATTTGTGACAACTCAACTGCATTTACTTATTGCTTCTAACCCAATATTTCATGAAAGGACTGAACACAAAGTGATTGACAATATTTTGTCAAAATTTCTTTTTTAAAGGCAAGATCGTCACTAAATTTGTCAACTGCAACAACTAGTTAGCTGAGGCCTCTGGTTGACTTTATTTATAAGCTTAGTACATATGACATACATACGTGTAAACTAAAATATTAGCAATAGTGTTTGAATTAGTCATACGTGTCGAGAGAAATATTAGCTAATACTGGCCTGAAGTTTATTAATGCTGATTAGCTTTAATTTAGGACATTATTCCTCTTCCAATTAATATTGTAAGTAATATAACTATATAAATGTGTAAAGTAAAATAACCAATCAATTTTCCTCACTCTCTCCAAATTCTGTAATAAGCAATCAGAGTGCAGTAGATTGGATAACAACTATAATAGATATTGTTGACCGTCAACATTTGTTTTTTTTTGGAAGGCAGAAGATATATATATTATTAATCAGAAAAACAGCAGCACCAGAGGTACTGCTGGTGACATATACATAAGTACAAGACAACTATTATAACACCCTCCAATACAAGATATGAAAAAGAAAAAACCAACATTGACCCCACCACATAGGCTAGATGTGTCCAACCCATACTAACCAAAATATTCCACAAGGTTGGAAGACCAGTGATTAAAAGACCGTCAACATTTATATTTTCCATGGAAAGTATATTCAAAGATCTAGAAAAGGGAAAAGATATAGAGACCTTAAGAGAGCTTCATCAAGCATGTCCTTTCTGTTAGTCATTCCAATAAGTAAAACATTATTTAGTGACTCCACACCATCTATCTGCAAACCATGCAAATAGTCTTTATAGGTTTACTGATATGACTACTGTAGGAACATTTTCTCTTTTTTTATAAAAAAAATATATATATATTCAACACCTTTACTAACCTTAGTAAGAAGCTGATTTACAATACTATCATGAACTCCAGTACCATCTCGAGTTGAACCTCTTGACTGCACAACACATGAAGAGGAACATATAGTGATTATAGAACCAGGCAATTCAATCACTATTCAATGCTCATGATTACTCAAAAAACTACATGCAGCCCCAGATTTAAATGTCATCATATTCCCCTTTAATCATACTTATGCGCTTCCTCATATAAGCCAAGATGAACAAAATTTTTCCACTAGTTAAGTACATCAAAACAAAATGAACTTTAAAAAACTATTATTGATCAATGACCAAATAAATAAAGTTTAAGCTGCCACTAAAATATAAAGATTCCACTGGTTAAGGCGAACTCAATTGTTGCTAATAAACTGTAATCAACAAATTGACAATAGCAACACAACTGATGATCCATGTTGTTGTTGAAAAACCTCATACCTTGCAAATAGCATCAATTTCATCAAAGATTATAACATGCAAATCACTTTCATCCCCTGGAAAACAGTGAACAACAAAAGTGAATTATATGAAATTTTGACTTAAGGAATATGCAATGTGTATATATCCATCACCTCGGGTCCTCTGATCCTGTTCAGCATCAGCAAAAAGGTCTCTCACATTCTTTTCAGTTTCACCAACAAATTTGCTCAAAACTTCAGGGCCATTTACAATCTAATACAAGTTGTAGAAAAGAAAAATTAAGATCACAAAAGATAATTACCAACTACCAACCTACAGAAAGGTCAGACTTTCCATATACAAAATTTGAAGCTATTCAAGCATGTCAGTTAGTTAAAGAATCTGAAACAGGACAAAAAGTAAAAATGGCAAAATAATAGTACGTATAGAAGGCATAAATGCAGTGTGAGAATTGATAATATGTTAGGAGAAAGTTATGCCCACCCCAATAAAACTCCCACAAGTCACAAAATCACATTCATAAAAATAGAGAAGAGTGGACTACAAGCAATGAGATTCAAATTCAATACTTTCAAATCAAGCACAAATTCTTTATCAATAACATATGAATGATTTCTTTGATAACACATGAAAACAATCATGATGTAAAATTTAAATTAAGAAGATAGTAGATCTATAAAGTAACAAACAGCAAAAACAAAAGCATGCAATTACTAGACCACTATTAACAATAACTAGGAGACTAAATGATATTAATTAAATGGAAGAAATTACAATTATCTTATCTCTATTAACTGTTGCTGATAGCATACATAATAATTTCATATAAATGTACTTGTTCAAATTTATTATACAAGAATAAGGAGTCATTTCCAAACCTTGGGTTCCTTCCCATTCAAAATTTTTCCAATTTGGCGTGCCATAAGTGTCTTTCCAGTTCCAGGAGGCCCATAAAGAAGCATGCCCTTCACATGCTTGATTCCTAATCTGAAAGCTCAGAGGCTTTCAAGTAAGAACATGATATACTATAAAAACAGCAAATTAAATGAACCACAGTATCCAATTTATTACTTAGATGTCACATGGGGTGGGAAAACACGAGAGGCAAAAGCTCTTCGAAATATATCTGCAAATTCTGCACTCAGGCCACCAATACCCAGTGACTGAAGGTTAAATTCTTTCTGCTTGAAAATGTTGCTAGTGGCACCCTCTCGTTGATTGACAATCTGCAAATCACAACATAAACCAGTAAATATATGTAAGGAAAATTGCAATCAGTAGAGTACAGTCAAAAGTTTTCATACAATATCATTTACTTAACAATGTATTGGCTATTATCTTACAAGGAGTATATAAAATAATAACCAATTCTAAGTAACTGGATTTAGCTTTCTAAATGACACACAGAAGATATTAAAAAAGTTATGTCAATATTAACATCAAGACTAGCTGAACATTCACCAAATCCCACTCAGTGAAATCTATTTAACTATACAATGCAGAAAATTTGCATCTGGGTAGATTTTACAATTTTATTGTAGATAAGCTGATCCAATAACTTTGTGGTGTCAAAATTCCTTGGCTGCTAAATTCGTGGTGGTTCTCAGTTCTACAGGGGTGAGGCATCTATAAAGATGATGCAGACTGGAGTAAGCTTTGATAGGCTTGAGACATGTATGGGGGGCAGCCATCTTTCTGCTTCCTACTTTCTATCACTATCTGTTTGTGACATAGCTATTCCTATTCTTAGAATTTACTTTCATATACCAGAAGCCAATATGAGAATTCTGTCTTCCCTCACTTGCCCTCAGAATTGTAGGCAGGAAAAAAAAATGGTGTTTCTTAAACCTGAATTGTTTTATTTGTATTTCTGTTATGCAATAATAGGTTAGTTAGGCTGTTAGAGATTGCATTTCTAACTATTGGTAACAGCTTATCCTGTTTATAGGTTCAGAATTAGTCACAATAACAGGTTCCAGAGACCACTTTCTACCAATTCTCTCATAGTTTTTCCTCATTTTCTCCTAGAAAGTAGAATCAGAAAATGATATTCCTCTTGGCCGTGGAAAAGTTCAGTGTTAACTATTAGCATAAAATGGAATACTTTTAGTCATATCAAATCCATCCATCATATTTTTTAACTGTTCCTACAAATGGCTTTAAATTTTCTTTAATTCGTTTTCCACTTGAAAAAATTCATTTCACAAAAATTATGTCTGGCCTGAAAGTTAAGTGGTTTTGCTGTCAAAGAGTAGTGGCGCAAGAAGAGAGAGCTAGGATTCCATATCCCATCAGACACTTCTCTGGTTATATCTGTAAGTTTGGGAATTTAGAATGCACACACAATTATGTGGTTTATTTACTACAGTCAGAGTAGATAATATCAAAGCAATCTATATTAGTTCACATGTGAAAAAAGGTGTGTCAGGCTGCCCTGCTATTTCTTTGTTTGTATTGATTTTGTCTAGATACAAGACTCTATTAGTGGCTTAGTGGCTTACTTAAAAGTGGAATCAGACAAATTATCAGTAGTTTCCTAGAAGTGAATGAGCATTGAGTTGCATAACATTATGTTATGTGTCACCAAACACACCCCCTCAAGGCTGCAATTAAGGCAGCCCACATAAAGGCCGAAACTAAAGTGGGCTAGGGGTGACCACAATTAAAGTGGCTTTCCAACATAGTGTCTTTCTATGGCAATGGCACCACTACAATGCTGATTCTGCATTTTGATCTTGGGAAGCCAAGATCTTGATAATTACTCAAGGTTAGAATTTAAGGTATGTAATTAGCTTAGTGTAAGTAATTTAAATGCAGCGTATTTGAAATTTTTGTTCCATCGTTGTGATTCACTTTTGAAGTTAAGGGTTCGTTACCTTTTTTTACTGGCTAGTGAACTAGTTAAGCATCAAAGGATAGTTAAGCTATGTAAACATTCAGAATGTATCAAGAAAAAATCTGACCAAAACAAGGTAGATAGATGTCAAAAGCAAAATGGGAAACTCACCTTAATTCCACTATCACGTGATGTTTCAAAAACAATGTATGTGTCATCTGAAATCATCCCTCTTTCAAGAGAATTAGACTTTTCTTGGCCCTCAACAGCAGCATTACTGACAGTAAAGCTATAATTATTTCCGTGATACTCAAATAATACTTTCTGCCCCACAGTCATAACCTGCATAAAATAATACCGATTAAAAAATTAATCGGGAATGTAGTACATCAAACGAAAGGTGCCTGAAAGAGCTAATAGGGAGACCCAGGATAAAGAATGTTCCTAAGCTTCCTGAGAATTAGAAAATAATTTGACAAGTCATGGAAATAGTGAGATAATAGAAATGTTACGACAGAATAACATGCACTTACTTACAAAGGCTATCAGGTATTGTGAACAAGTTGAATTTCAAAATAATTGCAAAAATCGAATAAAAATAGTATATATTGAAGCTATGCAAAATAATACTACTATGAATTATATATAGTAACTTTCTGGGAAATGATAAACACCTATATATGCAAATAATAACAAAAGAATCTATGCAACAATCAGATAACATTCTCTTTTCTGTTTCCAGCAGTGATCAATCTAGACAAGAAGATTTTGAAATAAAACTCTGCAATTAGTATTATTAACATCTAGCAACCATACAACATTGTGTGTTCAAGTGCTATAATCAGAAAAGACAGCAGGCACGTTAATAGTCAAAAAGGAACCAATCAATGATAACTCAAAAACCACCACTATTAACCAAGTAAAAGACCCTACCTGGTTCATAAATCTCTTACGAAGTTGCTTAGCCAGTAGAACAGCATCAATCTACAAGACAAAGCAACAGCAACAACAATATTAAATGCCAAACCACCCTAATGATCAACAAATTGATGACAACACAACACAATGAGCACTTGTTCAAATCAACATACCTGCTCACTCTTACTCCCCTTTTTAACAAATTCCAATTCAAGAGTTAGCAGTGCGAGGTTGAAATCTTCAGGCGGCACAAATCTTAAGCAGCAGAAGGAAGAAAATCAAATCAAATCATGAGAAAATAACAAAAAGGGGGAAATCAATACTCAATACTAAAAGACCAATCGGAAAAAACACAAATCAAAACAAACTAACCGGCTCACTTGTACGGAATCACCGGAAGAAACTTTGGCACACCGGCGTTGAACGGCATTCAACGCAATCTGACCGCTGCCTATGGTGTCATGAGCAGTATCTCTCAGTTAAGGCCACAAAAAGAATCATCAATGATTCGATCATCAATCCAATTAAACCACGCAATAATTTCCACTATTCGGCATTTGCATATATATAATTAATAAGAACAAATTATTAACAAGTAAGTAATTCTACGCTACGCAATCGTTAAATAAGAAAGGAAATGCAATATAGATTGAAGAGAGAGAAAAAAAAAAGGAGGCGAGGAAGGATATGAGAGAGATAAGACGAAGGAATCGGCGACGGCGGCGAGGTAGAGGTTATTGTGGCCAGGGACGGCGAAATTGCGGAGATCGGAGGGGGAACAGAAGGCGAGGTTGGTGAGGGCGAGGTCGCTCGCGGGCGTGTTGGTAACTCTCATGCTGGACGCAGAGGAAGACGAAGACGATAACCCGAACCGACTCGCCATTGTTTTGTTTGTTGTTTTTCTCGCAGATCTTGCTTGTTGCAGATCACACCACAATAGCAATGGCGCGGAAGAGTGAGATGAAATGTCTATATTTCTCTTTTTTCTTGACCTGGCTATAAACACGACTTACGAGCTAAGCAATGATTTACTTTACAAATTCTTCTGTTGCCAAATAACATGTGAGATTTTTATTACATGGCAGTGAATGTTGTTGAGATGATGTATGTTCATGCAAGAAAGAATAAAATAAGAAATGGTTATGTACCTAAAAAGTAAAGATAACAAAATATAGATTAAGATAATTTAGACATATACAAATAAAGTCATAAAGACAATAGTTAATAGTTAGATTGGTAGAGTAAAAATGAGAATATAAAGATCAAAAATTATGTTTGAGGATATCATTGAGGAAAATCATATGCTAAATAATATTTTCAAAACTTTGAACTTTTAATGGGATTGAGTAATACATGTAATGAACTAAGATAAGATTTATTGTTGTTGTGAGATTTTATTATATTATCAAATCCATTATTATCTTATCAAATAATGAATTGTGAAATATCATAATATTGTTTATTATTGACTTTTGTGATGCGTGTCTTAAAAATATACATGTAGATGAATCATTAATTAGTTGATAATATTAAAGTATTTATATTCATATATTTATATTAATAAAAAACTATACATTAATATTAATATTGTAAAATAGTAAAATACTTTTATATTATTGTTTAATCACAAACAATCATGTATAATAAATTTGTTGATTTTGATAATAAATAACTTAAAAGCTATAAACAATAATTTATGATTGAATGATATTGTAATTATTTTATACTATTAATTTAGCATAACTATTAAACTCTATTATCAAAATTAAACTAGTGTTAATAATAATAATAATAATAATGTTTTTCAGAAACTATATTTCTTTTATTTGATCTACTTGTTTGGCCTCTCTACAGGCATGAGAGATGTGAAGTTACCATGAGCATCTTCTCCATTTTTAAAGGGAGTGTTGATTTATGACATCTTAAAACTACTAAATTAACTGTCATCAAGGAATCGCTCTCAATTCACATGTTGTTGAAACCATTTGACGAAGGAATCTTCATCATATAAAGAATACCCATATAGCTCTGGCATCAAGTTATTTTAGATCCTAGATTCCTTTGAAAACCTATGATCCATTACCCATCATGACATACATGCCTTTGCATATGTTACACTTATGTCATTTCCCTTGACTAACTCCTCAGTTTCCATATAACCTTTCCAAAATATCACTTGTCTACCATTGGCAATAACCCACTGTTTTCCTTTGTTTATCCAATGCAACTTATTTTGAATGACCCTATACACCTCAAAGCAATTCTTCGTATTCTTTGCCACAAGTATAAGAGTGTATCAACATTTTTTTTTGTTCCTAAGAACTTTTACCCAAAGAGCATAAACTTTTGCCATTTTGTGTTTTTGTATTGGGAACTAGCAGAAGATGAAAATGCATTTTCGTTATGCATTTGGGGGGATGCATTCCCAATATAAAATGGTAATGAGTTTTCGTTTTGTATCATCAATTAAAACAAAATAGAAACATGCTTTTGTTTTGTATTAAAAGCACACACACCCAATGCATAATAGAAACTCGTTTTTGTCTTGTGTGTTTACCAACGGAAAAGTGTTTTCACGAGAAGTATTTTTGTGGGAAAAAAAAGTAGAACAGGTAACATACTTAGCAATAAAGAAGGTGCCATTAATTCAGCCTTCTACACATTTGATTTGAGTTCAAGGCCCATTTTAAACATCCAAACTAGCCCACGTATCTTTTCACAGAAGTTGTAGATTTCTTTTCCTAATGTACAATGAATATAAAAATCAAACATATAGCTCGAATTATGGTAAAAATACAAAAAATGTTATCAAAATGCAAAAAAAGCTATCAAAATACTTCAAACGTCAATTTAGCTCAATGACTCAAATTAGTGTGAAGGCCAACCAATTAAGACTAAAGAGTCACTAATAAGGTAATTAACTAATTATTATCTATAACTATTATAATGACAATTATCTCATTTGGTGTACATATTTATTATTCTCAATTTATCATTAACTATTTTTTCCATTACTACCTATCGGGGAAAAAAATAATCATTCTTAAAATGTGAACAACATACTTAACTATCTCACTATCACACGAACCACAATTATTTATTAAATAACGAGGCACGATTGTTATTGGATAGTCACAGGAAGAGAGGATGATTTATCATAAGAATTAGACAAGTCACATGTCCAAATCTTCTTAGAGTGGGATACTAAAAGTGCTCTTTTAAGTCTGAAAACTTTCTCACTAAATTTCAATCCTACCAAAAAAGAAAAAAAATCAGACAAGATAAAAGAGATAATAAAAAATGATGGTTGTCAATAAGATATTTTCTCTGTTTGTATATCCAAAAATTAAGACTCTGATTGCAAAAAATAAAATAAAATTGTGCAAGGCATTAATGGTAAATGTCCCCTTCCCAGCTGGACGAAGTGAACATATTGGAACTCAAACCTCCAACTCTAATACGAAGTCCAAATGGACCACCAGAAAGCTTAAAGATGGACATAAAAAAAAGTTTTTCTTAGAAGCTCGAGTAGTTGATATGTAGTTTTTTTTCCCTAAAAGCAGAACTCAGCCATTTCGAGTTCGACATGCATTGTGACGTTTGTTGGTTTATAATTGTGGACCCTGGACAGCTAGCTCATTGCTTCAAGAGGCAAATCTTATCCTTTACAAAATTATCTATGTTGTCCCATGCAATTATTTATTCATTAGATTGGATCAACCTGCTATAATACTGTGAAGATATTATACTATAATTATATTATAGGTACCTTGTCCAAAAAAAAACAGTTTCACCGCTTATGGGTAAACCTTGTGAATATTCGTACATTTATGATTGCGTAAGAGTTGGAGTTGGGAATTTGTTCCTCCTCTTCTATTCCCTTAATGTCTTCAAAGGAAAAGATTTTTCACTCAATCCGTCTGCAACTGCGTATTTAACAGCAACTACAAAGTTTTTAATTTTTAAGGTCTCTACAACCATAACACACCGTAATTGCGGTTACATTTATCTGCAATATCAAATATCACAACAAAACTACCACCACGACTTGCATGAGACATTTGATTTCTACAAATTAAACAGACCAATTGTCTAAGTCCATGTTCAATCATCTTGGTCGGATTGATATGTTGTTCACTTCAAGCAACAAGTGCCCAAAATTTTGAGCTAGGCAAGTGAAATTGTAACCATAAGTGGGTCTTACAGGTACCAAGTTTGTTTTTTTAAAACTGTAGCATGGCATAGAATAGGGTGCAGTACAATACAACATCTTCGATAGTCGTATAGAGTGACAATCTGAAAAATGAGCTCTGATATATTGCAGTAAATGTTGAAGAACACCAGTTATTTTACCCTAACATTGCTCAATCTATCTCGTTCTCAGAGCTTACACCCGTGTTTCTTTACAAATTATACAATGGGACAATAGATAATAACAATCCAATTACTTGCTTAGAAGACAATAAGACACAGAAGGAAGCAACAAAACAGAAAAATTGAGATTCTGTTCAATGATTTGTTTGCTTGCATCTCTTGCCTTCTCAACCTGGGGCTATTATTATTACTTCCCCCCAGGTGATAAGAATTTGGATAGTTGTATAAATTTTCTGAGTTGCCAAAGACTCTGGCATAAAGCATCTCTCCAAACATCCCAACCACAAGGTGGGGGAATCCTGGTGCCACCATGTTGGCACCAGGATTCAGCATTTGTGATGATGATTCATCCTCATCTTGGTACAAAGGAGGGTTGAAATGCTGATTCTGATAAGGGTTGCGATATGGAAGTTGTTGAGCACTTTGAGATGATGTTGACATGAGAGATTGAGCACCCAAAGCAGGTGGTCTTGGTGGTATAAAACTGCCTCTATAGGATGATGCCTTTCCATCACGGTCACTATGAGCTATGCCCTGGCCACGGCCATAGAGAGGAACCATTGTGGTGTGGCATATGTCATCCTTGCAAACAGGGCATTGAGGGTGCTCATCTGGTGCAAGAGAAGCACTTTGGACATGGAGCCACTTGTAGATGCAGGGCCAGCAGTATAGGTGGCCACAAAGGGTGACCACTGGTTCATGTGCAAAATCTAAGCAGATGTTGCAATCAAAACACCCATCAAGGTTTTCTGTCACTGTCATGGGGCTCGGGCTCGGGCTGGGGCTGGTTTTCCATTCCTGCGAAAGGTAGTGCTCTAAGGCCATGTATTAATGAACCCTTCTTGGAATTTTGGTTACTTGTCCTTGTCCAGCACTGATCTGAGTACTCAAGAGATCAATTGATCCACCAAAACAATTTAATACACAAAATCAAAAGAAATGTCAAGGGTCATTAAGTTCATATAATGCTTGTTTTTTTTTTTTGGTCATATAGTGCTTGTTTGGAAATGCAGTAAATCAAGATAAAATTATGGTAGTTATAAAGCTACTTTTTAGTATAATGAAAAATTATGATAGTGGTGGTTTTTGGATCTCACTGCCAATTTAAACACAAATATAAAATATTCAATACATATTTCCTTTTTCTTTTATTACTTTGTCTATTTTTTTCATTTTTTCTTCACATGACTTGTTATATTTATTATTTCCCCTCTCCCTTCATTTCCATAGATGTAAGTTTATCACTCTCTTCATAGCTGCACTCAACGTAAAAGAAACAAGAAAAGTTATAATTATCTACTCACTTCTACCTTCATTATCTTTTCATTTCTCTCTTTCTTTTCTATCACAATACTTATTAAAATTCTCATTCTCTTTTGTCTCAGTCCACCCCAAATTCCCAATCCAGCTCAAAATAGGTGGACGTTAATTAGCACTCAAGAAACAAAGAACAGGACATTAAATTAAAGTATTAATAAATTGGTATTCCACCATGCCTATTGCCTGATAAAGCAAGAAAAAGAAAAACCAACATAGCAGAGAGAGAGCATCGTATGACTTCAATTATTAAGAATCAGTCACTCCCGAAATCTAATGCAATTAATTATCCACAAAGGGCATTAAACCAGATCTCCACCTCAATATCCATGACCAAGTACAAAACTGCAAAATAAAACCCAACAATACAAAAGCATAATAACAAATTTCATATATATGTTTCTTCTTGAGAGAGTTAAATAATACTTTTACTTCTAAAGTAATAAGTTTCTTTTTCTTATTTTGTCCATCAAAATGTAGGAATTCCCGTTAAAACTCAAACATATTTTATAACTTTAAGATTCGGTTTGGGAAAGTAAAATGAAATAAATAAATAAAATTAATTAAAGTAAAACGTAAAAGTGAAAAATTCAATCTAAATTTTAAAACATTCCACTCTTTTCTTTACTACTTTCCGCTTATCAAAACAGTTCCACATATCAGAATATATGTTAATTGCTAAACCAAACATACCATATATCAGAGAGAGAGAGAGAATTAAAAAATGATATAGCATATCACTTCATCTGTGTCTATGGCAGGGAAGGTCACTGTCATGACTCAGTAGACAATCAGAGTTAGGCGAAACATCAATTCCAAAACCAAAAACGCTCCCATCAGCATTCAAACTTAAATAAATAAACAAATAACGTTTCATAAACACAATAGTGATGATGTTGCTGGAACTTGGAACCAAGAGTTCTGTGATGAAGAATTGAAGATAGTACCCAGCGAGAGAATTCGTATTGCGATCCATAATAATAATAAATAAATAAATAAATAAACAGATCCAACAAATTGTGAAACTGCTCACATATCCATAAAAATTGGCACGTAACAATCGGCATAAAGCAACGAGACGGAAGAGGAAGCTACCATAACCATGCTTGAACAATGAAAATCCATAAGATTGATTTATCTCATGCATTTATTAGTAAGGAACAAATATTTGAATATTAAATGTAAAATTTGATAAGATCTAAAAAGACATACCCAAAGAGAGAGAGAGGAGGGTGCAGAGAGCGGCGAGTGGCTTTATTATCAGAGCGGAGGGAATTGATGCAGCGCGTTGTTTATATAGTTTTTATTTTTTACCCCAGTCACACGAAAACAAAGGTTAAATTATTTTTCCCCCTCACATTTATTATTTTAGTTCGAAGTCTTCTAATTATTCTTTATGGACAAATTATCAACATTGAGGATCAAAATATCCTTTTTTTTTAATTAGAGGATCAAATTAGATTGAAAAAAATAAAAGATTAAATCGATCAAAAATAATAAATTAAAAAACCTAAAAATTAATTTAACCAAATTAACAGTGTCAACATTGTAAATAGGTGATTTTATTAAGCTTTAAAATATTTTTCTGTAATATATTACTTTTTTTATTTTATTATCTGAGATTTTCAAATTGTTGTTAGTTATGTGAGAAACAATTAGAGTGTTATATTATTGGATTAAGTAATTATATAACAAGTTAATAAATTATTATGTTATCATTTAATATATTTAGACTAATGGAAGGTATCAAAAATAAAAATTTAAAAATATCAAATAATAAAATAAAATAAATATATTTTTTGGGTAATAAATTGAAAAAGTATATTAAAGGTATGAAAAAATATATTTAAGTCGTTTTATTATGACTTAATTATATTTCTCCTTCCAAAAGGTATATAATTTTGTTTCTAAATAATTTTGGCTTACATGATATTTTGATCCCTATAAAATATATTTTTTCTAGAAAAACAGGGTTTATAAAAAAATACTCAAATTTTTCTCACCTTCTCATATAAATAATTTTAATATTTTATTTTACATTTCACACGTTATATTTGTTATTAGCCTTAAAATTTGACTCTAATTATTTCAACTTATTATACTTTTATCTTTATATGTATACTTGATGTTCTTGATTGTTTATTCTTTTTAATCTATGTTATTTTATGTCTATATCTAAATTGAATTATAATTGATTTCTAGCCTTTATCAACTTTTAGTTATAGGTGTGATGTTCTCATACGGTGCAATAAGAACCTCTCATTTTCACTCTGAATTTCAAATGCTTTTGTTCTAATTTCTAAAAGCATTCAAAGAAACCCATGAGATCAAATCATGAAAATTTTCATATCTTTTATTTTGGGTCAAAGAAACTCATCTCCTTCCCTTCCCTGTAAAATCGTTTTCTTTCTTTAGTTCCTCTTTCCTTTGTAACCTTATCCAACTACGCTGTCAACACCAACACTCTTTTTCCTTCATTAATTATCTTCACTTCCTTATCTCCAACCAATTGGCTTTCCTAAAAGTTAAAGTGTGATACTCTCTATCCCAATATGTATATAAATAAATAATATATATAAAAAAATATCGGTAAACAAATTTATGTGGATAAAAAGTTCACATTTACTCCACTATTATCAATTAAAACTTATTAAAAATATATTCGGCTCAAAATAAGGCCGTCAAAATTTACAAAAATATTTTGTTAAATTAGTGAGATAAAATAAAATAAACTAACATCATGCAATTAATATAAAAACTTATGCCCCAATGTCATATCCTATCAGAGCATTGTGTCCCGACGTCTTTCAACACAAAGTTCCTTAAAGCAATTCACCTAGTCATCTGCTCTCCCGAATACAACGTTCAAGATCATCACAGGATCCAAACACAAACAACACACAAAAAGTGAGTTATCACATTCTTAACTAATAGAGAAGCAAGACAACTAGATATACATATCATATAAACAAGATAACTCACGCAATTTCACCACTTTGTCATTCAAAATTTACTTTTCAATCATCAATCACATTATACAAGAATCACACACTCCGATCAAGACATAATAATCCATCAATTTCATAATAAACAATTAGCAAGCGTATGCAACATTTATTCAAAGACTCAAGCCTATATGCAATGTGGTACCATGTCAGTGAAAAATTACACTAGGGCGCTTAGGAGTGCATAACAAGACGCACCACATAATGAGTATGTCAGGTCACTCTCACTAAGTAAAATCATAGGGAGACCAGTCAATGTTACGTTGTTTTGCAAGAATGCTCCAACCATGTGGGATTGGCACAGGCTTAAAGGAACACTCAAATCGGGTGACCCCCAAAGCCTACACTCCGAAGAGTCCGTCAGGACCTCTCCCTCCTGATTTAGGTCCAACCCCTAAAATAATTTTTGCATGCAGACACTCCTCATGAATTATGCAATACCCGCAACCTCACACTCGTGTTTTAAACATGTTTAACACAATTGCGCTACAATTTAACACTGGTTTCTAAATAGGAAACCTACATTTTTTCTTTAACACTAGTTCCTAAGTAGGAAACCTACATTTTTCCTGTAACACTGCACATTAACACTTTTCTCAAGATAACACTGGTTGGGTTATTGTACAATTCACAGCTTACAATACAAGTAATGTCACATCAAGTGTTAATCACACACTTATTTACAATCAAAACTCATTCACAATTTCACATCTCATAATGTCATAATCCATCATCACATGTTTATACGTATCTCACAAATTAACACATGTTCAACTTTGCACTTATACTTAATCTCAATAACAATACAATAATCTCAAAGCAACATGTTATTCCACAATTCATCATATATTTCATTTATAAACACTACCCATGAATTATACAATACTCACGACCTCACACTCGTATTTCAAACACGTTTAAGACATTGGGCTATAATTTAAGATTGGTTCCTAAATAAGAAACACACACTTTTCCTTTAACACTACGCATCAACACTCTTCTCAATATCAACATTGGTCGGGTTATTGTATAATTCACAGCTCACAACATAATTATTGTCACATAAGTGTTAAACACACACACTTATCCACAACCCAATATCATGCCCACAATTTAACATCTCATAATGTCACAATCAATCATCTCATGTTTACATGTATCTAGCAAATTGACACATTCCACTTTGTATTACTCAATCACCATAATAATATTATAATGTCATAATAATAATAATTTATTACACCTCACAGTTCATATACACATCACACAACAATCATATTTGCATGACACAAAACACACACACACACACACACATATATATAGTAAATCAAACTACATTATTTTTAATCAAAAGAGTTTTTATAACAATTAATTTAATATTACATCAAAAGAAATTACCACTAAGCATTAACCTTACAACTTTCTTTAATTTATTATTTTAGTATTACAATAAATATATACACAGAACATGTTGATCATCGTCGTGGAAAAAATTAGAACAAGATAATAATTCGTATAAAATAAGTCATTGAATAATATTATTTAGAATATAATTCACGTTAATAAAAAGAGATCAATTTTTTTAAGGGTTCACACTCAACACAAGAACACATCAATTTCAGAGCAATTTCTCATTGGGACATCAACTAATTCATCAAACATATATAATTCACAATTGTAATTATAAGGATAACATAAAAAATTACAGAAACACCCCAAAATCCATTCCAATTAATACTCTAACGATTCCTACACATGTTCTCACTAATCCCTAATTGTGAATAACTCATCTCTTGTCTCGATGTAGTCGCTCAAGTATTCTCTGTTATCAATTGTGGCATTTCTGGTGCTCTCTAAAGCTCATCCTTTGATTGCTCTATTAGGATTCTCAAACGTTAAAAAGAAGAAGGAATTGAAGCCTCTATTTCATGGTCCTACGTGTGATGCATATTTTTCCCTCCACAGACATTTTTTGCAAATCCCAACAGTGAAGACGTGCAAAGATTAATCGCGAATCACATATCAAAATTTCACGACAATCCAACGGTTAACGAATGTGAGATCGTGATTTTACAGAGACAGTTTTAGGTTTCTACAGGAAAATAAAAAGGGTTTTTCTCTTAGCTTCGACATGTTTTTGTAATTCTCATCGGTGAGAATGCTAGGAATTGAGTTGCGAACCTGATGTTTAAATTTCACGATGATCCGATGGTGAATGAGTTCGAGATTATCGTTTTTCTGAGATAGATTTGATGGTGTGCGGGAAAAGAGAGATTTTTGGGAGGAGAAGAAATGAAAACGAAATTGAGAGAAAGAGGAAGCATACCTAACACTATTTATAGTTAGGATACTCATAACCTATTATTCACCCAATTTATTTATTTTTATTATTTTATAAAAACAAATTCTATTTTATTTCTTATCAAATGAATATCTTTTTTATTTTCTCTTAAATCATTATTTTAATTAATAAATTTATTTCTTCTTATTTATTTAATTATAAAAACCTCATTATTTTTCTAAAACTCTATTTATTTTCAAATAACAATCCTTTTTAAATTAGTTTAAAAAAAATACACAAAGCCTCAAATTGAGGTTTATAGAATATGTTTAAAGACCAAATAATGTCAGATAGATGTACATTGGTCCCCTACATCTCAAATCAGTGCAGATCGATGCCCTATAACTCAAATTGGGGACTTTTGGTTCTCTCAATTGATAATCTAGATATGAAACAATAGAGTTATTGTGCATAATGTTTAAAAACACAGCTGTGCATTTCTAATATGTATAAAACATAGGAGCTGCGTATATTGTGTAACTATTAATTTTCTGTAATAGAGATTATTAGCAAGATTAAGTTTCTTATGTTTAGATAAGCGTACCTGTTGCATTTGTTTTAGCATCTTGATATAGATCTTCTTGTATTAGGGAGATTTTTGATTTTCTTTAACTTCGAGGTATGCCCTGTTTATTATTGTATCATTTTGGGTTTAATATAATTTACATTTTTCAAAAAACAAAAAATAGGAGCTGTGTATATTGTGTAACTATGGATAATTTCAAGTTAATTTCAACTTTTTAAACCAATTGTAACCGAACGTTGTTACAAGAAGGGGTACCAAAGAAATATTTTCAAACAGAGGGAGTCATTGTGTTATTCAAGTAAAACATAAGGGTGTTACTGTAATGTGTTTTTTTTATATATATGAATTATTTCATTAGTTAACCAATTTTTACAATATAAAACTTTTTTCTTCATTTTTCAAACCTATTTTTTATGACTTTATATCCTTGTTCTGGTATAAGAAACTTATACAACATGACTTCAACTTGTGAATTTTCTTTTGCATGCAAATTTTTCTTGTGAATTTTTTATGCACAATTTTTTTTATGAATTTTACAATTTCTTTTACAATATTTTCCTGCAAAATTTGCTGTGATTTTGTCAAAAATATAATTATTTCCTTAAATTTATTGTAAAATTCATAGATATTTTAGTTTTTTTTCGTATTCTCGTACAAATTTTGCTTTATATAAAAAATGCATAACATCTCTTGCAATATTTTTCAAAAAAATTTCAAGTTTTTTTTTTATTTAATAGCAAACATAGATATATAAGTAACGAAAAAAGAGAAATCTAAAAGAGTGTTATGAATAAACAAATATTTTAAAAGATATTTAATTAAAATAGTTATTAAATACCTAAAAATATCCATAAAAAATTATATTTAATTTATATATTCTCTTAATTATATTGCTCTCTACAAAAATTCTGATTCCACCGCTAGCTACTGACTACTGAGTGCTAACATTCATTGACAGAATTTAGTTGGTTCTCTTTATTGAGTCGATGTGCCTAGTTATATCAGAATTGGACCTTCAAGTCAAACTCAATAAATTTTCATAGTTCTCGTTGGCAAGGACAACAACACACGAATTTCCTTATGGAACAACATTGTAACCTCAAGTCCAGTTTCGTCTCATCATCTCTTTGACATTATTATTCAGCTAGGGCAGCACCATAGAGATGAAACCTAGCTAGCTTTTTTGACTCATAACTTCTAAACAACATCAAACTTACACTGCACAAGAACAAATGCTAAAAGGCGCGCTCTATATGAATTCTAAAGCTAAAGACAATCCATATCACATGGCTAGAAAATTTAGGGGAGGTAAATTATTCATGTATAAAGAGAATAAATCCCTCAAAGCCGACTAGAAGCTCCACTCTTCTGATTTTTGTTGCACATCCACAGAAAATACTCAACCCTAGCTATGCTCTCATCAATTGCTACTATATTATTATTTGATTCATGAGTATATGATGGTGTACGAATAAGTTAAATGAGCTTTTACTTGAATTTAATTTTTTTTGTTGGGGTTAGTTATTTGTCCTAGCCTTGAAATAACAACACTATTAAGAGTGTTTTTCATGAGGATTTAGTTTACTTTTAAAAAATATATGCTTTCTAGAATAGTTTGAGACCACTAAGTGGGTGAATTAATTGATGTGAGATTATTTCAACTTAATATGAGGTCTTTAGTTTAAATCCTGGATATGTAAATGTGTTAAATATTGAAGGGAAAGTTTTATCATCCATAATAATTTTATCTAACTCGAACAAAATTATCTTTGATAACTAAATTGTAAATTGTAAAGATTAAGAGTGTGTTTATGTCTACATTAAAGAAGATGCAATGCAAAAGCTAAAGATTAAGAGTGTGTTTATGTCTACATTCATGTAACTTCATTATTAATTTTTGCATTAGAAGTTAGAACATGCATGTTTTCGTTCGACGTGGTTTTAACGCGTTTTCAAACACTCTAATTCCTTGAAGAATTAAGTCGATCGACTTCTTTAAACAAATATTCTTTTATACATAGAAGTTTGATATATGATTGAACTCTCTGACTGTATGTTTAAGAAAGCATGGTTATATCTGCTATAACAATAATACTATATGATACCATGTTGTATTTTTTGACCAAGCGAACTTCCATGCTGCAAAAGTGCAGAGGAAATGATGCAATGCAGTGTATGCTTCTGTGTAAACAACCACTTGTCCAACCACATGAACAAGCTAACTCTATTCCGCGAGTGTTTATTTTTAAGTTACGTTGAATAATTGGGATATGTGTCTTATAAATTTATCTTATTTATATATTTATGTTAAAACATATATTTTAAATTAAAAATAAGAGAATTAATTGTTTAACGTCAAAACAAAATAAGGATTATCATTAAGAGTACGTTGATTACTTGACGCAAAATTATTTCTATTTAATTTGATAAGTATTATCAATTTTTAATTTTAAATATGTAACTGTATTAAATATATGAAAAAAAAATTGTATATAATAATTTTACTATATTTAACCATGGTTATCTCTAATGAAGGATGTTTGTGTTTTTTTAATATATAAAAGAAAAGAAAAAAAAGACTGTCTTCACCCTCTTTCGCAACTCCAAAAGCAACCATTTTAGATGCTAAAAGGGAAAAAAAGCAAACAAATCAAAGACAACCAACAAATTCCTTGAAGAAAAAGACAAAGCAGAAAGGATAAGTCAATAAATTAGATACGCGCGTATCCATAATTTAATTTGCAATATATATTGCCGTAAGTATATTATTTTCTATAGCAAGATTTATATTGACTCACAAGTGATGATATGTTTTGTTCTTAAAGAGCAATGCTATATGGTACCAAATATCACTCTGCGAATTTCATACAAAAAAGTGGTTATAAATAATTGGTTTAAATATATAAACTAAAGAATAAAAAAAGGAAAAGTTTGACGGAAATCACACACACAAAAAACCAGGTTTGGTTGCGTACAGCCGTAAAGTCTATGAGGGGGCTAGAAGCCATGGAAGCAACTTACGGGAAGCTACAGAGAAAACTGTAAATAGGTTGCAATAAATGACCATGAGAGAAGAGAGAAAAGTAACAGAGGAGGAGAGAGAAATTAATTTTTAAAAATAATAAGTAAAATTATTGTGATATTCTTAAATAAATTTATTAGAACAATAGAATGTATTGTGTTTTTCTGTCACACACACTTTCCAAGACAAAGTCAACTTAAATTTTCATGTCAACAGGATATTAAAAAAAATGGGCTAGAGTTCTTCAGAAGTTATAGCATACTTCTTCGATCTGTATCTCGTTATAAGATATAGCAGTTAACTAATTTTTATTAATTAAAAAATTAATTAATTTAATTATTAGCATTAAATTTATTTATAATTATAATGTTTTTTTTAAAGTTATCCTTGATTTTATTAGAAACCTATCATTTTCTCCAATTTTTATAGGAGAGAAAAAAAACAATTCATGGTATTTTAGTAAAATATAATTTATGCACAAGAGAAATGAAATAAAAGTCTTATAATAATAGATAAAAAAATTTGTTAATTATGTCTTATAAATAAAAATAAAGAGAGTAATATATTGGTCGACCACTTAAAATTAATTAATTATTAACATTACTATTAGGAATGTGCAGTTAGGTGCATGCAATGCATGAAGTAGTGAAGGATAAGTGATGGTGCATACGGGTCAATGTTGGATTAAGGAAAGATTAGGGGTTTTAATGGTATTCGTATGGTTGTTTTTTCAACATTGGCATGCATGGAATGTTGCATGAGATACGAGTAGAAAGAGAAGAGTTTTGTTTTGATTAGAGAAAGAAAAAATTTCATGGTGAGGTGTTGTATAGTTTGAATTTGTTACGGGTAAAAAGATTAGGGGTTTATTTTCTTGATTTTAATTTGGATAAATAGTTATTTTTGTTTCTTAATATATCAAATATTGATAAATTTATTCTTGAATATATCATTAAATTCTTTCATTAACAAGAAAAAAATTAATAAATTGATAGATTTGTGACATTTTTTATTTTTAGAAACTAAAATTTGAATTTTTATTTTTTAAGATGAATTTATTAACATTTTACACGTTCAAAGATAAAAATAATTATTAAAATTTCCGTCTAGAAAAATCTCATCTAATCATCTCTGTCAAGAAAAGAAAAATGAAGATATTCTTAAAATCTAGAGCACCTTAGTTTGACGGTAGATCAAGTGGTCCTCCATAATATACATGCGACAATTAATGAACATGAAATTGCAAGTGTACGAGAGATAAGTCTACCACATAAATTAAATACAGATACTGTCCAAGGTTGTTAGCCGCTGGGGCGTAGAATTCTTTTTTTTGCAATTTGCCATGCTAGTTCTATGCATACACTACACAATAATAATGCATGCCTTTTGAAATGTCCATGTTAATAACTACTTTGTATCCATCAAGTGACAATCTTGAAGTTATGGCTACTAAAAGTGACATTAATGTATTTACGTCAGACAAAAGAGGTCAATATTAAATAATGTTGGCCAAATTGATGCCAAAAAAAAAAAAAGACAAAACAAAGAAGTGATTGGTAGTCTCTCTACAATAGGCAAATTGACCAAAGTGAGTTCTTTTTAGAAACTTATTCCCAAAAGGGGTATATTTTAAAACTTTTATCGGAGGGGGTCAATTTTCAGAGGAATTTCACCCGTGGAGTTGGCGAGTTGGACACATGACAGTAGTTGGGGAAACTCGCCAGTGAAGATGGCGAGACACGGTTCACGTGACGGGTTCCGCCATTCGTAATGGAGATTGCCAGGGGATTCCTCATTCAATTTTAAACATTTTGACATATTATGGGCCTCAAACGGACATTCCTATCCAAAGTTATACCCATTTCAAGTTAAAAAAAATTCCGTAAAAAAATTATTTCGCCAATATGAATGGCGGAACCCGCCACGTGGACGTGTCTCGTCATCTCCACTGGCGAGTTCTTCCAGCTGCTATCACGTGTCCAACTCGCCAACTCCACTGACAAAATCCCTTCAAAAATTGATCCTCTCTGCAAAAAGTTTCGAAACCGATCCCTTTCGAGAAAAAATTTCTAAAAGGAATCCGCTTTGGTCAATTTGGCTCATTGTGTGCCTCCATCATTCCAAGGAAGAAAATCAATGATGGACATAACACTATTTTCAATATGATTTGTCGACGTGGAAGTTTTGAAATTAGGGAACATAACATAGCCATTCGAGCGCGCGCAAACGCGGAATCATCAACGCTTGAGTTTCTCTCAACTCAGAAATCGTGTCTTCACTCTTCACTTAGCTACGAAGCGTTCGCAATGTCTGCAAGCAAATCCGGTTCAAGAAAGCGAGCATCCGAATCCGAACGCGCAAAATCTGACAAGAACAAGCGATCAGCCACGGATAACTTCGATCTCGATTTGGATTTCGATCTCTCAGAGTTCGTATTCGATCACTGCTTTTGCTTTTTCGTTATTTTTTTTTCGGAATCGTTCTTACAGTTTCTTATATTGTGCGAATCTGCAGTGACATCAAAGGAATCGTCTCGGCGCTGCACCTTATCAGAGACAAGGCTCAGAAGGACGGTCAGAAGAAGAACGAAGAGACTATTTCCAGGTACCTGAAACGATTGCGTTTCGATCGTATCTGAAACTTTTGTTTTACTGTCGTTTGAACTTCGAAATATTGCGCCTGGAACGATTTGAACGAGTGAAAGGATTTACCGATTTTGATTCTGATTTTTAATTGTTGCTTTACTTCTGTTTCCGTTTAGATCTTCTTTTATTCGGTGAATTGTGATTCAAAAACATGCTTATTACTGTGGACTTGTAAATTTTCCAGAAACATCCATCGTAAAATTGAATTCAAATGAAATTATTTTTTTAACCAATGGAACTATAGAATTTGATACAATTACAAGCACTGTTGTATTTTATTTTCTTATTATTGTTTGCATAATCATTATTTTTAGTGATTGGTGCTTTTTTGTTTGTGATAGTGTGGGTTCTGAGGTTAAGTCTATGATCGAGGGATTGAGGTCAAAAATTGAGAAGGACAGGTAAATTTGAAGTCAAAACTACATGTCGTTTATATTTTTTTGTTTCCACTGTTTCAGTGTATTAAAGAGCGTATTGTTCTTGCAATGTCAGGCAAAGCTTTGCTAAGGCGCTTTCAAAGAGTTCCAAAGAGGTTTGTAGAGGATGAGGGTTTTACT
Organism: Glycine soja; assembly: GCF_004193775.1. Lineage (NCBI taxonomy): Eukaryota > Viridiplantae > Streptophyta > Magnoliopsida > Fabales > Fabaceae > Glycine > Glycine soja. The sequence continues at coordinate 38,639,286 of NC_041008.1, forward strand.
TTTTTGTATGATATTGTTAACCGTTTCATAATTAGGAAGGGAATTGCGTGTTGTTCAAAACTGGTTTAATCATTGCTGTGTGTGATTACAAGCATGCAGTATGAAAGTTCATTGAAGAATGAAACTGCCAAGTTTCAAGCATTTCATGAGAATTTTTGCAAAGAGAAAGCCACTTCTCTGCAAGCCCTGAAAGGTACTCCCTGAAACATTGTCATTGGTGGACTAATTAGCTCCACGAGTGATATCTTAATATGATTCTTTTGACAGTTTCTGAAAATTGAAATATATACTATAGCGGTGGTAATTTTGAAATAAAGTGTTGCTTTTGAAATAAATGGTAATAGTGGTAATTCATCTTATTTATGTGATATAATCATACTATTTGCTGATTAGATGCTAACTACTTCTGCCAATTTGATAGATATTATCTCCAAATTTGAAGAGGAAAAGGAAAAGCTATTTGTGAGATATGAACAACTGAGTAAGCTACGCCAATTAATCTGTCTTTATGAATATAGAAAACCGCTATCTGATTTCAATAATTTTATTTTCTATAAAATTTACGAATATTTTAGGGAAGAAGGAAAGAGTTATGATATCTGAACAAGAAAAAGCCTGCAATCATAAAATTGCCCAACTGGAAGACTCATTGAGAAAGAAGAAACAGGTAAATTAAGCAGTGGGATCTACATTTTCAGTTTCATTATGTCCTTATCTCTCTTTGATTCATGTTTCATATATTATTAACTCGGGTATAAGCACTTCTTATTGATTATTTCTGTCACACAGGATGATAAAACTTTCAGCATTCTAAGGAAAACTCTTGGTTCATTCTTGGAAAGTACCTCGGACGAGGATTTCCCTCCAGATGATTGAGACTGCAATGCACAGAGATCATTTGATGAAGTCACAATCACGGATTCTGTTTATTTCACTGGAAAACGTAATCATAGATAAACTCGAGATCAACTCTCTTTAAATAGTCCCACTTCATTCTCTAATTACAATCAATTGTTAAAAATATAATCCTTGCGACAGATATTCAGTGCAATATTTGGTTATATTAAGATATATTTTCTGAGTTTGTGGCAATGTTGCAGCTGTTTCTCTATATATTTACTGGCTACCATGGTTGCTGATTCTGATTAAATTCCTGCCCCTAAGTCTGAGCCGCATAGCTAATAGAAAACCATTTGTTTTCAACGCCTCTTATTTCTTTGACTATACTAATCAGGTACGAGTGATTAAAATAAAATAGCCTAGATCATTCTTATACAAATGGTTAGGATTGGTTTAACAATTTTCATCTCTCCACACCTCTCTCATCGGTCATAAAATCAAATAGTCGAACAACATAAAAGATACCGATAAGAGCTAGTAATTTGTTCGAGTCGATGGGTAATTACAATTGTCGACAGAAGCGGTAAATGTATTGAGGTGAGAATGACAAATAACGGAAACCGAGCCTACAACTTTTAAGTTTTAACATGAACAATGGGTTGTGACCAAATATAGTTATTTTCTAGAATCAGGAGAAACGGTGAATTGAGGGAAAAGAGAATCAATCATGAACATTATTTCAAAATATTAACATTATATCTCTAGCTCAAATTACGACAGCTAAAACCAATGCATTCTTAGAATTTAGAAAATTTGAATTGTGTTAAAAGATTGGGCTAGCAATGAATGAATGTGCTAAAAGAAATTTAGTTACCTAATAGTATGAGTTCAGTACCTTTATTACCAGTACATAATCAGAGGTAACATTATCACCGATGAAGAAGTAATTATTAAACAAAAATTAAAAAACCAACGCATTCTTAGAATTTAGAAAATTTGAATTGTGCCAAGATATTTCAATATCAATACTGCTTTTAAAAATGGAACTCCCCCTATAGATGTCCTATTATTTTTTTCCCAAACAATCCAAGTTTAGATTTTTAGTGTAACTAAAAACAGGAGAAATTTGCCATTTTGAAGTAACTCAAGCCCATATTAGTCTTAAAATTTCTTTCTGTGAAGGAAAAATTTTACATGATTTTCAAATATAAAAAAGAAAAGCTAAGCTGCCATATCATATTTTTTTTTTTTACATTTCAGATCTTCAAGTAAATATGAAATTCAAGGGGATACGAATGAAAAAGAAGGGTGCAAGCAGGAATAGAAGACTCTCAAGTGAAACTTCATCTTAAAAATTCTGGTGAAATTCCAAAACTTTACATTAATAAATAATTCCTTAAGGATGCGTATCTCAATAACAAAGCAATTTTGAGATTGGTACATGAATCCTCATACCTAATTTGTTTGATGTACAAGGATGATCCATCTACTAGGCCAACGGACAGGCCACTAACAACCAGTTTTTGGAGGAGATGGCTTCCTTTGTTGTACAGACCATGGAGGCCGCTTGTTGTGTGCCTGCACAAAAAACCATGAGTGAAATTATTGTTTAAATGAAAAATATTAGTTGTTTTAGGCAACAAATTCTATAGCATTTGTAGGGAGACTTAGAATTGAATTAAAAGAATCGGGTCTGACTACGAAAGAATAAATTCCACTTTATTAAGCACATATCGTTGAGCCTAAAGAATGATTAAATAATAAAATCCCTTACAATAGCAAAACACTCAAGTTCCCTTTAACTTGGATAACATAAACCTTAACCCTTAAGGGTTCATTTGGTAACTGGGATAGGATAAACTATTTTAACCTGTTTTAATCCACAGTTTAGTCAGTTAATGAGATAAAATAAGCTTATTAGATCACTTACAATATCCTATTCTTTAATTAAAAATTAACCCAGTTGAGGGGGCTGAGATACAAAGTGTTACAATGACATAAGGCCAAAATTCTGCTATATAAACATGCCATTGCAGCCTATGGCACCGTCATAGTGGGCCTCCCTTCACAAATTGCCTATGACAGTTGGCCAAAAAATCTGTCGCGCCATTCCACATGGTAGCCATGGTGCTGCCATTTAAACACATTGGATACAAACTTATCATGACAACATAACAATTTTTCTTCCCTCTCAACCATGTGCTATACACTGTTCTTGTTTCATTCGCAACCATCTCTTAACCCCCCTCTCTCCCTTGTATGAGACATCTGATCTGTCAAGCCCTTACTATTATTTTGTATTTTTTTCTGCAAAATGTAGGAAGTGTAAAATTGGATTTGGATTGGAAGCAAAGTCTGGTGATATAAATTTGGCTCAAAAGTTCAGTTTTAATCATCACATCTTGATGGATTTACAGCAACGTATAGGAAATTTTCATTACTTCTCTTGCTCATTGAAGGGGTTTTTTCTAATTACTTTTTCTGCAAGTTATGGTTAATGGATTAGGTAATTTCTTTTAGTTCAAATATGGTAGTTTCACTCTAAAAACTTTATGTTGTGGTGCTATTATTATTATTACTACCTAGCCATCTGATGTGCGAATGCATGTCCCTGTTGATTGCCTACTTCTTAGTTACCTAAGACAAACCTGGTGTTAGCTCAAATGTCACTTCTTTACCTGATATCTAATAAAGTATTGTTAGAAAGTCAATATTTATGTCATTAACCAGAGTACATGCAGTCTGCCTTAATGCATTGCCAACAATTTGTTTTGGTACCCAATTGAGCATGGCAATCTATTTTGGTTTGAAAAAGTAATCTCCCACCCCATTATCTGTAGTCGATGTGGGATCTCAACACACCCAAGATTAGACATTTGGAGCATAGACAAAAATGTGGATGGCCCAATAATAATACCCCCTCATGCCTAGAAATAGACATCTAGGGCATAGACAAATATGGGTAGCCCAATAATGGATCTAAGATAGGCTTTAATACCAACTTAGAATTTAGGCTTATGTTACGGACGCAAGCACAGGGTGGAAATAACAACCTAGCTTCGAGGGCTAGAAACCTCTATAAGAGAGAAAGATAAAGAAGAAACTTGTATTAATTTTCTGCTATTTCAAATACCAGCTGGACGCTTATTTATAACTAGTTCAGGGATGAATACAACGAGGGTGCATGGGGGAGTAACAGACAACAATGGAATATCATAACAGAAATGGTGCATGAATGAGGTAAGGAGCAAACAGCAGACAGCACGATCTCTATCTTCCAATGAGGGCTTGCCAGGTCATGATTCCGTTAGATGTAATCCACCAAATGTCGGGTGGGTGGCTCTTGCATTTGGGACGTTGGTGACCACCTTCCATGGTGCGTTGCAGGATAAGGACTTGTTTCCTAACAGCTTAGAACCTAACTCAGCCCGATAAAACTGACTTGAAAGGTAAAAATTTCCCGAGTCTTATGAAGATTACATTGGTCATATCTCTAGTTGATGTGGGATTTCAATAATAATCAATATATAGTTTATTCATATCCTACCACTATCCAGTCCACCTCAAATAGATAAGATAAATAATACTATCCTATGAGTTATATTGTATGCATAGGATGAGAGCGGATTAGGATGCTATCCTATCTAAATTTTATCCAAGTCTCACATCCTATCATATCTTAGCCACCAATTGGGCCCTAAAGGTTTCAAATGAGTAGTTCTATTTAGAGTGAATACCACTATAACTACATAGAGAACACTAGGTATTTAGCAGCATGTATTTGGGTGTCTTTTTTCCTGCATTGGATTCATGCTCTCCAGTATTTGAAATTCCAAAATAAATCAACCATTAACAGCAATTTGAATAGAATTTGTACACATACATACATGGTCCTTCATCCATTAAGTCAACCACAATATGTAGATATTATAGTCTTTGTAATTGTGCATTCTAACTTTTATTCTGCATGCTGGAGACATTTTTTTTTGACAGAACTTTCAGGGGTTATGTATAGTGACCAATTGACATATGACCAATTCTATATTAATTTCATGATATATCTGGAAAACCAAACCCTGTCTCAAAAAAACTTAGAAGACTATATTTTTCAAACAAGTACTAAATACATAAACAGTTAACATACCCCAATTTCTGTCACAAATCGGCATGATGAACATCTAACTTGTGAAGCACCATATGGGTACATCAGCAATACCGCACAACTGCCACACTTAACTTGCCCAACCTGATCAGCTGTAATGAAGGAATGGATTATTAATATAAATAGCTTACCACACAAAAAAGATAATGCCATATATCATATGTAATATTTTGAACAAGAAAGTAAGGCAACTTCAAGAAAATAGAATACAATTTCATAGGTGAAAACTGAAAACTTCAAAATATGAAGGATTTGATGTCAGTACATAATGTATCACCAGTCATGGAGATTTACCATAGTAAAATACAACCATACCAAAAACTCAAGTCGAAAACTTGAATCATGATACAATCATCAAATCCAAATGTGATTGGTCATTGGTGTTTGGCCAGCAACCAATCTATGAAGACCAGAATTTTCTTTGAGAAAAATATTATAAATTTTAACAAATACACAAGATTATTAACACAAGCTTTAGAGCACACAAGTACATATCACAGGTGAAGCATAAAATTGCTCATGAAAGTGGGTGTTTAAAAGAGCTTCTACCAGGTTTATCTTATCATATAAGCACTTAAGTAGAAAATTGAAGGTATTCAGTTAAGATTATGAAAGTTATTTATGACCCTCCTATAAGCTTACTGAATCACACACTTATGACATAAGCTTTCATCTCATTTTCATGCGATAGGCTTTGCTGAAATAAACAATTAAATTGTTTATCCAAACTTGCCCCATCAAATGCACAAAACTGATCTTGAAATGCAAAGTAGAGACTCAGAGCAAACAGAAAGATAAGTAACCTTCTAATACAATGTTGACAGTCTGACAGCATGAACATTTGACATGTTTGGCACCTCGTGGATATGAAAGCAGGCGACGACAAGAACCGCAAACCATTTGAGCCCAACCTGTTCACAAAGCTTGCCAGTCAGAGTGATCAAGTTAATACCCAATTTCATGCAATGGTGATCAAAGACCAAAATAAAAAAATCAAGGACTCTTTCAGGGATATCTCAAATACAATCCAGCAACACACAACACAATCAGTCAATCACTTTCTTTAACCCTTTCACTGACTTCAAGCTACAAAAATTGCAACATTGCATTCAAAGCCCTTTCTGCAGGTGTTATTCCTTATTCAAAAACCATCTATTTTAGAAACAAATTAACCTGGATGACGAAGCTATTAGCTTGAGAAAAAGTAAAGCCTAACTCAATAACACAACACTTGTGCCTCACTGTGCCGTGATAGAAAATGAAATACATATTCCTATAATCAGATTCACTTAGAGGCCAAAAAAAAAATGGATTGCATATTTTAAAGTTCAATAGTTCAGAAGACAAAGGCACTTAATTTAATCTGCTTAATTGTGCAGTAGCTGATTACGCATGAATAATTAAAAAAAGTTTAGAAATTTCTACATAAAAGTCAAGTGGGTATCCTTGAATATTAAAAGTTTCAAACGGATGAAAGCAAACCAAGTAGTAGATGTGTGAGTGACGAAGATAAAAGAAAAGTAATAGAAAATAGTGAATAAAGGGTTTTGAAAAGAAAAGTATTAACTGACCGGATGGACGTGGCGGTGGCGGTGGCTGAGCGGGGAGAGGTTGCCATCCCGGAGGTGGACCTTCATCATCTTCTTCTTTCACTGTTTGTTGACTTTGCATCTTCCTCGCTTCGCTGCTAAGTTCCACAACCTCCCCCTTTCCCACCCTTCACTTTTTATTTTGGAGCCATGAAATGAAGCTACCAGTCATGGTTCGGGTTTATCAAATATTCTAGATGCAAATTGATGGGTATTGATCGGTTTGGGCAGATTTGATTATTTCTTTTTCTTTTATAAAAAAAAATGAAATTGATAATTTGCATTGGAATTGGATTAAGCCTATCATATTTGGGTGGGCAAATAGCAAAATTCATATTAGACTGAGATTTCAAGATAAATTAGCACATCAAAAATATAAATTTAGATAATAAATTATATTTTTAGGAACAAATTTGACATTAAATTATAAAATTTAAATATTAATTGTTCATTGAATTATCTTAATGACTAATTTATTATATTTTTTACATATTTAAAAACTAAATTTAAATTTTTTATCTTTTACAAACTAATTCATTAATATCTTAACAATACCCCTTATTAGACATAACTCTACCCTTTCTAATTTGGATACTCTTATTCCCCCTTAAGTTGGAATACATCACACTAACCCTCATTCATTAATTATTGGAGTTAATGACTTTGATGAAATGACTAACAAGTCCATGTCTTTATCTTGTATACTCTAAAAAAGGAGCTTTGACATTTTATTGTGTGTTTTGACATTTGACTTTCTTATTGATGCGTTGCATTTCATACTATCCTTAGTAGGTGATACTTTAGTTAGAAAAAATTTCATTATTTGACATTTAGGACTTAGTTATAGCATCTTTTCATTGATTTCGCATTCTTTGTGAAACTTGTTATGCGTTGGGTGTTTTTGTGATGCAGGAGTGAATATTCCAGAAGGAAGAAAGAGACATTAGGTTGCTTTGGATTGAAGTTGGGAAGTTGGGAGATCTCATGGAAAGACGAAACTTGACACCTAAAGCTTGATATAAAAAATTGAATCAATCAGTTTATAAACAACAATTTAATGACAGATTATTTTAAGAATGGTAAATTAAAAACAGTGAAAATAATTCTTGACTCAATTAATTTCCTATACAATTCCTAACATAACATCCAAAAATAATTGTCAAATTAATTGTTGACTCAAATAGTTAATTTCTTACCCTTTGTCATGACAACTAAATATCAATTGGTTTCGGCAACTATTTGAAACAACAATTAAATAAGAAATTATCGTATGACCAAATTAACGAAATATTTAATGCTGAAAAAGGAAATGACGAAAAATTTGAAATTAATTTATTCAGTTTTTTAGAATTTAATTTCACCAAATTCATATGTAATGTTATTTAAACACACTAATCATACTGAAAAACACACCAATCTTCTTGGCTTTTTCGATTAAAACCTTTGTCTTCATGCCCTCAATAATAATGACACCTAAATGTGAAAATCTTTCCAACGTTCATATGTCAAGAGAGACATGGAGTTTGATTATTACATCGTCAGACTTTGGCAAATCACGAACTAAAATAAAATAAAATTATCTACTCCATTAATATGGTTCTTATGGACCAAAATATAAGTTAATCATGCATATTACTATTATTAGTACCGCAATATTATGTATAAAAAAACAATCCTCAACTAGAATGATGTTTCCTTATTTGTTGGAGAATATTAGTATCGCAATATTTCAATTATAAATTTTACTGTTTTTCTTCTACCTTTCTTCTGTTGAAAAATGACTTCTTTTTGTTTTTGTCTTTTTTCCCATTGAAATAAATACATATTTATTTACATATTGTCTTCTTTTAGTTATAATTTGAGTTTCTAAAGCAAGCTATTTGAGAAGTTATATACACAACAATTTAAGTTAGCGAGTCCTGAACTCTCGATTAACTAGGTTCATGAAATAATAATTTTAATATTTAAAAGGTATCATTTTCATTTAATATAAAGACTGAAAAAATTGAACAAGAATGAAAATTTAAAATAGAATATTTTATTGTTAATATATATATAATATCTTAAGAGAAAAAAAATACTCTCAACGTTACTATTGCTCTAGGTTTTGTAGAAACCAAAAGACGATACAAAGAAATGATATCACACTTTGATCGCATTATTTTTAATTCAAGTTTAATTTAATAAAAAATTGACGATATCATATTACGGATTTGATGAGGATTGAAAAACTTAGACTTGACTTTAACATATCTTCATAAACCACTTTATTGTATAGTAACAACACCAAAGAAACTTTTATTCTAATATAATCACCTATAAAAAATTGAATATGTAATGTTATTTTTTTTTTGTTAGATCAAAGACCATGGCTATTTCCCAACTTATTGAGTCAAAAAAAATTAAATCCACAAATAATGCATTACACCTCTGTCTTATGAGGATTTTACGCATGAAAAAAAATAATCAAACACAAATTATCTTTTAAATAAATTATTCTCCCACTATAAATGTAACAAGACCTTATGTCAAATTCTTGAATTTGTGTAATGTCAATTTAATTATGTTAAAAAACAATTTAATAGGACATAAATATACTTCTTCTTTATGAAAGGAAATAAATATATGGCACAAAAATAATTTGACTTTACAATTTTTTTAATATGGACTAGATTTCAGAAAATAAGAAAAGTTAAAATAGAAATAATCAAATTATGAAAGTAATTTAAATTAATGACTGACATTTTTTCACTCAAATCTTCTTACTTTTTTTTAGCATTCTATAGTTTTTTCTTAATTTATTTAACAATATAAAATATGTTTTTGTTATAAATATATTCTTTCCCTAATCTGTTATACAATAATAGTAAAAATTAATGGACGAGAGAATAATCAACCCGAAAAAAGAGTATAGCTGTTGTTAAACCTAATTTGCCCTTATTATAATCATCTTATACGACATGTTGCCTTTTAATTAGAGTGAGATAATACATGCATAAAACCCTCAAATCCCAAATACAAATCCATTTGACTCACCATTTGCATAGCATAAATATTTTGCGCTTTTCCTTTCTCCTTCCCTTTTACCTCTGGTAAAAAATCTCTTGACGATTTTTTTTTTCTGTATTTTTTAGTGTAAGGGCAAGAACCCTATGTTTTTTCATTGAATTTATTAATTAAAAATCTCTTCACGATTAGGGATTCCTTGGTTTGCCAACTTTCAAAATTATAATAGACTTATTGACCAATATGGAATATCCTAATTTTCAAAATATACGAGCGAGAAACAAGATAGTTATAATACAAAAACCTTCCAATAGAAAAGTTATCTCAGGTATTTATAATCTCCTAATTGATTTCTCCAATTTTTCCAAAGCCTAGCCTTGACCTCTACATCTCTTTATTTTTCTCTCTTAAAATGACTTGACTATTACATTACACAATCATTTGTTTTTTTTTTATAAGTAAATTAAATGTAGTGATATCTCGAAATGAACTTATATTTGTGATTCTCTAAATAAATTTTAATAATTTTATAATTGTATTTTTTTAGATTTGTATCTATATGAGTATATGAATCTAATGTCCTGTGCGGTGCACGAGTTTCTACACAAGTTGATTTCTAAATTCCACATTTTCCCACAACCACTTCTCTATTTTAAACATTAATTAATTCATTCGTTTTAATGTTACCTAAACTACGATTTCACATAGCCAACTACACAATTCCTGCAAAAATGATTTATTAATTACTTAACGATGCCCATCATTTGCTGTTTCTGTGTATAACTTTCAAAATTCAAAATCTTCTAGAATTCTAGCTTTGTTCAATCTCATTCTCTCGCTCATGCTTCTTCCTTTCCCAATTAAAGCTTGTTTCAAACAGCACTTTTCTTTGATGTTTAATTGTTTAGTGAAGGTTCAGGATTTGTTTTTCTTCCTCTTATTTTAGTAAATTTCACATTAAGGTACTGTTTGTCTTTTCTATCCAACTTCTTCCTAGTTTTTTTCCCTCTTTATTTTGTTTTGTTACTTGTAGCTTCTTGGTTGGCATGAGCATGGACATAAGAGTTTAAACTTTACCTTTAATACTTTATCAACTGCTTTTCCTATTTTTACATGTCATGTAAGTCAGCATATGCTAGTATCACAAATAAAGTACACGTTTGATTTATTAAAAAACATAATAAAGTATTTTAATTTATACTATTTTTATACAGTTGTACATAAAAAATAAAAAAAATGTTATATATATATATATATATGTAGAAATTAAAATGCTAGGTAACTACTAAGCACTAATTATGGAATTAGAAAAGATTTACTTACTAAGTGTGGAATTAGAAAAGATTTACTTACCAAGTGTGAAAAAAAGAAAAGAAATATTGTTTATTAATATTGTGAAACGACAATTAAAATATAAAATACTAAAATATTGAATAAAAAAGAATGAAAACGAGTAGACGAGTAGCCAAATAAATGGAAGTAATAAATATGCCTGTACAATCACAGGAAACAACCTCGAAATTCAATGAGGTAGGTAGGTGAATAGGTGATCCAACCTCCTAGTCCTGTTTCTTAAGTTCCTGTCCAATTTAGCATGATAGTTTTTTTTTTTTTTCCTGAGAATTTACTATGGTAGATAGAAATTATGCAAAAAAATCCTAATACAGTACTCCTGCTATTTTAATAAGATATATATTTTTAATTTTAGTAAGGTAAATTCTTAACATACTTTAAATTAAATATTAAATAGGTACAAGCTTTAGTTTTTATTTCAATAATTTATTCACTAACATACTTTGAATAAAATAAAAATAATCACATTCTTATTTAAAAAAGAAAAAGTACTTCGTAGATACCTTGTCCCAAATAATACACACTCTTACTTTCTAGGTTCCTAGTTAGTGACCTAGTTATTATTTCACTTGCTGACAAATGTCTCAGCTATCATAATCAACTTGGTTTGAATACATGTCTTAGGTAAACAATTAGTTTTAATTTTTGCTACACTTTAGAGGGCCACTAAATGAAACCATATATTGGCTACCTAATACTTCTCTCTCTAGCTAACACACAAATATATATGCACTGCATATTGTGTTCAAATTGTGTGTTTTAAATAAAAACTTGTTCGAGCAGAGAGCCATTTTTTTTTGTTTTTTGTGATAAACTCGATCATCAATTTCAAGGCAGTGTCCTCCATGGCCAAGACCAAGAGACTCCTCACACTTTTTCTAAGGTTCCTTGCCATTGGAGCAACTATAGCAGCAGTGATCGTTATGGTGACAAGCCATGAATCTACTGAGGTCTTCAACCTAACCTTCACTGCCAAATATAGCAACGATCCAGCATTCAAGTGAGATCCTCTCCCCTCCCATTTTTTTTTTCCTTTTTTCTAAAGAGAACATGTTATAATCTCTAGTTATTTTTACGTGTGTATGACAACAACAAAGTTTAAACCTAAAACCTTCTTTTTTTTATCGGTCAATGTTAGTTATTAATTTTTGTAGTAGAAGATTAGAACTCACGTTCTTTTTCTTTTTTTTTTTTCTCTTTTTCCTTCACCAACTAGCTAACCTTATAATCTCTGAATGACCTTATACAAACTACTCAAATATCTCATTAGACTGATGACCCTAGCGGAGTATTTGTAGTTACTACTATATGCATTACAAATTGACTTCCATTAGTTTATTCCCCATATGTTTTCTGAATATATAGGTACTTTGTGGTAGCAGAAGCCATAGCATGTGGATACAGCCTAATTCTCCTCTTCACATGTTCCCAAACTTCACTTGGGCGTTTGGTTCTGATCCTTGATGTGGTAATAATATTATTATATATCAGCAACCCCTTCTGCAATATTGAACCTTTTTGTGTCTTTACAAAAATTAACATCTAGTGCACTTTTTTCAGGTGATAGCAATGCTACTCACTTCAAGCGTGTCAGCAGCACTAGCAATAGCTCATGTTGGCAAGAAAGGCAACACTCATGCTGGTTGGCTTCCAATTTGTGGACAAGTTCCTAAATTTTGTGACCATGTCACTGGAGCTCTTGTTGCTGGTTTCGCTGCAGCTATAATATACTTAATACTTATTTTTTGTCCTCTTTACTCTGCTCAGAACCCCCTCTATCTGTGAAAGTACTAGAAACACAATATACTTAATACATCCATCACCAATCAAGTGTTTTTGATCTACTACGCTTTTTCATATCAAGCATCTTCTGGTTCTAGTTCTTGTCCCTTCACCCCACTTGTACTGATTTATTTATTCATAGATAGATATCAATATCAATACAAAGATCCCTATTAATGGCTTCTTAATTTTAGGACTGCTCATATATACGTGTTCATTAACAGCCAACGAATTTGCTTTTATTTTGGAGGATGATTTCAAACCATCAAGTCCTGGGATCGAAACTAGCATAACATCCAACATATATATATATATATATATATATATATATATATATATATATATATATATATATATATATATATATATATATGTATGCATGTAACAATGTTTCTTTCTACCATATTTAATTAAAACTCAATGCCAAATTTTCAACAGAGATTTGACTGCTTTAAATTGGAAGGATATATATTAAGGTTTAATTCAGTTAGTTGGTTAAGTAAGATATGTAAGTTATAAAATTTTGAAACTTAACCTTAATTTATAAGAATAAAAAAAATTAGGAGTATATCTGTATGTATATTTTGGTGAGAAGATTTAACAAAGGAAATGATGATGGTTAATTGAAAATAATATATCTTTTAGTGACTATCGTTTTATATAACCTAGCCCGTGCATCAATTCTACTATTCTAGTATCTTAACTTTTGAGTTTGAATTCTAAGTAAATAAGTGTATTTTATTATAATGCTCTATAAGAACTTAGATAATTGGATGCGAGATTGTTCTAACCTAACAAGAGATTAAATTTATGAATCATGGATATTCAGTCATATGCAAATTTATTAAATATTTAGATGCAAAAGTTTGTCTTCCATTATGATTCTACTCATCTGGAACTTGAAAAGGATTTCTTCTCATTGAGGATACTTGTAACGAACTAGATACTCATACTCACGATTCAAATTTGAGTGGTTAAGCTGAAATAACTCCGTTCCGACGAGTTTGATGGAAGGAAAAGAAAGGAGAAGAAAATCTGCAGAATACGAAGCAGTGGTAAGTGCAGGCCCGCACCTGAGACGCCTCCAACAAGCCCACGCTCACCTGGTGGTGACAGGCTGTCACCGGAGCCGCGCTCTGCTCACGAAGCTCCTCACGCTATCGTGCGCCGCGGGTTCCATCGCCTACACTCGCCGCCTCTTCCGTTCCGTTTCCGACCCAGATTCTTTCCTCTTCAATTCCCTCATCAAAGCCTCTTCAAACTTCGGTTTTTCCCTCGACGCCGTTTTCTTCTACCGTCGCATGCTACACTCTCGCATTGTTCCTTCCACTTACACCTTCACCTCCGTCATCAAGGCCTGCGCCGATCTTTCCCTCCTCCGACTCGGCACGATCGTTCATTCCCACGTTTTCGTTTCTGGGTATGCCTCAAATTCCTTCGTCCAAGCCGCATTAGTCACGTTCTACGCGAAATCGTGCACCCCTCGTGTTGCCCGGAAGGTATTCGATGAAATGCCTCAGAGAAGTATCATAGCTTGGAACTCCATGATTTCGGGGTACGAGCAGAACGGGCTTGCCAGTGAGGCTGTGGAGGTTTTTAACAAAATGCGTGAGTCCGGGGGCGAGCCGGATTCTGCGACTTTCGTTTCAGTGTTATCTGCTTGCTCTCAACTGGGATCGCTTGACTTGGGGTGTTGGCTGCATGAGTGCATTGTTGGGACTGGAATTAGAATGAACGTGGTTCTTGCTACCTCGTTGGTGAACATGTTTTCACGGTGTGGTGACGTGGGAAGAGCACGTGCAGTTTTTGATTCGATGAATGAAGGGAATGTTGTTTCATGGACGGCTATGATATCCGGTTACGGGATGCATGGCTATGGTGTTGAGGCAATGGAGGTTTTTCATCGAATGAAGGCATGTGGGGTGGTGCCTAATAGAGTCACTTATGTTGCTGTGTTATCTGCATGTGCGCATGCAGGGCTAATTAACGAAGGGCGTTTAGTGTTTGCAAGCATGAAGCAAGAGTATGGTGTGGTGCCAGGAGTGGAGCACCATGTTTGCATGGTTGATATGTTTGGGCGAGGTGGGTTGCTCAATGAGGCATACCAGTTTGTTAGAGGGCTTAGTTCTGAGGAGCTTGTTCCAGCGGTGTGGACTGCGATGCTTGGAGCTTGCAAGATGCATAAGAATTTTGACCTTGGTGTGGAGGTTGCTGAGAATCTCATCTCAGCAGAACCAGAGAATCCTGGCCATTATGTGTTGCTTTCTAACATGTATGCATTGGCGGGGAGGATGGATAGAGTGGAATCTGTTAGGAATGTGATGATCCAAAGAGGCCTTAAGAAGCAAGTGGGTTATAGCACCATAGATGTCGAAAACAGGAGTTACCTTTTTAGCATGGGTGACAAGTCTCACCCTGAGACTAATGAGATTTACTGTTATTTGGATGAGTTGATGTGGAGGTGTAAGGATGCAGGCTATGCACCTGCGCCCGAGTCCGCGATGCACGAGTTGGAAGAAGAAGAAAGGGAGTATGCCCTCAGATACCACAGTGAGAAGCTAGCAGTAGCATTTGGGCTGATGAAAACTTGCCATGGGGTGACTCTCAGGATTGTCAAGAACCTTAGGATATGTGAAGACTGTCATTCAGCTATTAAGTTCATCTCTGTTGTAATGAATAGAGAGATAATTGTTCGGGATAAACTTCGTTTCCATCATTTTAGAGAAGGCTCGTGTTCTTGTTCAGATTATTGGTGATGGGATTTAAACCTGCGTGAATCTGACTAAAGAGGTAAAAGAGAAGAATACTATTTAATAGGAATAGTTTCAAACTAAGTGATGCAAACTATTTTTTTTCACCTTTCGAGCAAAATATTTGGTGCTAAATATGATTTCTTATTTGAATAACTATAGGAGAGAAACCTTGAACCACACACAATAAGGTTTAGAGATAGAAACACGAGACAAAGTACACCATAGTGAAAACAATGAAAAAAACAAATTTAACATAGTTTGACCTTCTTATTTACATTTACGAAAATGTCTTAATAAATTTTCATTATCTTAAAAAAAATTACAAATTTATCCAAAAAAAAACTTAAGTTTTCTACTTATAAAGAATGATAGACACTCTCTAACACGAGGTCTTCTCAGATCTTATTGACTTAAACTTTTATTTAGAATTTTCTTTCATTTACATGACTCCTTTCAAGTCAAAGTAGCACCTTTTTTATCTTTATAAAAAAAAATTCATTTTATAGTGGTGTGGTGTAATTTATCCATTCATAATTGAGTGGATGAATATTAATTTTTTCACCTTTCGAATAACCATTGAAAATTGTTATCTCCTTTGTGAATGTAGATCTCACATGAGTCAAATATTTAACTCTAATAAATTACAATACATTTGAATCTTTCATTTCAATTTATGTTTGAAAATTTAAATTCATTTTCTGAACGAGTAAATAAAATTAGAAGAATGTATTATTAAATTTTTTGGTTTAAATTCACTATCAAATTGTTTTTTGTCTCATTTTTCATATATTTATATCACACAAATAATAGTATCTCAAAGTCACAACAATGGCTGCCAAAGAATTTCTTCACTCCATACTCCAACTCTTCTTTAACACCTCATAAAACATCTGTAAATCATCATTAAATTGA
The DNA here is from genome assembly GCF_004193775.1 of Glycine soja. Taxonomy (NCBI): domain Eukaryota; kingdom Viridiplantae; phylum Streptophyta; class Magnoliopsida; order Fabales; family Fabaceae; genus Glycine; species Glycine soja. The sequence goes on from NC_041008.1 coordinate 38,655,683, forward strand.
TGAGAAGACACATAAAGCAAATAACTCCAATGGTTGTATTTCTTATTCCATATTTTACATCTACAAACCATGTTGTCATACATACACATACTACAAGCACATGTTATGTGATTTGTCTATCAACTATACCACCGTACCAAACCACAAAAGTACCAAACCCAGAGATTAAAATTGATATTATACTGAGAATGTAAATATATTGATATTACACATAAGATTGGGATATCTCGGTCGGGATTTTTGGCAGTTACTTTCAACTTAGTAAGTAAAGTTTATTTCTGCAGATCAACAAACTGACTGCAATCAACTCCCTTATCAGAAAATGCCTCTACAAGCTTGGGGAAGAGCTTAGCAAGCATAATTTTAAATCCTGTTGAAGTACCCTTCTGGTTTTCATGTTCATTTTTTTCACTATCAAAAGCACATCCAATTGAAGCTCCTTCAAGATATGCCTTACAAGCAAGAAGTATATGTTGGTAGCGCTTTCTGAAGTGCTCTTCCACCAGTTCTTCAAAATGCTGCATTAGGCATCATTTGTCAGTAGCAATTCCATCCATATAATTCCATCCATATAATTCCATTCAAAGATTCAGATGGACCCCTTTTTTGAACCATAATCTAGGAACTAGGCTACATACAGGATCCGAAGCCTGGAAGCCTCGGTGTAATCTAGTAGAATAAATTTAACAGTGGAAATTAAAAACCTACAGAAACTTTACGCCATGCCACTAAGCATGAAAAATTGGAAATCATGGACACAACAGCTAGTTCTGATCCTTTCCAATATAGTGAAATTATATATCTTTGACCAATTCACCTATTTTATCATCATTTGAACCTCCTCTTTCTGTGAGAAATTATATATTTTTATTTATATATGAACCAAATCTAGGTTATGCTCTAACATTGTCTTATGTCTTTCTGTGTGTTCCAAGACACATTTTTGACATGTTTTACACTACTTGTTACTTAAACCAATGGTCAACAATTCAACATATAACTAATGGGAGATGCCACTCAGAATTGTTGTCTATTTTTCTATATCATCACTGAATGCAGACTTGCAGAGTGACAATAGAGGAAAACCAGAGAATAGAAGTAGTAATTTTACCTTTGGTGGCTTTCTTAATAGATACATCATGGATTTGGTTGTGACGAGGAGAGCATTTTCATTGTAACTGACTGAGTTTTTCTCTCCCTCAGCTCTGCCGATTTGTTGGTCATATCCAGCCTCATTGAAATAAGGCTTCTCATTAAGGACAAGTGCCTGTAGAGAGAGAAGGACTTGAAGAATAGTGGAGGCTCCAGGGTTCCACACTTCAGTACCTGTGCCTGTCCAAGTGTTCAGGAGACTCAGACAAATTTTTCCTGACTCGTACAGATTAGGATTTAATCGGAGCCCTCCAGAATTGTAGTGCACCATCTGCATTGGATTTGAAAAGACCATGATGGTAACGTGAGAGTTAGTTCAGATATAAATTTGAGTTTTAGATCTTTGAACATGAGCTGTTATGATATAGACTAAAATATTTTCTACAAAATGCATATGGTTAACCTGTTCTTCTCATTTCAATGAAGAGAAGGACCTTATAAACAAGGGTGTTAATGCATGAATCACAAATGAAAATAATTAACAAGCACTGCAAACCATATATAAAATCTTACAGGTGGTTCGTTGGGATACTCCGGAGGGAAGCATATGTCAAAGAAAAACAACCCTTCATGATAAGGGGTTCCAGATGCACCAACAATAGCTGCTCGCATGAGATCCATTCTTTCTTCAAACGCACAAACATAAATAGTTTCTGTTCCGGTGAATGAAGATTGTAAGTGCATTTGCAGAAATTGCTGTGAATATTCACAATGTACTTCTAAAGATTTCCCCTTTCATAAGAAAAATGAAGTAGCACATCGTTTACATGAAATTATGTAAAGAAGCATTATATTCAACGAAGACTGTGTACTGTATATAAAAGAACATGGTTCAAAATAAATAAGATATAGTAAGCACCAGGAAGATTTTTCTCGAGGATGCTCCATTCTTGCTGAACCTTTTTCACCCAACTTCTTTTTACCTACAAAGGAAAGAAAGCAATTAGCTTAATATATCAATGTAATAGTATGTCACTGTAAGTGGTGATCAATTTCTAACCTGCGATATTGACAACCCTTTTCCCTGAACAAAAAAATGGTGGTCAGGGCAATTTTCTTTAACATCAAATTGCTTGAACTGGTTTGAACTGTTGCTGTCTAAAGAAAATGGAAAATCATTCTTCTCATGAATCTTTATATTTTCAGGATATGAAGTTTTGTCTTCTGTATATTGCAACTCAGTCATTGGATGTTGTTCAGTAAAGAGGTCACAAGTTTCCGAATCCTTCTTGTCTGGATAAGCATATCCATTCTCCTTTTCAAATGTAGGTACTGAGGAAACTGCCCCTGAAAGTAGAGTTCCACTAAAAGTTTGGAAAATGCTGGCTTTAATGCTGGAGAAAAGTTCAAAGGCAGCTCGAGGAAGGGAAAAGGAACTACATTCCCCAAGATTCTTTTCACAATTCTTCCTAGTACCATCACCATTTAACAAGTCCTGATCATACATATGTGATATATCAGTCTATAATTAGACAGTTGCATTGGTAAACTCCTAGTCAATAATTAATTATTCAAAAATGTAATTTAGGATGATAATTGACGTCTATAATTTCCAAATTAAACTTGTTGATAAAACTAGAAAAGAATATATATTTCTTTATTTTTTTTCTGTTGATATATTAACTACCTGGCTTTTCTCCATTTCTGTGTCTCAAATGTTTCCTATTAGAAAATTCATTCAAGAAATGCTAGTAATGCACAAGCATAAACATAACATAATACACTTGGATGCACAGAGATAAAACACGTGAATAAATAAATAAAAAAGTGGCCCTCACCTTTCCCTTCTTGTCAGAAGAAGGTAGACTCCTGTGTTCAATCATCTCATGAGTTAACTCTTCAACATTTGTCTCATAAGGAGTGGGGGTTACAGTTGAACCTTCATGTTTCTCAATCCGAAAAATTTCATAAGGTGCAACCTGTTGGGCAAAGCAAAAGCTATTCATACATTAATTCCAGTAGATAAAAGCTTCAAAATGTGTACATTACAATAGAAAATCAGAAATAATTTTGGAAAAACTATTAAGAGTAAAAGAATTATTGGTAAGGTTATTTCTATACTATGACTAATTAACCACTTGAGTGGTTACCTAAGTCAGCAAGTGATAACCCACAAACCATTCTTTGAACATATTTAGCCCATTGAATAGTTAATAGTGCTCAAACTGAAAATATATTGCCCAATAATTCTTTTTTTGTCATTTTTAAGTGGCCATTATTGATGTAGTCGCTAGTTCTGTAAGATTATTAAATATACAATACGTAGTCCAAGCTCAGTTGTAAGTTATTTTACTATTACCACCATATCCATATTTTGACTATGAATGGAAGAATTATCTATTATATTTCAAAAATAGTTGAAAAAATCATTCTAAAGAATTTAAACCAATGTCAAGTGTCAACTACATAAACTAGCATGCAGTAATCAATTAAGGTTTCAGCTCTGAAATACACAGTCGTAAATATCTAGATAGTACGAATAATTCTGTCAAAACTGTTCATCTAGATAATGAGATATGGGAAGCATAAATTTCATGACTCCTCCACTACCACATTCATCTAGCAGCCTCATAAACTACAGTATATTGAACACAGTAAAACTATATCTCATACCTTGGTTGTGAAACCAGTAGCCCATGTAACCTCCACATCACCATCTTGGAAACCAGTAACGCTGCCAATGCAGGACATGAAATGATTATCAGGGAACTCATCCTGATAACTCATTTGGTTCCCATTTTTAGTAACAGCTTCTGCATTAAAGTTGGTCACTGGTTTTGCTTGTTCTTTATCAGCTTGGTTACCCAGCTGTTTTTGAGCCGCCTTAAACATAATATCACCAAAAAAGCAGGAGTAATCTGGGTGATCTACAAGTTCATAGGCACTCAGAGTTTCCTCCAATTTGTCTCCAGCCAAATTATTTGGGTCGGATGTGGACATTGTTTTCCATTGTACCTGTACAGTACACTCCTTTGCATCCATACATTGGACAACACCCCATCTTTGACTGCTAGCTTTAGGAGGATCATCAGAAGCACCTTTTTCCAGCACAAACTGATGAGGCCAAAATTCATGAGTGTTTATAACATTCACTGGGAGTAAATTCTCTGGATCCAATCCCAAAGTATGTTCACCATTTTGCCATACAACATCAACTTTGGTCTTTATCTTCCCAATTATAAACAACTCACCAATGTTAGAGTTAAGGTTGCTTCTCTTATACCCTCTTGACACACAATGCTCCATAGTAAGATCACCTATAGGTGCTTGTTGAGTAATCTGTTCCTTTTGGTCTGCAACTGAGAGCATGCACCAATCACCAAGCTGCCAGTTTGCATGTGAAAAAAAAGATAACACAGTCAAGTTTTTAGAATCTTGCCAGCATTTGGGAGCACTCATACTCAAATTGCAACCCACAAGAACATGAGATATCCAATTAACATACACCAAGCCTGCTTCCACAGCACAAACAGCTCCTTCATCATGATTGTCTCTCCAAGTGTCACATAGCCATCTAGTTGATTTAGAAGCACTGGAGAACTTAACCTTTACTCTCTGCCCTGGATAGTATGGAAACTGCCAGTCTTCAGGAAAATTACCAGTCAGTGGTAAAAGCTTCTCTCTTTCCAAGGCAGTGATATCACATTTAGTTCCATCATCAAACAATACAGTCACTTTGTCCACCACCCTCTGAACTCGACCAAGCCACGGCCCCTTAATTACATAATCACCTTCTGAAATGGAGCGAATCCTCAAAAGTTTCTTAGAGTTCACATTTTTTAATACTTTTCCTTTAATACTTTCCAAATCCACAAACAAATCCACACTTGTGACCCTCCCCATTTGTCCAGATGGGTCTGACAAGGAGCAGACCACATCTCCATGAACAAATGCTCTCTCAAATGAAAGAAAATCATCGATCCTACCAATGCTTTCCTCTAAACTTGACAATATACTCTGAGCTTTTCCACCGTATAGAAAATCGATTTCCTCTTGATCCTCACTGCTGTTGCTGTCACTGGAAGTTTCCCAGTCTGAATCACTAATGATAGGATCCATCAATTATATGCCTGTCATAAAGTACAATAAATTAACATTATAACATAGCATTAGGGAAAGAAAAAAAGCTGTTAGTCCATGTATTGGGATTCTTACCAGATTCTGAAATAGATAGAATCAGAATTATTCAGCACCCTCAATGATATCCTGAGGAAAGGACACAAACTGTTATTCAGATGTAGATTTTAATCCTATAATTTTTTGTTTCCTTTGAGTGAGACCTATGCAAGAAAACTAAAAAAATTAGTAATCCATTTTCATTATTTAGAATTGTTGATATGGATATTTTAAAACTGTACAAAAAGCATTTAATATATCCATAAATGAACAATAATAGTAAATAGGGATTCAAGAAGATCCTTACCTTGTCAAGCAAATTGAAGCATCAAACACCAATGTGTATATAGTGACCACAAAAGTTATGGCAATATTGATTTCAATGGATAATTGTGGGTACTACAAAATATTTCTGATTGACACTTCTTTTTGTCACAGATAGTATCTCCAAATGATTATCTTGAACACTGAAACTGGAGATCTGATGCCAAAGGAGATTTTCCCAGGATAATAGGACCCAATCTTGGTCTGTTTTTGCCCCAATAGGACAATAGGAATCAATCAAGGACTCCAAAATGCCAAAGGAGATATGCCCAATTTGAATTGGAATTTCACAGAAAGAAACCCTTGGGAGAGGTTTAAAACAACAAAATGTCAAGTAGCAACAACTATCAGATGAATTCTTTTTTTTTTTGTATTTTATTTTTTGGGGGGGTGGTTTACAGGAAGAAAAAATTCTAGCTATTGGAGGAAACAGACCAAGATAACAATAATATGCCAAAGGAGATTTGCCCCCAAGAAAGGGTGGAGTTCCTAGAGAAATTACCTCTGAATGGTAATATTTTTAAGAAGGCAAAAAATGTTCTTCATATATTTTTACTACTTGGAATCCAAGTATCCAACCAAAAGAAATTAAGTAACTTTTGCCAAAGAAGATTTGCCCAGTACAGCTGAATCTTCAATCATAAAGAGATATCTGAAATAGATGAAGTTTCCTGTTCAAAGATTGAGGGTTACACTGCCAAAGGACATCTGCCTCTACGATTAAGTCTAGCACTCTATCACTATCAGGTAACAAGGGAGATGAGCTTCTGTTACCATATCATTTCTTTTGAACCTGCAACAATATGACTAGTGAGTGCTTCCTTTAACCTTTTACAATATGAAAAGAAAATGAAAATAACAAAATAATGAGATTGCAGATAACTAAGCTGACTATTTTATTCTGTAGCATCATAGTTCAGGAGAAAAAAACTGAGATTGAGATTAAACTAGGGAACTGCTTTCAATAAATAAATATGTTTAGTTGCACATCAAGGAAATAGAATCTAAAGGCATCACTGAGTTTTGACAAACAAAAATAGAAGTTAAAAAAAAAAATTAATAATTTCTTTAGATTCCTTCCATCTTGATAGGTTAAAAATCCAACTTTTCAAGGAAGAACCATTGCTTGCACACAACTACGGGCATTTTTCATCTCAAATTTCATTATAAAAATAAATAAATAAATAAATTCCCACCATCTCTCGTTGGTCTTTGAAGAAGACAGAAAAAAAGGGAAAATTTGTATAACTTATCCATAGAAAACAACGATATTGTATAATCCATGAAACAAACTAGAATTTGCTACTGTCAAATTTATCACAGCTTTATTGCTTTAGTTGGAAAGATAATCCCAAAAACATTCCTTTAGATTTTCTTGAACCTAGGAAATCATATGAAATAGCATCTAACAGAATAATGTTACATAGAAATCAACTTTATTGAATCCAGCTTATTAGAATGAGTTCACAATAGAAAGTTATAATCTATTAACCTCGGCAAACTTGTATCACCAAAAAGAAAAAAGAAAAAGAAAACTCAACAAACAAGGAAATCAAAGCTAAGAGTTAAATGAAACAAGGTAAATTAGAAGAGAAAGGGAAAGTACCATTTGCACATTTGAGGTGGTTGGATCCATAAAAAGCTATAAAAGGTATAGAACCAATAAACCTCCATGACTATAAACAGAAAATGAAGGAACTACACCCAGAAGAACTAAACAAACTGAAAGTATTTGCTACTTCACAAAATTTGATTTCAGCTTCAAAAAGCTATCTTATGCTCTCTTCTTTTTTTTTAGCTAAGAACTTCAACCTTATTAGAAGAAGGAAGAGGTGGGAATTTTCAGATAGGCTTAGTTCCACGCCCAGTTCCACCATCCTCCACGTCACCACCAAGCTTTGGAACCATTGCAGAGTGACACTATTTCTCTCTGTAGAATGCTAAGGCTTTGGTGAAGATGGGAACTTGTTGTGTTAGTGTAACAAATGGAGACTTTTTGTTACATATAAATAGTGTGACTATTGAACCAACTGAAAAGAATATACCAGATAGTATACGACACAAAATAATACGAGCAGACAGTTAGTGTGTAATTACCTGTTTGCCCTCACTGTATGTTTCACACAGAAGTCAAAACTTTGAAACTGGTCTGAAGCCACAAGGAAAGTGACTATGTAATTTTGGGAAATTTCCTTTGATTCTTATTATGTGTCGCCTTTTTTTCCCTCTGTGATGTTGTTTCATAGATGAATTATTGAAACCTAATTGACTAAATGAAAGATTTGATGTCACTTAGTTACAATTTACTCTGAGTCATATCAAACATTGTGGGTTAGTACCAATGGTTCTAATATTATGTGCATGTGGGGTTTTATTTTATTTCACTTTAGTTTTTAGGTTAAAATTGCTATCTAGAATCACTGCCATCTATCAATTTTACTTTTTATGATCTAACTACAATTGAACTATGAAATTTTAATTTTTAATATAAAGATAAAATAATATTGATAATTTTATAATATTAAAAATTAAACATATAAATATTATAATTCATAACTCACGACATATAATATTTAAAATTAAATATAAAAAGAAATATTATATATCCTAACATTTAAAGTTCAACAACACACAATAATATTTATTAGCAATTACAATTAGAAATTAAATAAATATAACTAATATAGTTATTAATCATTATAGTATCGAGTTAAAATTATATTAATTATCATAATATTGAATTTTAAATTAAAAAATAAAAAATTCCAACAAACTGATTATGTCTGATTTTGAACCAGTTCAATTGGTTTTATAATGATTCTTTAATTAGAAGGCCAATTTTCTGTGTTAAATGAACTGATCTTTTCGGTGACAGACAACAGGTAAAGGGATGATAATGTTGAAATGTTTTGGGTTACTTGTTTTTTATATTATTATTATTATTATTATTATTATTATTATTATTATTATTATTATTTTGTTTTTGTAATACAATCAAATTTTATTGGATAGGGAAACTCGTTTTCTTTCCAACAGCACAGATTTTAGAGCATAAAAAAGTTAATATCTTTTATATGTAAAAAATCAATCATTTTTTTAAGATTAGATTTATTTAAATGTATATGAATGTTTATTTTATTTGCCTCTTTTATATATTATATATCCGTACAATGTAATCCTAAATTTTTGGATGTATCCCCCGTACAAAAGCTTCAAAATTTTACACACTTCCATCATTCAACTTTTTATATTGAGAAAAATCATTTTTTTTATTTTTTTAAGATTTTAAGAAAATGAATAATAATTAATTGAGGAATATGTCTAATTTTAGTAACAATCAACAATAATCAACAACATAATATGTGTATTTCGATTAGCATAAAAAAATGTTGAAAATTAACGTGTTAATTTTGTTGTCCAGAAAAATAATTTTAAACAAAATATTATTTCAAATATGTTAACTCATGAGAAATTTTAAGAAAAGAATTTATACTGTTTTTTTTTTATAAGTGAAACAGTCATCTACTAAAGTAGATATTGCTCATAAAAAAAATAATAAAGTAGATATATTCCTTGTAATAGTGTTTTATCATACAATAATCTCATATTCAATTCAAGATTAGTATTAGTCATTTTCCTAAGGTTAATTAACAAAATTAGATGCAAAAGACTTGAAAAAGAAATCAAACACCTCATGCATATATATACCAGCTGATTGAAGCATTAAATAACTTGCGTTGTCAATTAATGGAGTATCGAACTTCACTTTCCTAATTAAATAAATACCAGATGTTAATCTAGATCCACCAAAACGTGTACCATAAAATGAAGCTGTACATACAGGATAGTGTTTATCACTTCATTTCTTTTTGTTCAAACGATGTTAACAACACTACTTGTCAAAAGGTAATTCAAAGTATTTAAAACCAAGAACATATATTGCCACAAACTCACAATAGTGCCATTAATCAATCTTTTATGTGCTTTGGTGATAAAGGCACTAATTAAATTTGCCTATTATATATAGCAATTTCTAGTCATTAAGCAGGGATACCTCAAGTTTATTCTCCTGCATATCATGCATGTTACTTTTCTAGCCAAAACCAAAGAATATCCTTGATGCTTCAAAAATGAATGGAATGGTTTTACATAAAATTGTAGCATTAGCATAATTTAAAGACAAAGGGACAAACATGTTAAGAATGTTTGCAGAGACAAGTAAGTGATTCAATTTTTTTTTTTTCCCTGTTAATAGACAGAATATGCTACATAATGTCCTTGACAGAAACAAAAAGGATCTTCGAAGCCAATCAGTTTGTTGTGTAGTAATATGAACTGAACCACAAAACTAGAAGACTTTCTTTTCGTAGTTGCCAATATTTAAAGAATGTGACTTAAGCACTAAATCACTGTCTAGTTGGAAAAGTAGAACAGGGCACTAACTGAAAATGATCAACTCCTATAACAACTTTTCTCCCCATAACTAAATGGAATTTTAAACCTTCTCTTTTTTCTTTTTGCTCAGTGGATTCCAGATTGGCAGTGCTTTTGGTACTTTGTTATGTTATGCATATTCATGCATTTCCCTAGATTTGATTCTAAATTCCAATGACCATTGATGATTTCTAGGCGACCACGTTATGGAAAGATTTGAAGGTTCTTCTTCTATATTAGTCAATTAAGCATTTAAAATTAAGTTGCAATTCTTTGAAAGTTTTTTGGACTTCTGATTTTACTAGTATAACCCATTTGTTTGTACTCAACTTTTCTGCTTCAATTCCCACTCTATATTGCTTTACTTGTTAAACAGCCAAGGCAGAAAAAAAACACCAACTCTTTAGTTCAACCAAATTCCACAGGGTCATTGCCAATAAGAAATGCACCACTATAGAGGTTCTTGTTTCTATATGCAAGTTTCTTTGAAACGCCTGAAACACATCATAAGGAAACAATGATGCTGATAAGCATTTATAAGAGAAGTATATAAGTTTTTTTCTTCTTCTTTTGAAATCAAAGAAAACAACCAATGATAAATAATAATTCACTCATGTCTCTTAACTAATTATAAGCATTTATAAGAGAAATATATAAGTTTTTTTTCCTATTGAAATCAAAGACAAGAACCAAAGATATATAATAATTCACGCATCTCTTTTAACTAACTCAATTAGATCACTTTTAAAAAAAAAATTTACCTTACTTTTTATGTTGTTCTTCTATAAGTATTCATAGAAAAAAAATCCGTACAAGAATGATATGTCAAATGTCAGAAATTAGACTAGTCATCACTCATCATATAACTATGGTGGGGGCATCTCTAGATTTTTTGGGCAGTGAGGACTGAATGAAGTATCCAAGAATGACACCCCCACGTTAGGCAACTTGGATGAATAATTGCAACTTTCATCTGATCCACTTTGGGTCTTATGTGCTATTGGCCATAGAAACAAATTTATATAAATATGCTCCAAGATCTACAGTTTTTGTCATTGCTAATGCTCTTTCTTTATTTTTTCCAATTTGGCTCTGCCACATTAAATAAATTATTTGCATAGTGGATGGCTTGCATTAACGAATACTTAGGTCATTGCCAGTGCAAGTAAAAATAGCACAAGAAATCCCTCAGGGGTACCAATTCGAATATGCACAAATTTTGTATCATATTATGTTTGGTGTAAGGTGCAAGAAACGCTAGCGAACACTTCATTTGACCCTATATTTATAATATTTTCTATTTGACTGGTTCTTGGTGAGTCTTACTTATTTTTAATAATTCTATCTCCTAGATATGAAATTCATCAAAATAAATTATTTTTAATAAATGTCAACAAATTATATGAAATATTAGAAAAAAAAAATGTTAGAAAGAATGTCACGAGATACTAACAATCTTGGGTGCATGTAATATAATCCGCATAGCATGATGTCAATCTTCGCATAATAAGGTGAAAGATCCTAATTGGTAGGCTTTAAGCCACCTGTGTTGCATTTAATTATATGCTTTTGAAATGGGAGTTGGGTGTTTACGTGTCAATTTTGTTAGATTGTGACATTCATGGAAAACGATATTAGCCAATGAAGGTGGACATGGAATTATTCTACTTCCTAATACAGTAGGTCACAAAAGTGCTTGCCCACGTTTTGAATTGACAGTATTAATGTTTGTGCAGGAAAACATCTCCTAAAAGTGCTTCCCAAATCATGCTTATCCCGAAACTGTTCCCCAATCCCCCCTCTTAATTTTTGACGAACACATCTTCCTTCATTAAATAATTAGAAATTATTATTAATATGATTATAACTATAAGTTAATTATTATAAAAATTAATAAATTTTGTATATAACAGTTTATACAGTTAAACATATACTATTTACACTAAAAGTTTAAGTTAATTTACATTATCTGTCTTAAATTCCTACGAATAAAAAAACATATATTATTTACTCAAATAATTAAACCCCATTTTGAGTCATCCTTTCATAATGCTGCCATAATTTAATTACAATTACGGTGAAAATAAAACTAAGTGATTTTATGAGCACTTTATAGTAAATTCTAAACAAGAAGAAATTATGGCTGGTGAGTGCAATGGCCAATTAATAAACATGTGTAGCACACTAGCACTGAAAATGCAAGGTTCAGAACAAAGACAAGGTCTGCGTCAACTACTGCAAAAGCTAGTACCTTGGCTGTATATTGTCCATATTTAATAATTAAATGGGACTTGTTAATTAACAAGTAGTTACTCTAATGATTGAGCATTGAAGGAGATCTATGATCAAAGTTTACTAACAGACAGGAGCTAAGATGTCTTTCACAAGACAAGAATAGCATACCAATATACCAAAAGTCCAAGAGCGAATAACATGCATATGCTATTCAAGTATTCATGAACAATAATAGCCTGGTAATGCACGGATCTTCACTTATATATGTTTGCTTTGAATTTAGAGCATGCATGTCAACTTCCCGTGTGTTTGAATAATGAGCTTAATTTTTTTTTATAGGTCAAATGTATATTTTATAGAAAATAATTATTATATTTGAGTTGGGTAGCCTGAGATCATTGGTTAAGTCAGAATAACAATCTTATATTATTTGATTTATGCACTTGATATATGATAAATAATGAGCTTAGTTACATATTTATTAATAAATTTTATTATGTATTTGAGAATTTATTTATAAATTTCACTTCAAAACTTATTAAGATAAGGTAAAAGGAATTTATATTTTAAATTATTGATAAATTCTTCCATGAAACTTAATAATAGGAAAAGCTAATTAATAAAAATATAATAAAGTATCTAAACTTACAAAAGCTATAAAAAGCTCGGATATTCACGTATCTGTGGGAAATTAAATAGTTTTATTTCACTATTTATTTTTTTAATGATTTGATGATGGTTATCATGCTCTTAAGTTGACTAGTGTGCAAATCCTTTTTTAGCATATTTTATACAAATTCAATAGACTCTCAAATTTAGGATCAAGTTAGTAAGTTAAAAAAATCAAATCAAAATGTATATCATTTTATATTATTTTCTGAGTGTTTAGAGTTCAACATACTTTCATTTGATGTGTTATTCATTAATTGAAGAATCCTTTCACTTCTAACAACATCAGACCCTTGTTTTCCAACAATATCAAATATTCAATAAAAATATTGTATCACTATTATCATCTCTACAAGTTATTATCTAGTAGTAATACATTATTAGACTTAATTATTTAAATATTGTAAAATTTATTATTTAGATTTATTATGTTGTTGAAGTATTTAATTGTTATATATGTTATTTATAGGTATGTTGTTATTATTTTTTATATGAACTAAATTCTTACGAGTTTACAAATCTAAGTGTAAGAGTTGAGTTTATGAAATTCTTATGGTTCTACTTGATTTATAACCTTGAGATTTGATGAATGTTATTCGTGAGAAATGAAACTATTTAATTATGGAATACATATTAAAATGAAAACCCTTTCTCATAGTGGCCCATGTTTGCAAGATATAGATTTAGGAAAAGGTTGAGTGATACAAGTCTAATCAAAATCCACCATGAAACTAAGATATCTGCGGATTGTGCACACTGAAAACAAAATAATGGTCACATGAAACAGAAAGTTCATTGCAACCACTATCAATTATACTAGTAAATCAGATAACAGCAAACTTTTTATAGCTTTTTGCAATTTTTTCATAATTTTATATAACATACTGTGGCAAGAAGTGGAGCAGCTGTTGCAACAAATAATTTATTAGAATAATCATAATAATAAAAACGGAAGTGGAAGCGGCGGAAGTGCTTTACAATTTACCAACTCCTTGTATGTAGTTAGCAGAGATTGATATGTGACACAGAAAGTGAGTCCACTTAGAACCACTTTGTTCCATGGAAGGAGATACTTCTTATTCTATTTTATTTAACCCTTCAACTATCCACACAAGACAACAGTAACACACAGAAAAGTTATCCATGAGCTGGAACTTGGAAATGAGAATGAAAGAAAAAAAAAATCTGTAACGTTAGACATTTTTTTATTGAACATCTGAAATTTTATATCAAGATTATAAAACACGTAACCTTCTAAAGATGGTCGTGTGGAACAAGACAATGTTTCGCATATGACTTGTTACAGTAAAACAAGACAACAAGGTTTCGTATCTGACATGTTGCATGTTTTCAACTACTTACTCTTCTACAGAAAATGAGATAAATGTACGTTTCTTTAAAAGTATTTCTTGAAACTAAAAAATTTCTCCACCTTCAATTGAGCTACCATCCACTCTTCCTAAAATTTTCTCAACCAAAAAAATAAAACAACTTATTAACCTCACCTGGTTTTATAAATTATAATAACATTTATCTTTCATTAATCATAATTTTCCTCAACATTGTGGTAATGGCCACGTGTGAAATGGTCCATAATAATCAATTGCAAGGTCTACCAAGGGGTGTGGGGAGACATGAATGTTCATACATTTCCTTGAATCAAGCTAGTACTTGAGTAGAGGGAACTAGCTGTATGCAGTGGATAGGTTGAACTTGAATTGTTGTCCATAGGAAACTGTGGAAATTAACGTAAAACTCAGTCATTGTCTCTATCTCTATCCAAAGTTGGGTAAATAGTCCTAAGTTTGGATATAAACTCGTAATGGACATTGGATCATGATAATTGACAAGTTTGATTATTTTTTTTTCATAAAGGGGTGGCTATCAATGAAAGAGATGTCTCAAGACCCGCAAACTCATTTATAGCCTCTGGAAAGAGAGTATTATCCTAACAACAGATTCATCGTTCATAAAATAGATTGTGTTGTTATCTTTCTTCTTTACCACCTCAAAGAGTTAGTAACTTATGGACGGTTTCTTCTCACAAAATTTTGTTACTAGAACTTTCTAAAGCAAAGTGCTAATCTACTAAATTTGTAAGTATTTATGAATAAGTTAGGTATGACTTTTTAAAGAAGTTAAAGTGCATGTGCAAAAAAATTAAATTGATTCATTTTACTTATTTTATTTTATTGTGTTTGTTGAGAAATTAATTTGATTGACTCAAAACTCTTTGTTAAAAGGGTAATAAAAAAAACACAGAAATTCCTATTGTATATGCGTATGTAATCTTACACTGAGGAGGCTTCAGCCTTTGTGGAATTAGAACTCGAAAAATTAACACTTGCACACAAAAAGGGCAACTTACTTATAAACCAAACAATTTATATCAATATTCTGACAATTTTTATTCAAATGCTGAGAACAAATCTCAATCTAATAATGAAGGATAAGCTAATTTATTTTGATAAAAAAAAAAGAGCTCAATTGACATTAAAAACTTGTAAATAATTTATGTATATAATTTTCTTAAAAAATTATCACTACATATTTTTATGTTAAAATACTCAATTATTATATTTTTGAGCCAAACAAGTTGCTAGGTACATATTTTATTTTCTTCTAATAAACCAAGCTCAAACTGTATAAGTAAATCCTGAGAGCCATAATTCTTTTTGCAGGCCAAACTTGAGCTTTTGGCTTTCAAGTTGATTCAACTCATTTGCATCTCTAGACTGCTCTCAACAGTTCATCTCAGGATCCTTTTTCTCCAGAACCTTTGCTTTTCCTAACACAGGATGATAATGTCAAAATGCCTGTTTGGATTAACGTTTGCAAGGTTAAGTTGAGTTAAACTTAAGTTTGCAAACTGAGTTTGCAAAAGTAACACAAAGTCTTTTGCAAAACTAGGTATCAAGACAATTTTCATTACAAACACACTTTTGGGTAACCAAACACTACCAAAATGAGTTCACTCTCCAAAAGTACTTGTAGCATCCAAAAATACTTCTTCAACTGATAACCAAACATAGTCAAAGTTTGCATTTTTTTTTGTCAGAAATTGGTAAAATGTATTATATAGTATCATGTTTTTTACTAACAAAAATTACAGGAGTCATTATTAAATTTCTTGAGACCTCGAAACCCGTTCAAACATTGAATCACTAATTATAGCACTACAGAGGGAAAAGAAAATTTGTGTAACAATTCTACAAAACCTGACTACTGAGTGGATGGTTGACTATTTCCACCTACCTAGAATTTGCAGATGCAAAATGAAGAGCTTATCAACAATATCACCATGCTCACTACATACCATCCAACTATCAAAACTCACTGAGACAAAAAGACAGCAATAACCATCAACACCCAAAGGGGTAGGTACATCCTTTTTAAGCAGTAACTGCAACTTTTTCCTTTTCTTTCTTAGCAGGTTTTGGAGGCTTTTCAGGCAATACATTTTGAGGTTTCTCAATTCCTTGAATATCAGTTATCCTTAACTTAGTCAATTCCTGAAGACAATAACCATGCATCAAGTAGAATTAGCATCAAACAAATGATATGAAACTTCACATGATAAAATAATTGATTTCCAACACACCTGACGATGTCCTTTGGTTCTTCGGTAATTCTTCCTTCTCTTTTTCTTAAAAATAATTACCTTTGCATCTAGTGCCTGGCATAAAGGAAAAATGAGCACACATGCAAGTGTATAGAAAGAAGAACAAAAATTGGTTAAATAAACCAGAAAATTTTCATTATTGCATCACATAGAAATCAAAAGCTATTAGAAAAAGGATAATTATAATGCATGGATGCAGATAACAGAGGAATAGGCAATGGGAGCCTGCAGGAAAAGGGGGCAGCAGTGCAGCACACAGACCATGTTGATAAAAGGAAATCATTACGAGCACCATTATTCTACCATTTTAAAAAACAAATCACAAGAAGATTATGTTTGAGCAGGCATTATATTTGCTAACTATTTCGTTTCCAGGGTCAGATTCTGAGACTCAATCCAATTACAAAACATTTCACAGGGACGTTGCTAATTTTTTTTCCTTTATAAGTTTGTCTTATTTTTCTCTTGCCTCAAACTCCTCTTTTCTGCTTTTGTCTTCAAACTATGCCTAGCTCGTTGCCTCTTTGTGCTATCATATCCACCATTGCTGTCTAATTTTGCATTTCCATTTTTCTGCACTTCCATCATCAATGAGATTATGTTCACAGATTTTAAAAAATAAAATAAAACTCCATGAATTGAGGCAACCTTTCCACCAGGAGTTTGGCCTGAATCTTTTTCAAACTTCCAGGAAAGAATTTTTGGACATTATCTTTTCCATCATTAGACAAGTGTTTAGTACCAAAACTCAATGTGCTCAACATATGAAATAGAGTTAAAGGGTCACTTGACTATGCACCATGAGGCATATACTCTTCTTCCATCTATTTTCCACTCATCTTCTCCATCTCTCCTTGCCAAAACAACATCCTCTTCAACTAGCACCTAGAGCCAAGATATCCCCTTTGCCTCCACGGCTACCATGAAGTGAATGGATGGGATGGACCAAAATGATATTATGACAAATGGTTTTAAAATTTGTCAACTTTGAGCAAATGATGAGTGGCAAAAGAGAGTGAGGAATAAAGGTTGAGAGGTACCAGTAGCATTCAGAACCATTGAGATGTTGAATTGGAACATGATAGGAAAACACTGAAAGCGACTATTCTTTGTTTTTAGAATTTGGATTTGGGCATACTTTCAGCAACATTTTCTAAAAAATGTTTTTTAAGTTCAACCAAACATATTGTAAAAAAGCTGATTCTGCATAATTTAAACAGGGAGTTCTACACTAACATGCTCCTCAACAACAGCGTGAACAGCTGCATCTGGTACTATGGGTCTGCCAACAATTGTCTGACTAGCAGAGCCAAGCAATAGTACTTTGTTCAAAATCAACTGCAATGGGCAAAAATGCAATGGAATATTCAATTAACTGGCATGGAAGATTCTATAACAAAGAAAATAGCAAATAATTAGTACAAAGAAAACAAGCCATAGATTATTATTTAATAAGACTGCTGACACTTATACAAACATACTGCAATTACAAAACCTAGGCAAACAAACTAGTTTGTAGAACTATCAAAATGGTAAGAAGCAACTGTGTAACAATAGTAACACAAGCCATTTACCATTGGGTAGGGAATAAGCAACAACTGTATTTCAACAATAATGTTTTCAAATAATGTTAAATGTCACCAAAATCATATTAGTGAAACGTCATACAATCTGATAAGTTCAGATCAACTATCCTTACTTTTTTTGGTAGGGGGAAAAGACAATCCATTATTTCTTTTCTTTATTTTTTCATCTCAACTGTATTCTACTACTTTAATATGTTTCATGCCAAATATTATTTGAAATATACTCATTATAACATTAAATATTGATGTAGCCCAAAACAAATTGTTGAGCTAAAGTGCTAAAAGTGCAATAGCTAAAGCTTGAGCAGGCTTATTATTTTTGGTGGCAACAAAGTACATTTCTCACAATAAATATTATCATATTTTTACCAAACAAAATTCGAAACTACTTTTCGTAGAATTTATAACAGCACATGTCAAGCAATAACAGTGTTTAAAAAGTAATAGCAATCACAAACAGGGAGTAGGTTATAGTCTCTTATACAATGCTAAAAGAACTAAAATTCAAATTTCCACTTTTAACAAACTCGCATTTCATTTCATAAAAATAAAAATGACAATCTGTTCCTGGAACCTTTGCTTTTTTAAGGAATGCTTTCCTAAGGTGAAACATCTCAAACACCCCCATAATAGCAATAATCTCATTCATCATAACCAATCTATTACACTTCAATAATAGGAAATATAATAGATTGCCTAGATCTTACAACACGAAGGAATTTAAAATTAAGACAGATGCCATCATAAAAACAATTAGCCAACAAGAAAAGACTCAAGAAGAAAATGGATGAGCAGGGGATAAAAGTCTGACATATAGTAGTAACTAATAAGACCTTAATGAAATAGAAATACCCAATTCCAAACATATCATGGGTAAACACACACAGTAAAATTATAATGACACAATTCACGCCCTTATCTTCCTCAGCCATTCTCCTTCTTTAATTTAAAGTTTGTAACAACAGACGATCTGTAAGCACCCAAGAAAGAATACCATTTTAAAAATAACCCTCTACCTGAAGCCAATCATACTAACACACATACTAGGAGTTAGGATCTTCTAGCAAAAGAGATACTCACCTTGTCATTCACTTCGCAAAACTTCAATCTTTCAGTGAAAATGCTGTCTCTGTTGCTTACTTTAAACTGGTGCGAACCAATCTGAACCAATAAAACCACACAAACAATCACTTAAATCGAAATCAGATTTCTCTTTCCACTTTTTAGTTATAAAAACAGTTTTCTAAAACAGTTTCATGCTACTCACTAACTAATTTCTTAATCAAAACCAATCAAGTATTGAAAATTCATTTCTAAACAAGTGCTTTAAAAAGAAAAAAAAAAAAAGCCAAAAATAACCCAAAGAAGTTGTCATTTTCTTACTTTTAACATGGAGATGAACTGGAACTATTTTTTAAGAGGAATCTTGTTTTATCAAACATGGTTGATTTGTGGACACAGGCAAACTTGCGGGTATTAAAAAAAAAAAAACCCAGCAAGTTTTGTTTAATAAAAGAAGTTTTACGATTTTAGAAAATCAAAAACTATTTTTTAAAAAGAATAATCAAACAAGCTATAAAACAAACACTGAACACTGATATACACAGAATGAGGGAACAAAAGTTTGAAAAATGGAACCTGAACAACAGCGAAAACAGGCTCGTAAGGCTTAAAAACGCTATCTTCCTCCTTTTGAAGAGGACCCACCACTCTGTACCCAATAGCCGCCGCTTCCGCTTCCTTCTCCTCCGCCGTGTATACTTTTTTCCCTCTTGACACAGTGACGTCATCATCGTCAACATAATCCTCTTCTTCATCGTAATCCTCGTCACTATCATCTTCTTCGTCGCTGTGGTCGTCTTTTTTGTCGGAAGAGAAACAACGGAGGTGCGGGCATTGCGCAAAAACAGAGGCGCGTGCGGTGAAAGCGTGTGGAGAAGCGTTGGAGTTGGGAAATGGAAGCACGGCGAGTGAGCGAAGAGAGGATGCTTTTCGGAAGAGAAACGGTCTCGTTTGAGTTAACGCTCGCAGGCACCTCCTACTCGCCATGGTTGCTGCTGCTACTGTTGCAGTGTCTAAAAACTAGGGTTTGATCTCACACAACACGACGCAGGGGAACCACCGGTACCCGCGCTCGCTACATGCTCCTCCTCCACAACACATGGGCCTGCCTCAGCCCACTAAACAAACAAACAGTACTAGCCCATAAAATATGGCTCACTTGGGCCCAACATAATTCGAGCCCAGAAAACCCAACATAATGCTTCTTGTTGCATATAGCATTTTATATATCATGCTTATCAAAAAATATTAGTAGAAAGAGTTCAGCTCCTTAAATACATCTCTGTATTTTGAATATTAATTATCAGCTCTTGGTCGAGAATTATCCCGCTTCACCCAAAACATTAAAACTATATCAAAAAAAATATATATATTAGTGCTAAATATAAGGATGCTTATGTACCTACTTCTTTTATAGTGGAAAAATTAATTTTCATACTTTTTTAATAAAGAAACTAATTAATTAAGATTAATCTTTTTTTGGTGAAATGATAGGAAAAAACCCCGATAACCATTAAAAATCGCGATAAAACACTAGAGATTACACCAATCATAAAGGCAACACCAAGAAAAGAAGCAACTACATGAAAAAATATGTATCCTATCATCAATAGATTGAGCATAACTAGCTAGCATATGAGTTATTTGGTTGCCTTCTCAAAGTGTATGAGACCAAGAAAAGCAACCAACCAACACTCCACTGTGGAACCATAGAATGCTTTTGGAAACCTCTTAAAGGCAATGTGTCCTCCTAAGGTGAGGTACTTGTTTGAAAGAATTGGGTTTGTTTCATTCATTGTGACTCAACTTGAAATTTTGGGACCCAATTGATAACTTTGATCTTTCACCATTTACCTAATTAAAGAACTGATTCTGAGAAACATTTCAAGGTGATATTCTAGCATGGAAAAATACTTGTTTTGTTCATTGTTGTCTAAATTAAAACTTTGGGACAAAAGTGATAACTTCAATCTTTCACCGTTTATCTATCTAAACAACTGTGATTTTTTGGATCTTAAACATATTTCAATTGCATTTAACGATTTTATAATTAATTTTATCTAATTTTAAAAATGAGCAAACTTTAAGTGAATCAATTCAATTGACACCGATTTTTGCACAACATTAAATACAATCACAAAATCATTTGTATGATTTTTAATTTATTGGTCGAATGATTATGAAAAATTAGCGCATAAACTTTTTTCTCTCATTTTCTTAGGACTGTTCAAAGACTTGTTGGGACAATAATTCAGTTGAGTGAGGACATTAATTATTGATAGTAATCGTCCTGAAAGGACAGAAACAGTTCACAACGTGTAAAATGTTCAACATCTTTTGCTTTTTTTTAGTACTTTATGTAAATAAAAAATTTAAAAATGTCAAGCTTTTTTTGGTAAAGATAAAAAATGTCAAGGTGATGACGGATCCAAGTCGGCGGAACAAATTATCTTTCTAAAAAAAAAAATAAAGGTAAAATAAGTTTTTTGTACTTTTAAAAATTTTAAATTTTATTTTACTCCACGTGCAGTGTTGTTTATATCAGTGTACAACTTTCTGTGCTTTGCAACATCATCCTATTTCTTTTTTCAGCTTATAAGTTAAATTAACGCTATTTAAAATAAATTCAAACGATAATTTTCAACTGCTTATTTAAAAATCAAATCGTGATAAACATGTTTAAGAGACTTGTATATTTCATTATTAACTGGGCCATATTTTGACAATGAAGGATAAGAATAAAATATATTATCATTACAAAAACTTTTTTGTCGTGACTCTATAAATATTTTATGACAAGAATAATGTATAATGACAGAACCATATTATTATTAAATTTGTTAAATCCTATAAATACTAAGGTTTTGAGTAAAATGTCCCAGGATTTACCTTTGGATTTTTCAGCTTTTTACATAAAGAATAGAAACAAGAGAAAAATGTTATACACTAATAATATAAATAATTTTATATAATCACTCCATCATATTTTTTTATTATGTAGCATAAATTTTTTAACTTTTAAAATAATTATCTTAAAATAATTTAAATAATAATATATAATTAGATAATAATATAAAATAATTTTAAACTTATTAAGAAATGTTAAAGAAATATTAAAATTCTAACGATATGTAAATAAACAGTTCAAAATATAATGTACTCTTTGTTAATCTAAGATGAAATAATTGAGATTAAGAAAAAAAAATAATGTAAAAAGAGAAAATAAAAAATAAACTTAAATATTTAAGCATTTGGAATTTGAGAAAAAAGTAAACAAAATTGAAATTCACACGCCATATTTTTCGTAGACAATACGATCTTGACGTAAGTGTGACACGAACTAGAAAATATTTACTACGCATTACTATACTAGAAAATTATTAATTATGACCTTGGCATCCGCGTGAGGCCTGATTGTGCTTAATATTCGTAACGCAAAAATAATATTTGTTCGTTAAAAATTTAAAGTAAAAAAATTGTTATTGAAATGAGTAAAATTAAATTGTTATTTACGATATCTTTTGTTTTCTTTGATGATTCTTTTATGATAAATATTTTTTCTTAATTATTTTTTTAATTGTAAGATTTTTTTTTCTAAAATTTGTTTGTCTTTTTCTTATAAGATTTTTTAAAGTTATAAATGTATTAATTATTTTTGTTTTGTTTTATGTATCTTTACTTGGTTATTTTTTTTTCCAAGAGAAATAATTAAATGAGTATAAAGAAAAAACAATAGTTTTAAAATGATAATATAATTAATTGATAAATTAAACATAATTAATTAAATTATTAGATAAAAAGATCTCTTAACCTATTCCTAATATACATGGCCGGGCACAAACTTTGACTATAAATACTATACCCCCAATTAACACTCGCTTATTCAAGTTATCACTTTCCTGAATTGAGTGTAACAGGATCATTTTTTTGTTATCTTATATAAAGGTCCACAAGGAAGGTATTGTACTGAGATGACTGAGACAAGGGTTAATACTCTCATGGTCACGAGTTCCGGCAATTATGGCATGTTGCACAACAACAAAATTCATTTGAATTGCCAATTCCTTGGTCTCGGGCATTCCATCAAGGAACATGGTAGGTTTGGGTTAGTGTGCTCTTCATCACTTAGTGGTGGTGGTAATAAGATGAAACTTAGAGTGAAGAAGAAGGGGAAGCAAAGTTCTTCACCAACCATGATGGTAGCTCTCAATGAGGGTCATGAGGCCATCTCTGAGGAGTCCACTACCGTGAAGCTCTTGGCTCTGGTGGCTGTGAGGAATAGTAAAGATAATAACAAGGTGTTTGCAAATGAGATAGTGAATAACCTTCTAACCATTTTCTGGCCTCAAAACCAGACCAAAGGTGTTGTTCTTCAACTTGTTAGCACACAGCTTGATCCCAGTACGTGATCTCTTCAATTCATTCTTTTTAATTTTTTTTTTTTTTTGTCTATCTACCCTATTCAACCCATGAAAATCTTCACTGCAAAGTAAAATTGGAGTTTTGCTTAGTAGGGTTATGTTTGATCTAACATATTGTTAGATGGGAGGAAATTAAATGAAAGAGTATGATTTTTTATGAAGTTTTATTCTTTGGTTCAATTTCTTAAAGAAGAGAAGAGGGGGAGTAGTTTTTTTTTTTTCATCTATTTTTTTACTATTTTCCAATTTTTTGAGAGTTTTGTTGGAAAGAGAAGGAGATTTAAAACATTCTAAGTGTATGGACTAAACTATCTTAACTTATATTTTGAAATAAAAAAACTATAAAGGTATACAAGTAATTTAGCTTTTAAAATATTTCTTCTCTCCGGGAGAAAAAAACAAGAAAATTTTTTATCATTAAATATGTGTGGATCAATTGGGGGTTGATTTATTCAATTTTAAGTCATCCATATGTAATTATGTTGAATATTTAGATGAAAATTTTGATTGTCCATAATAGTTACACTCATTTTAAATATGATTGTTTTCAATTATTGGGGATTGTTTTAAATATGATTGTCTCTAACTACTACAACTATTTGATATATATAGTGTCGGCTTAATTTTTAATGTCCAACTTGTTATGCTGTAACATTAAAATAAAAGGGAGAATGGAAGCAAAGTTGAGCAAGAAAACCGTTTTGGAGTTATCCGAAGACCATAAAGTTGATGAGAAGGGAAGAATCAGCACCTATAAAGTTGAATTCATTGTGGACTCTGATTTTGGGATCCCTGGTGCTGTTACCGTGGTTAACGGCTTTGACAATGAGTTCTTCTTGGAAAGCATAACCATGGCACAAAATGTTCATTTTGCTTGCAAATCTTGGGTTCAACCAAACAAGCTTGACCCAGAGAAGAGAATTTTCTTCGTTAACAAGGTAATTAATATACATGCATGGTTTGTTGACTCAACTGAATTTTAGCAAAATTAACTAGTGTGAGGTTTGGATGTGATGATCATCTCTTGTAAATAGGTTTGGGGTACCCTATGTGCCCTATACATTTTAATAGATATCTTTTTCCTGATTAAAAAAAAAACTAGTGTGAGATTTGGTACGAACTAGTAGATCAAATTAAAATTTATATGCATCAACTTTGGATTTACTCTATTCAAGTTGATTGATTATTTTACAGGAAATTAATTTTTAAATAAATCCAGTTGATTATATGATAAATTAAATTCTTTTGCTAAAGTAAAAATATAATAGGATTTGATAAAAAAAATATATAATAGGATTAGGTTAAGCTGGCTAATTATTTCTTGTTTTGTTTTCTAAGAAAATATTTGTTGTTTTGTATCGTTATAAACACGTATTATTTTTTAATCGTTTTAAAAATTTGTGATATATTATATTTATATATAAGGTAAAAACTATTAAAAATTTAAAATAATCTAAAACTAAAGTTTAAATAACAACACTAATTTACATTTTTTTAAATGTTGATACTATACTCTTTAAAAATCTCTAACGTGTTCAAATTTTCAACACCAACTTTAAACCCAACAATTGTTTTATTCTATGCTCCCCTGTATGCCTCATTAATAAAGATTTCTTGAAAAAACAAAAACCTTTACTCGACATGACTTCTACTCCAAAATATACCTAGCTACTTACCACCCAATTGAAGGATACGCTGTATTTGGTTGTCAGCTGACTCAACTAAGTTTCAAATTGACCTTTAAAAAAACACTAGGTTTTAAATTGCATTTATGTAACAGCAACCTTGAACTCAATATAACCCAATATTATTATTAAAGGGTTTAATTAAGTTTTTTATACTTAAAATATAAGTTATTTTTATATTACTAGCTATTTTTTTAATCAAGTATTTGAAAAAGAGAAGTCGTATTTATTTTATTATTTGTCGTTAGTTGTTTTTCGTTAAGCGATGACATGATAAATATAATATCAAGTTATCACGTCTTGTCATAGACACCTCGTTGTTATGTCATCACTTCCAATGACATGATACTGACGTGTCAGTAATTGGACGTGATGTCGTGACACTCCATCTGTGATTGATGTTATCACTTAATAGAAGACGACTAACGACATATAATAAAATGAAAAAAAAAATATTTTAGGTGTGTATTTGACAAAAAAATAGCTAATAATATAAAAATGACATATTTTTCAAGTATGAAAAACTTATTTAAACAATATATAATTGGTGTTTTACATTCTATGATCAATGTACACATATAACATGCCATGTCTTCCCTCACTCTTCATTCATTATTCTCTAGACTTAAAATATATATCTCGTCATTTGATCTTGTTGGGTTCTCTTTTAACTTAGTTCAAATATTAATTGTGTGCATCTTAACTTTTTAATTTCACCTTTAATACTATCTTATTAATCTAGTTCAATTGATTAAACATGATAAATTGATACGTGAGTTATTATAAATTTCAAATAGTATTTTTTTATTCCTATCAATAAGAAATATTTTATTAATTTAATGTATTTCTTATTTTGAATGAGGAATTATCTTAAAAAAATAGGATAAAATTTCTTTAAGTCTATATAAAAGTAAATTACATATATGTTCATCAAGTTATTTTAATTAATTCTTAATTTTTTTTATAAGTTTACAAATATTTGATCAAATAAAAGTGTTTGAGAAATGATTTTTTCTTATTAACTTAAGATTTGTTTTTAACATAACTTAAATTTATGATTACTATTTTCATTTTTAATAAAATGATAAAATTTTATCATTTATCATTTTACCTGAAATTAAATTATTTATTTTGATAAAATTCCTCCTTATTATTTGTTAACTAAAAAATTGTTTTTCAAATTGGCATAAGTTTTTCATATCTGAAAAAATAGATCGTTTTTATATTATTATCTAAAAATTCATTTTTTTTGTCAAATATTTACTTGAAAAAAATTTTGGTTTCATTTTACTATTTATCGTTAATTCTCTTAAGTTCAATGATGATGTAAAAGATGATATGTCACATCATCACGTCCAATCACCACCGATACGACATTACTACAACATTTAAGGTGATGATGTAACAATGAAATGTTTGTGACAAGACATAATAGTGTAACATTCCGTTTGTCACATCATCACTTTAACAGAAGGAAATTAATGGCGGATAGTAAAATTAAATTAGTTTTTTTCAAGTATTTAATTAAAAAAAAGAATATTAGGTAATCTAAAAATTATATTTTAGATAAGAAAAGGTTAATTAAATCTTAGTAAAGTAACTAGTTGTGACATCTGCGGATAAGGATCTCTTTCTTATTTAAAGTGAAATAAGCCTCACTTGAAAGAAAAGTAAAATAAACAAAATGAGATTCATGTGCAATTAATAAAATATAAGATATTGCGAGATTTCTTTCATAAATATTTTAAAATTATATTATTAATAATATAGATTGTTTCATAATTTGGATAAAAAAATTAATGTAACATTATACGATCTATATAAAAATTGTAAACCATGTTAAAGATGCTCTCTCTCACATGCATTTCACATGTCAACTAAATTGTTAAATTAAACGTGCTTAAGTTCTCTCTTTCTACAACCATGATGTAAAACAGTTAGTTTCAATGTTATGAAACCCATTTCGGTCACCGGCAAGAATCAAGGAACTGTTAATATTCACGCACAAAAAATATTATTTTCATATGGTGATTTTTGTTTTAAGATTTAGAAATGAAAATTGTTTTTATGAACACAAAAATAATCACCATTCAGTAATATAATTTGCCTATAGTTAAATCATTATACCGCCCTTGCTGCAAAGACTATACAAGACAACCCATGGGATTAACACACCATGAGAAGAAGAGACCAGGCTTAATTCCTTTCTTGTATAGGAACCACTGCCACGAAACCTCCTTAATATCATCTGAAAACAATATTGTTTCTCAATTGCCAAATTTGCCAACATGTTTCATTTTAATCTCCACGAAATCAAATGAAAGTTCACTTGTTTTATGTTAATTTAATTTTGTTTACATTAAAATCAAATGCAACATAGCAGCACAATGATCTTTAAAATGAAAAACAATAAACAAATAAAAAAGAAGCGAACATTACGAGAATAGGATGGCCGAACTTGGAGTTGAGAAGCTCCTTGATATCTTCCCTCACACTCTTCAACTCATCAGGATCAGTGTTAGAAAAAAGATGATCTGTCATGAAAACCTATCATAAGAATAGTTATCATTCTAGAAGTAGTTAATGTAGTGGATAGAAGTAGTTATCATATAGTGGATAGTAGTAGTTATCATGTAGTGCAATCATTGGCTATAAATAATTCCTTTTGTATTGAATAAAAAAGGCAGAAATATATTCAAGGACGAGCAACCTAACAATCAGACGCAACTGATTTCAGCACCGACACCGTTTCGTATCCTCCACTCGAAACGCCAACCTTAATTATATTATAAGTGTGATTAAGTCTCTAAAGACTAGTTTCATAACTAGCAAAATCTTAATTATGGTGGTTATTAAAAAAAATAAAATTTGATGTATCTGTACACAACAGGTGTATCTACCCTGTGAAACACCAATTGGGGTGAAAGAACTAAGAGAAAAGGAACTGAAACAGCTAAGGGGTGATGGATGGGGACTTAGGGTATCTTCTGATAGAATCTATGACTATGATGTATACAATGATTTGGGTGATTCAGACAAAGGAGATAGGTTTGCAAGGCCAACACTGGGTGGTCAACACAACCCTTACCCCACACGTTGCCGCACTGGACGACCAC
This sequence comes from Glycine soja, assembly GCF_004193775.1. NCBI lineage: Eukaryota > Viridiplantae > Streptophyta > Magnoliopsida > Fabales > Fabaceae > Glycine > Glycine soja. Next base: position 38,684,105 of record NC_041008.1, read on the forward strand.
CATCTACCGTTGGTCAGTTTCACTCATCATAGCATGCATGACATTTTTTAGCTTTAATTTGTTGCATTATGTTGGCCATGCACACTCACTAAAAAATTATTCCAAATTATTTAGTTGTGTAGCATCATCTTCTGCACCAATAGAATCCAAAATGTCCATTCACACACACACATATACTCTATGATTGAAGAATATTTAATACATCTTATTGAACATTGATTGACCATTATTATCAAAGCACTTATCAACAGAGTCAGATTCAAAGTTATTTTATTTGCCTAAATGAGCTTATATGGATGGAATATTTTAACAGATGAAGTGTAAGATGAATTGCATGTTTGGATTAAAGTTTGAATTTAATTTAAGTTTGTAAACTGAGTTTGTAAAAGTATCATAAGTCTTGATTCTCCAAAACTTGGTTTTCATGCAAAATTTTACTATTAAACATACTTTTGTGGGTAAGTAAACATTGTTTCAAACTGACTTTTAGAATACTCCCATTGAAAATCCAAACATAGCAAAACTAGAGATCTTCAAGTTTTTGTCTTTTCTTTTCCTTTTTTGGAGTGATGTGTAATACTAGTATTTACTTACTGAGTTTGATTATAACACATATTCAGTGGAATAATTTTTTAAAATATATAACATAAAATAATTATCACATAACAATTTTATCCGTGTAAAAAACTTCACACTATCACCATATTCTAATTAAATTATTATTTACTTTTATAAAAATGATAAAATCTTTATCTTTATCTCTACTAAACGAAGGATCCAAAGTTAGTCTTAAGTCTTAACTCCTTACATATCAACTTTACCCTAACACTTTCAATCACATCGTAAATTTATCACCTTCCTAAATGTAAGATTCGCAGATTATATGATTTTGTTTAAGTGGTTGGAGCCAGTAAACTTGGAATATTAATAAGCATTGTTGAATTTATTAAAACTGAAAAATAAATAAGGCACATAGCATGGACAAAACTAACAAGTGAGGGAAGAGAAATGGACATGCATGTTATATTTTGACGTTCTTTCATTTTACATACAAACATGGACAGATACGAAAATGGAGTCACGACCGAGTGATGAATCAGAGTTAATATACGTTCCTAGAGATGAAGAACTGGGGGACATAAAGCAAGAAGTCATTGATCAAGGAAAATTGATGGCAATGCTTAAGAATATTATGCCTGCGTTAGTAGATAAAATCATGGGCAATGAAGGAGTTTTCAACATTGATTACTTTATTAAAGAATCAGGGCAATCTATTATGTTCAACTTGGGAGGTGCCGTACAGGAATTTTTTAAATTCGATCCTCCAAAAACATTTTCAAGTTAGTGAAACTAAAGACTCCCATTTACTATTATCAAATGAATTTTCTTCATGTCCAAGTTAATATTTGTGTGAATGTGGTTTCATTTTAGACAGAAATTATTCAAGTGAAGTGGAATGATTTTCAGGGGAAAAATCACATTTCTTACTGGATGATGAATTTGGGCGTCAAGTGCTTGCTGCGTTCCCTCTAGGTATTGAAAGGCTAAAGGTAATAATTACAACAAGAGAAATGTTACTGACACGATCACTACACTTTTTTTAATACTTTTTTTTTTATTAATTAAAATTTTATTAAATGTTATTTCATGTTGTCACTTTTCCAATAGGTTTTCCCTCCCGCGAGCAAATTGGATCCCTCTAAATATGGTTCAGTAGAATCAGCTTTGAAAGAAGAACACATTATAGGCCATATTGAAGGGATGTCAATTCAACAGGTACAAAAAAAATAAAAATTGTCCTCTTACCAAAGGCTAAGTTCCATGGAAATAAGTCTAATAACAAATCATAAAATGTTCCCTGCTTTTAAAATTTAGGCATTGGAAGAGAATAAGTTGTTCATGCTGGACTATCACGATGCTTACCTTCCATTCCTTGATCGCATTAATGCTCTTGAAGAGAGAAAAGCTTATGCAACGACCACAATTTTGTTCCTCACCAAAATGGGAACTCTTAAGCCTATTGCTATCCAGCTTGCTCTTCCAACTGGGAATCCAAATACTTCATCCAAGCAAGTTCTCACTCCTCCCAAAGATGCCACCTCTAAATGGCTCTGGCAACTTGGCAAAGCACATGTTTGCTCCAATGATGCTGGTGTTCATACACTTGTGCACCACTGGTATAAAATTTTATTTGGACAATACTTAAATACAATTTCTTACGTGTTTTTCACTTTACTTTCTCATTAAAATTGAAATTCCACCTTAGTAACTCACAATAAAAGTCAATAGTCAACATTGAATACCGAGAGAGTTCCAATTTTGATAAGAAAATAGTATCAAAAACTCCTAAATTAAAGAAGTGCAACTAAATTTTGTCTATTTTGTTTCTTATTAAAAATAGTATTTTTGAAAAACAAAATCCTTACCTGTACATCTATTTTAGGAAATAAATGATGTCATTGCTCCATATTCATAACAATGATCATTGGCTTCATTGAGCAAAGAAATTATGATAATTATCATATTATGCAATGTGGGGATTACATAGTTGATACTAGAGCTATAAGTGAATCTTTTTGGCAAGAGCCAAGAAGTCTAACACTCAGCAGTTAGGTTCAGGGCAGGTGTTCATCCGCATAAACCTAACAATGATGGAATGTAACAAAAGAAAACAACAAACTTGTACATGTATCAGATATCTTTCATAATAATTAAGAACAAGTTACACAGGAGAGATTAGAAAACATAATAGTAATGAATATGATTTTTTTTATCGACAAATATTAGTTGTTTTAGTTTGTTAGTTTTTGTTAGTGGGATGATTCAATTGCATGATCTTTCCTTTCCCCTCCTTCCTTTAACCACTGAATCAATCTTATAACTCGTTAGTAATGAACATGATGGCATTGACCTCTTTATAATTGAACAGGTTACGTATACATGCTTGCATGGAACCGTTGATAATTGCAACTCATCGGCAATTGAGTGTGATGCATCCTATATTCAAGCTTCTGCATCCGCATATGCGATACACACTCAAGACAAATGCAATAGCACGTCAGACACTCATCAATGCTGAAGGTACCATTGAGACAGACCACACTCCAGGGAGATACTGTATGCAATTTAGCTCAGCTGCCTATAAAGATTGGTGGCGGTTTGACATGGAAGGTTTTCCTGCGGATCTCATAAGAAGGTAAATAAGATTGTTTTCACTATTAACAAAACTAACAACTAGCATTTGTCAATAAAAAAATTTATGCATTCCCCATAAAAATTATTCTTGAAATCTTGAATTCGAATATCATTTTATGTACGATTATGTAATATTTTCCTAGTTTTATATTGATGAAAAGGAGTACTTGATGCATTTGTTTCGATATATTGCATATAAATAAGATTGTGTAATAATGGACCAACTTTTACAACTTTTAAGCAGCTATCTCTATTTATCATTGGGACAAAACCTAGATACAATTCTATAGATGTTATGTATTATTCTTCAAAGTTTTACCCCAATCATCTGCATAATTTCGATTGGGGAACGATACAAATAACATCTATTCAACTATATGTAAGTTTTATCCTTAACATTATCCTTTGCTAGGTACCTAGGCATTGATGATGAGATCTAATAATTTATTTTCTTCTATAGAGGTTTAGCAGTTCCAGATGCAACCCAACCTCACGGCATTAGACTACTTATTGAAGACTACCCTTATGCAGCTGATGGACTCCTCATATGGTCCAGCATAAAGAAGTTGGTCAGGACCTATGTCAACCATTACTATAAAAATTCCAATGCCGTTTCTTCTGACAACGAACTCCAATCTTGGTACAGAGAATTCATCAATCTCGGACACCCTGATCATAAAAATGCTAGTTGGTGGCCTAAACTTGACATCCCTGAGGATCTCACCTCCATGCTTACCACTGTTATTTGGCTTGTATCAGCACAACATGCTGTCTTGAACTTTGGTCAATACCCATATGGTGGGTACGTTCCAATCCGTCCACCACTAATGCGAAAACTAATTCCCAAGGAAGAGGATCCTGAGTACTCAGATTTTGTCATGGATCCACAGAGATACTTCTTATCATCACTGCCAAGTTTATTCCAGGCATCAAGGTTCATGGCTGTGATCAACATTGGTTCTGCACACTCGCCTGACGAGGAATATATAGGACAAACAAAGGATTTGTCCTCTTGGTCGGGAGAGCCTGAGATCATTGATGCATTCAATCAATTTTCAATGGAGATGAAAAGTATTGAGATGGAGATCAAGAGAAGAAATGCCGATCCAAAACTTAGAAACAGATGTGGCGTTAACGTTTTACCATATGAACTGCTTATACCAAGTTCTGAACGTGGGGCAACAGGACGAGGAGTGCCAAATAGTGTTACAGCCTAGTCCAATATGTGTACAAACCAGCAACTGAATCAATGTTCTATTATTCTTCACCTTAGCTGGACTAAAATGGATTTAATATTTGATCTCCTAAAAACAAAAAAGAAAATAAAATGCAAAAGGGAATAATGCAGGTTTGAAATCATCTGTAAGTATCGTGTACTGAGTAGCATTAAGAATCCTTCTTGGTCAAAAAGAATGTTGTGTATGTTTTATTACAGTTTACTCTAGTCTGGTGCATGTTTTAACTTGTACACGTTTATGCACTGATCCAGAGTATAATGTAAAAAAAAAAAAGTTCAAAATGTGTGAACTAAAAACTATGCCTCCTATAAATATATTCTTATGTGGTCGAAATTTATTGTTCTCGACACCCAACATACATATAATGTGGAACAACCATTTCCCATGACAAAAACCAAGTGTTCAAACGGAGTATGAGCAAATTGCAGTAGAAAAAGAAGTGACACTTAAGGACACATCCTTGCGCAAGCAACAATACCAAACTCTGGACAAACTGAAAGGTTAATAATATAGGGAGAAAGGGACTTGCAACAAATATATGCATTCTTAAAAAACATAATCTGAAATCCTATTAGTGGAATAATGACAGAGTATGTTTGTTCGACTGCGTTGGCAAAAGGAAGAAACCCCTTATGCGTTGAAGGTGCTTCAGAATGAACACCACAGCAATTCGGACGGTTTCTCAAACATGCGCACACTTGGCAACATTATTATTCGAGCCTCTAAAAATACATCAAAGCATTTACAATGTTTACATATTGCAAAAAGATTAGTTTTGCTCCAGAAAATCTTTAATGCCAAAGCAATAAACTAGCGTACCTCATTGCCCAGAGGCTCTTCGCTATGCGAAGGTATGAGGGAGGGATATTGTACGCAGCCTTACCCTTGCCAAAGCAATGGTACCCCAAAATATGTATTCAGGCAACTACGGATAAATAAAGCCAGCACGATACTATATCCCAGTTGAAAGCATACAACATTTCCTGTGATGTTTTATCCCCATTTGCATATAACGTGACCATTAACCCTAATACTCAGTGTCAGTATGTGGAAATTCATTATCCAGAAACAACTCAAACTTGATTCCCAAGTAAGTTGTATATGTTGTTGCAGTTCAAGAAGAACAAAGATCCTGAATCCTGATCAAAGATCCAGCTGAAATATTTCAAGGCTCAACCCAACCCATAGCTCTTTCACATGACTCTTCCATATAGTTGCATCTTTTACAAGTTCAACTTTGACCCTGCATGGCCTGTTTTCTCATGGATAGTCACATCTTGCTTAATTTTGAGCATTTTCTCCTACTGATCCCAGTAGTTTCTTAGTTGAGACATATGCAAGAGAAGCTCATCTCTGCCCATACCAGTGGCACTGCTGGTCATAATCCATGGGGGATGTTGCTTGTAGTTTTGTCTGATTAACTCTTGAAAATCCCTTATGTTCTCATCGGGCCGTTTCCCCTTTGCCACCTTCATTTTGTCACATTTTGTGAAAACAAAAGTGATCGGTATCTACAATTCACAAAAGTTTTTACAGTATTTAGACCTGTTTCAGTACCTTGACAACGTTACTTTAGGACTATATATAAAATATCATACATTATTGCGTCCAAGCCAATTTGCACAATCCAAGTCAATTTTTTGAGGTGGAACACTTGCATCAATGAGCAGCAAGACAGCGACCAGAGTACTTTTGTTCAAAAAGTACCCTTTTGTGAATGAGGACCAATCCGTTTTAGCAGCTTCAGGTGCTTTAGCAAAGCTGCATAAAAAAAAAGTATATCATGAGTAGTTGACAGCATCACCACCAATCAAAAACCCTAAATCCTCTCCAACCAAGAGGGAGGTGGAAATACATGGAAGAAAATCATTCAAGAAAACATGGATGAAGCGGGACAATTAGGAAATACAAGTAAACATACGACACTGCTATTAAGCGTTTTAAAAAAATTATTTGCTACTACTATTAAACAACTAGAGAAACTTAAAAAGCAAGGAGGGTATCTATGGACTGCATCAATCAGCTTTATTAATCAAATATGGAATCAGATGACCTCTCCCAATATGGATCTATCTGTATAACTTTGAGATTTAATAAAAAAATACATTTCCATGTAGTTTGTATTATGTCATGCTGGTTTTATACTAATTGATTTTGCAACATTGATTTTGAAGTAAAGTGGTTTATGTTTGGACACTTTTATTATTAAAACAAGTTAGTAGTAAAACTATAAAATTTTGAATCCAATGCAAAATCTACTTAAAGTTTCTTTAAGTCAAAATGAATTTTGGACCTAAAATCGATTCCTCAATGTAGGACAAACATTTCATTTTGTACCTAAAATCACATAAACCAGGATTTCAACTTGATTTGAAAATTGTAAATCCAAGCATGCACTTAAAACTTTACTACTGAAAGCACGTTTGACTAAAAGTTAAAAATGTAACTCTTATTTCGATTTAAAAATTTCATACCACAATTCTACTTATAAGATAAAAACTTGAAAACATTCTCTTTAAACTCTCTATTAACCTAAACCAATTTAGCAAAACGATCACCCAAACACATGCAGCAAGAGCATTTTAATTTGTGTATATAACTACTACTTAATACTTTATAAATTTAAAAGCTTTTTGATATATAGACTTATTAGATTATGATGACAGTAACCATCCATTAGAAGCATAGAAACATGAAGGCATGAAGCAGAGCTAATTGGGAATTAGCGAGTGACTAAACTGACCCGTAACCAGGCAAGTCAACAAGGTACCAGCTTTTGTTGACCAGGAAGTGATTGATGAGCTGCGTCTTCCCTGCAACAACAACAACAACAACATTGTTACATCTTAGAATGTCGGTTATAGGCCTAACTCAACCCTACAAAACTGGGATCTCCAACATTACGCAATTGTTACACTATTTTATGCTCATCACTAGTCGAAGACGCGGGATCTCCAACATTACGCAAGTTGTTCGAAATCAATTTATAGAAAAGAAAAAGGCACAAAAAAAGAAAGAAGAAGCTTAACCTAACTAAGTAACTAACTAACCTGGTTTCTTAGAAGTGAGAGCAATCTCTTTCTTGCGGACGAGGGAATTGATGAGGGAGGATTTTCCGACGTTGGAGCGACCAAGAACGGCGAATTCAGGTCGGTTGTCTTTTGGGCAATCCCTGGCGCGGGCGCTGCTCTTTACGAACTGGACGTCCTTGATGTGGGAATCGCCGGCGTAGGGTCCGACGGCGATGTTGGAGCCGGGAAGGACCGTGGAGTCATTGACCTCGTCGGGTTCAATCCCTGGAGGGATGAATAGCTGGAATTCGAAGGAAGGAGGAGGGCTGGTGGTGGTTTTGGAAGCGTGGGTTGAATGGGAAAGAGGGTGGCGGAAAGAGAAGAGAGAGGGTGGTGTTGGTGTTTTGGAAATGGAGAGGGAAGAAGGAGAGAGAGACAGAGAAGAAGGGGTTTGGAATTGGAGACTGAGCTTCATCACTGCTCTTCTCACCAGCGCTGTCATCCTTCTTCGTACCCTTGGATTGGGGGTTCCAGTTTCCAAATTCCAATGCCGATAATAAATAGGGTTCGTTTTCGTTAACGACGTCGTGTTTTCACTTTTCTCATTTCTGGATAGAGTGGAGTCTAACTGATTAGTGTTAGTGGTTGCAGGATACAGCCAGAGAAAATGTTCGAAAACAAATATATATATATATATATATATATATATATATATATATATATATATATATATATGAATTGTGAAGTCTGAAGAACAATTAAGAGAGAAAAAAAAAGATACATTTTTCTTTTATTATTTAAATTAAAAAATTATGACTTATTATTATATGGAAGAAACTAGCAAGTGTGAAACATTAGTTTATATTAAATAAAAATTTTATTTTTTATGCAAAGATAAAAAAAAAAGACAAATTTGTTGTTTAATTATTTTATGTAACAATGCTTGAGATTAAGAATTCAACTAAATTTTGTTATTTTATGCTATTGTGTTTGATATTAAGAATAGAAGTGCAAGTGAACATAGTTTTTCACGTGATCTCATCTACGATCAGAATTTTTATTTTGTAAGAAAGGATGTTGAAGAGGAAAAGAAAGGAGAGGGAATAGTAGGCTGCATGGAGTAAAAAGGATGAGGAAGAAGAATGTTAAAAGTAGGGCTCGTTCACTTTACTCCATGAGATTTGTAAAATAAAACATTATTCTTTGAAATTCAACTATTTTCATCCTTAATGAATGTCGACATGTCTGTTAAAACAATGTGATTTTATTATGGGATTCTTGTTTCTTTTATTTTCATTTCTTAAATTCTTCATGGAGTAAAGTGAACGAGCTCTATTATGATTTTAGAAATTCTTAATAAACCATCAATTTAGTCAAAGAGACTAAGAGAGGCATCTACACTTATTAGGCACACAGACATATGTGAAAAAATCTATTAAAATGTATAAAAGTTACTTCTATCAATACGAATGAACGAGTCTTGAATATATCTTTAGAGTAGTATAACAGAGGAAGTACACTTTTTCTGTGAGGAATTTAGTGATAGCGGAATAGCAAAATGGGTTACCACTATAATTATTGAAAACTTTACTATATATACAGCAAAAAATTAACAAAAAGGGACAATTGCGGATAGTTAAAAGAATGAGAGCGTCTATGTGGAAACAATACAACACTCATCTTGCACATTTTTTCCCTCCAGCTCTGCAACGAATGATTTCTGTAGGTGGAATTTTAAACAAAACTACTAATAATATAATCACCCAAACAAAATTGTTAACTTGGTTCCATCTCTCTACCTCCAGCAACAACTTTGCGGTGGCGCCGTGAACCAGCTCGTCGATCTTTTCCACGCCTTCCAGGGCCTCTTCTAATGGGTGAGTTTGCACCCTTTTCAGGTGATGTTTCAAGCACTGGCAATGGAGGAGGAGGAGATGGGGGAGGGGGTGAAGCTGGTGGCGCCAGGCGCAACAATAGATCCCTGTGGTATTTCTGTAAGCACCCAAACATGAGAGAAAAGTGACCATGAAATTCCATTAGCAATATAAAAAACATGACATTCAGAATACAGAAACAATAACCTTTTTTTTTTTCTTGAGACAAGGTTTTCATCAAAAACCTCAACCAAGGTCGTTGTAGTACACTTATCATAACACAATTAAATTTTGTGAACTTAAAGGAAATGCTTGTATCATAAAACTAATGATGGAATGGAAATAGTGAAGTACTTAAAATAGTGAAATAAGGGGAAGTTCATATCTAAGTGTGACAAAATTAAGAGAAACAAAGAAAAACAATGAAATGAAATAAAGGGGTTTATCTCTGAAAATATAAATGGGTAATCATCAATATGGAAAATGTTATCACATTAGTTGCTTACTAAAGAGTGCAAACATGCATGTGCACATCTTTATTGCATTACTAAATGTTTAACTGTTCAGAATCATGCACATGCATGTGCTCATCTTTATTGCATTACTAAATGTTTTTGTCTGTTCAGAATCAGCTTGTACCTTCTGGAAATCAATGCAATATAAAGTTTTAGTCAGATATAGAAACATGTCTAAATAGTTACCTGAACTACAAAGTTGCGTCTTTCACAATCCAAGAACATGTTAAAATGAAAATCTACCCTCGACAAAATTTTGTCCCTGACGGTTGAGAAACTAATCTGGTCCCTTGAAGTAAATCGGTCAACTTCATTGAACCAAAGACAAGCAAAGAGGTTGCTAATAGGAACATGCTCTCGTACTATCACACATCCTTCAGGAACATCTGTAGCGTTTGAAAAATGTTTTTAAAAAAACAATGAAACAGGTGCAACTCATCCTAGATAAGTACAGGAAGGCAGTTTTACCTACCACTTATAAGAGGAAGCTTAGCCTCTGTATATGGGGTCAATCCCTCTTTCTTGTAAAACTCTATCTGAAAGTCAATAGAGGCATTATCATACTTTCCAGCAGCTTTATTTGCCTCAGCCTCAATGAATACATCAAAGCGTCTATAATGTTTTGATATTGCAAAAGTAGCATTCTTTCTCCACAAAAACCTAAACAAGTGTGAAGGGAGTTTAGGTGTCAAAACATGTATTATGGATACATAAAGCAAAATATAGCTTGTAAAAAGTCAGAAAAATCATGTATGAAATATGACCCCAAATTAATTACAATTTGGTACACACTCCAAATTAACATACATACAAATCCAGTAAAATCTAAAGCTTTATTTTCATAGAAAAAATACAATATATATCAGTATCTTGTTCATCCATGAACAAATTGTTACACCTTGGAAAGTCACTCAAAATGGAAGGTAAATTCAGCAGAGTGAAGGGAAGAGAAGAATCAAACAAAATCAATTGCAAAACCAACAATATTGTGCAGTAAACATCAACAAAATAAAAAATGAAAGCATCAAGGCTGTTAACATTTCAATTACACAACCTCTAAATGACAGTCCTATAAGCTGAGGTAAGCATTTGACAAGATTCTAGTACTTGCATATAAGTAATATTAATGTTACAAGCCTATAAAATATTTCCCAGAGGAAAGGCAATAAAGGAGATAATTGATGGATAAGGCTCCTCTCAAGTAAGCTTATTTTTTAGTGCTCAAAGAAGGGTATATCCACCATTGAATTTTAGTGAGTTATGATCACAATGTATTTTAAATTAGTCGAGAGTGGATATACCCTTACTTGTATGCTTCAGAGACAAAATTCACTTTCAACTTTTCCATAACTGAAAACTCCACTTATGCCAGCCCTCAATGAGCTCTAATGTCAGACAGAGATCAATTTGAAGAAATATCTACACCACAAGACAATAATTATCCTAATATCAACAAAACAGAGGCAAAGATCAAGACTTCTGATCCAATCTTATCTACAGTATGCATTGATTTTCTAGCCAGTAATCACGGGCTTCTAGTCTCATGTTACCATACCTCAGTAGCCCCCAAAACAAACAATTTTACACCAAGCTGTCATAAATGGTATTTTGGGATCTGCAAGCAGGCATGCCATGCAGACCAGATGGGAAGTTTGGGAGGAAGGAAAATGAGTCACATGTAGGAGCTATGCAGAGCTATTGTTTCTTTTCTTTTGGTTTATTCTTATTTCTTAGAGGACTTCTTATTCTCCTTTTTTTTGTTTCCCTACTTCTTTCTCATTCAAAAAAAGCACGAGAGATTGTATTGGTGCATCAGGTGTTTCTGGGCCCATGCAGCTGAAAATATTGAGTCCCAACTCCCAAGTGCAATAAACTATAGGGCTTGTTTTTTAAGGTTCCTAAAAGTTAAACTAGCAGTCTATCGGGGATTAATTGAAAGTGGAACTATAGTAGAGTTTAATCTAGTTGATTAGTAAGTTATCCTCATTTTCCACTGCTATGGTCTGAAAAGACTATTTTATCATTGGTTAGCAATCTACTCCGCAACATACAATAGTAGAAAAATAAGAAAATCTACAGCTTGAGTATTGGCAACCATTTCAAGGCAGAACGCTCTGTGGTAAGACCATTCATTTGTTTTCTTTGAAAACTCGTAACTACACTAAGGACATAATCTATAGAAAATCTGAATGGGCCTTTGTGTCTAGATAGATTAATATGTCACCTTCACCTTGGGCAGGAAAGAAATTCCGTACTTGGACTTAAAAGAATTTTCATGTTAAGCTATAACAATCAGAGAAAGATATTAATGAAGCAGCAAGCACATAATATGGAGATATGTGAGTTGCACCTTCAATCTTGGAGGACAAATCATGCACTGGATTGTGAAGAGAATATAAGCATATAGACTTACAGTGCAATTGTTACATGTAGCAAAACTACATGAATAACAATCTAGTTAAAGCAAGGGATGCATACTAACAAACATCAAACTCTTATCACCTCATCTAGTCCCACGGTGGATCTAGTTTGAAACATGTAAGCAGTCTTAAAGCAAAATAGCAGGCATATCGTATCTATCTCAAACAGAAGTGGATAGAACAGTAAACCACATGCCAAACTACATATAAAACTAAGCATGGGACTGAAATGAGAATATTTACATCACATTCACATATAGAATGAATAGGTATAGGGGTATAATATTATATGCAGTAACAAAGAGATACACCGGAATATACCTTTCAAGAATTTGATATGGATCCACAACAAGCTCAAGCTTCCCATCAAGCCATATAGAATAGCGAGCATTCGGAACCAATCTATGCAACAAAAGCTTTGGAATCTGTGGAAAAGGTGGTAAAATTTATAGGGTATGTAAAGTACTACTTTAGGAACATGAAAACACATCAGCACCTAGTCAAAAGTTTAATTTTATTCAATTCATACATAGGATCTAGCCAATACTAGGAGGTCTATTGATCTAAGAATTTTCCCCTCCCCTTTCTGTGTATTGAGGACAAATCAGTACAGCAATATTAACGGACAGGTAGAATACAAAAAGATGAAACCACAGCCAAAAAGTATTACTTTTCTACACAAACAATTAGATCATAAAGAACCACATAGTAAAAAATGTTTCAGTAACAAAAATGGCTAACATCCCATATGCTAATTTCTATTTCAGTCACCATGGGTCTGGTGAATTATGTAACTCTGACCTTTCCTGTCCGTCTTGCATCAGGGTAAGGAAGATTACGAGCAACAATAGTTCTCCATAAACCAATCTTCTTGCTGATTCCCAATTTACCAGAACTAATCAGATATTTTTCTGTTTGTTCATCTACAAACATAAGGAAGCATACAGTCTTCCTTGAATAATCACTTATATTGTTTGGCTCATTTATCACATCAAAGTTTCCTGAACAATAAATTTGATATACTATCAATTACAAGCTTATAAACAAGTAAATAAATGCAGAAATCACATAATACAGACCAAATATGGCTGATGCAACAACCACTCCATCACACTGCTCCATTTCAAAAAGGTCAGCTCCATCAATGTCAAATCCTGTGTTGCGGCCAGGTTTAATTCCTCTAACAAATCTGATTGGTATATTCATTATTGAAGATGGAGAATGAATTCATGTCAGTAAGAAATTACAAGAATGCTTAATTACTAGCGCAGACAACTATAACCACAAAGAACATTCCTTGGTGGGTATAGATGTTACTTATTAGGGAAACATTCAACAAAAAGCAAAACATACCCACAGTGCACAGTCATCGACTCTCGTATATCAAAAGAATCATTTCTCTGCTTCAAAGTAGGATACCCACCAAAGTCTGAACCACCAAATTCTCCATCTCTACTTAAATTTTCTTCATAGACATATGTTAAATTCCCAAGGACCGGTGAAGGTGAGGGCAATGCTGGCATCAGTCCAATGGCTTCTTCCACAGGAAGGTAACACACTGGGCATGCTAAAACATAACACAAGCCTAAATATTCAGTAGAAAGTAGAAATACCATACACATTAGGCGATCTAAAATATATCCCATGCCGTCCATACAGTCATATATCACAACTTCCAAAAACTAATTGATATATGCAAGGATGATGGAAACTATTCCAAATTATTAAGTGTCAAATAGTGTATAAGAAAGATATCTTATCTAGCAAAATAGTAAACTAAAACTTACGACGTGGCCCAGTACGCTTTTTATCAGCAGGCGGGGGAGGGAGTGTGAAGCTATTACACGGATGCCCTGGAGGAAGATGGTAGCCCAAAAAATAACCCGTGGGTGGAGGGAGTAATACCAATCTCTTAGTTAAGCCCATTGCATTTGTCATAGAGTTCTCAAATGTAGAATCACTTTTAGACACACTTTCATTAACATTAATGTTTGTCACAGTGTTTCCGTCCTGAGAATCTTCACCTGAAAGCAAGCCACACCACAAGCACCGTGCTATGTTCTAATTAAGGTAGAAATCAAACAACATATGCAAATCACAACTCACAGCACATTGTAGTATACCCAGTTGAGCCAATCAAAAGAACAAGATAACAACGGCATATCAAAACTAAAAATATGAAAGCTCAAATTGTAATCCCAAATCCACCCTACCGGGTATCCTCCCTTTGGAGGCAATTCTGTTCAATACACTATCAGACACTAGACACCTCTTCAAACATGTATTTGAACCGTGGTTCACCACACATTATTGTAATCCCTCCTAGTTATCCTCCCTTCAGACGCAATCCTGTTTGAGACACTATCAAACACTAGACACCTCTTCTAACCAGCATTATTCAAACCTTGATTCGCCACATTACGGAAACTAGTCCCTTCCGCTAGACCCAACTCGGGTTGGTGCTCAAATTACAATATGATACTTAATGCAATCACATAATTACAATTTAGCACAGTAACTATATATATATATATATATATATATATATAAACAAATCGAAGAAGAAAGAAAGGAAAAGGAAGAAAGTGAGGAACCTTTTCCAACATACAAAACCCAGACGAAAACCGCGGCGGAGATGAGGCAAAGGAAGAGCATTCCGACCTTCTTGCGGCCGGCGAACTTGCAGATCCAAAGGAACAGCCTCTCCTTCTCCTTCTCCTTGAGCATCTTCGAAGCCTTGCGTGAAGTCCCGTTCTGTACCTGTTTATCCAAAGACCCATAACTTCCAGAACGAATTCCAATACCCAATGGAGCAGACATTTATGCCCCTCCTCTCATTCCTCACCCCCTTCTCTTTCTCTCCCTCCACCCCCAGATCACACCAATTCCCAATGCACTCTCACCAATCCCTCTCTCACTCCAAACTCAACAAATTAACAACAAAACAAAGTTGATTTCTCTTTCTGGGTATTCCAGATCCCCAAATAACCGAAAAATCAACTGAAATACGGTTATATTACACTGAAAAAACAAAATCCCCCCTCTATGAATCTAGGGTTTATGATTGGCCCCGTAGAGTTTTCTGAAATCCAAGATTGCAAATTTTAAGTGGTAAAAAAATTATAGTTTATTGATTCCGCTGATCCGGAAGTGAGGATGATGATCTCAGAGTCAGACTCGGGAAATTTTCATTGAATGTTATTTATATGAGGGGGAAATTACCTTACTGGGGAATAAAAATGAGAACATGGAAATTTGTGAATAGTGCGCACAAGCACAATATTTGGCTCTTAAGACACTCGTGCCTCGCTGATTTTGACGTGGGATGGAAAAATGGCACCAGCATTAGTCATAGTCTGACATCTGGTAACTATGATCAATTATTTCTGTTAACTTAATCGTGTTAATTATTATTATGGTTAAACTCATTGGTACTATAGTGTTAAATTAATTAAGCCAAAAAGCGTCTGGATACTCGCGATAATATCTTTTAAAAAAATTGTTTGTCAAGTTAAAAAGAAGCATTATTACACAATTCATGATATTCCATAACATGTTAAAAATAAAAAAAGAGTATTGTATTGTGGTGACCAATTTGTGGAGTACCATGATTGATCACCTGATTCATGGTAGGATACTTCAATATATGATGGTTGGAGAGAGGATTCTGGTAAGAAAATACTGTTTGGGGGAGAATAGGGAGCAGGGTTGACAATCAACCGAATAAATTCAAAAATAATTTTAAATTTAGTTTGATAATTAACTTATTAAATTTGATTCATCAATAAAATAAATTAAACTTGAGTTATATATAATTTAATTTATTTGATTCATGAATCGGATATATATATATATATATATATATATATATATATATATATATATATATATATATATATATATAATTGATTGAATTTTTTATTATTTTATATGTGTAAGATGGGATGATTTTATTTATGTATATTTTGGATGTAG
The DNA here is from genome assembly GCF_004193775.1 of Glycine soja. Taxonomy (NCBI): domain Eukaryota; kingdom Viridiplantae; phylum Streptophyta; class Magnoliopsida; order Fabales; family Fabaceae; genus Glycine; species Glycine soja. The sequence continues at coordinate 38,700,333 of NC_041008.1, forward strand.
TTATTTTTTTTATCATATCTTGTAGCTTTACAAAGCCAATAAAATAAGTTTAGTTTTGTTTTCTTATAAAAATAAAAAATTATTTTATCTAAAATTTACAAATAAATTTAAAATTTAAAATGTTTAGGACTTATAAAAAAAGATTCTTATTTCACATGATTTGAACTAACGAGCTAAATCAAATTATTTGTGAGCTTAAATCAAATCAAATTCAAATAAAAAAAATATTAATGTCAAGATTTGAAATGAATTAAATATTAATAAATTGAGTTGAGAGTTATTTCCAACCCTAGTATAGGGAGAGAATAGTGTACTTAGAGGGAGAATAATTAGCTCTACTTATTTATAAATGTTGGTAGATATGGATCGCAATAGAGATTTATTTCAATTACATTGTTTTCTACCAATGGTTATTTTATGATCTTTGTTTTCATGTTTGAACACTTTATATGGGTATGATAGGAAGCAATTTTTTAAATAGGGAGAAGATTGACTCTTCTTGTTAATAGAATTTTAGTGATGCTTTCTAGTCTAGCTAGGGTGATTATGGACAAGAGTCTTTAGTTTGAAATATTGTCTTCGCATGTCTTGTGATAGTGTGGTGATGGATAGTTTTTGTGTTGATTGAGGTACATATCCCAAATCACATATTAGAAAACAAATTCTAAGCTAGAATGACTAACATGGAACCAAAAAAAAAAGTTCAAAGGAAAACAAATTGTTAGAAAATAGTCATAAAGTACAAAAATTCTTCAAATCTCAATTTATTTAGTCACTACACACATTTTACAAGTTACACTTCAACCCCAACTTGATAAGAAATAGTTGCGACAATTTTTAAATATTTTATTTTGATCATATTATTAGTCAATGTGAGATATTCGACACTCCCCTTACATTGAAAACTAAAAATCTCAAATGTAAAGTTTATAAAACTAGACATCTGCAGATGATTTGATAATGATCCGATAGTGACTAATCTAATAGGTCCAACAATAATCGATAGGATAAACTTTTATATCATCATAGAATTTTGGATTAGGACTTAAGTCAACTCTACAAAACCAATTTGTAAAGTTAGGACTCTTAGGTTATATATTTTAATTTGATCATATCACTAATCATCAATATGAAATCTCTATTACTAAAAAAGACTAAAAGCATCTATCTAGAATTTAGAATTGTAATAAAATTATGGCATGACTAATCTATGGGATTATTAGCACCAAAACACCCAAAATTTTGAGATGAAGTAGCAACATAGAGTAATTTTTTATTATTATCTTAAAATGACGAAGTGGTTTCTTTTTCAATTTTTAGATCTTCCTTTCAAAAATTTTAGCATGTAAAATGGTTTCGGCTGTGCTTTTCAAATATGGTTTTCAAGATCTAGGAATTTGTTAGACTTTTGGCAAGCATACCAATTGTCATTGTAGGTTACACATTTATAAAAAGAGTTCGTCTTCATAGGGACCTGAGTTACTTACATTAAGTTATCCCAAATCGATCCCTCGCACTTGGGACCTAAGAATATTTACTAAATATCAATCCCTCACATATGCAGTAAATACTCCAGCATTATAATCATATTTTTGTGTTTTTTGCAATCAAAATGTTATGCTTTATTCCTAGCAACATAACATAAAGAGTAAAATCATTCGGTTCAAATTCTAAGATTACTTTATAGTTTGGCTTAAGATCCAATTTCATGACACTAGTGATCAAATAGAATCAAGCATTACGAGTAGAACGAAATCACCAATAATTAGTAGAAAAGATTCATACATATATAATATCAAAAGGGAAATGACGAAGGATGTAATCCATGGTAAACACTGCAGCGCCTCAACTCCACTTTTCCTTTTCTCCTTTTTCTTCCTTAGCCTCTGCATTTTTTCTCTGCTTTCTAATTTTGCTGGATGTCTTTCCTTTCAACAATGCATGGCTATTTATAGAAAACAACCAAAGAGTGTAAGGAAATTCGCCCAGGCGAGCTATAGCTCGCCTAGGCGATTTGTGGCTTAATGCTGAAGTAACCAGCTCGCCCAAGTGAGCTAGTTGCTAGCCTAGGCGAATTGGGTGTCAGAAATCTTTATAAAATAATCATTTTGTCCTTCCTTTTGGCTTTATTTTTGGATCTACCTAACAATCATCAAAACCTACAAAATCGTGGGTGAATCTTTCATATTTAAACAACATTAGTAAATATATAGTATATATAAAATAACTAGATTTAAAGGTAGTTTATAAGAAAATTATTACAATCAAAAGATAAGTGCTAACAATTTAATCTCAAAAATAACTAAAATTTGACACTTATTAGAAACAAAATATTGGCTGTGATAGTTGGTCCAAATTAAGTGCATAATATTTTCTTTCCTTTTGTGTGTGCAAGGTGCATCATACTTATTTATTTTTGGAACATTGACATTATGTTTGTCTCTTTGTAAAATTGTTGAAAATTATAGTCATTAACATTGCTTCCTTAAGTAGACTTCCTTTTCATTATCCTTCTGTTCTCTTCGAAACAACACACAATTAAGAGCCTAAACGCAACGGGCAAAAAACATAACAAAATGCTAGCTCAAAAGAACCCTAATTCTTCTAGACTCTGGACTTTGATATTTTACGGTGAAAAAAAAAAATTTACCCTGGCCCCTAGCCCTCGTATTAGCAAATTAAAAAACAAAATCTTGTAAAATAAAATGGAGGAAGGATTTGTTGCCCATAATAATATTTTTCCACAACTAAAACATGATTGTTTCTCGTTAAGAACATTTGTGGTATATAAAATAAACATTTCAAATACTTTAACAATACTTTCATATTTTGATGATTAATATAATAAAAAATCTAATTGTTAAATAAAATATTTCTCTAGAAATATTAACATGCAACTTAATTAAGTATTTAATTTAACATGTTTTTTTTAGTGTTGGGATTAAGTGATCTATTAATCGTTATCTATTATATATTTTTAAAATACAAGTTAGAGTTTCATGTTATTTTCAATTAACATATATAAATTATGTTAATATTAATATTTTTATTTGTAGAATTCCAAACCAAAAGATAAAATGCATTGAATGCATTGTAAAAATTGAATTTTATCACTAAGGCTTAAGTGATTTAAATGCAAAGTGAAATATTATATTTTACTAGATGAAGCTTATTTGAATGAATGCATTGGAAGTTGTTTTTGTTTCAACTTTTAAAAGAACTTATTTATTATAGTTGGTGACAATCTTCACTATAAACATATAAGAAAATTAGTGGAGAAGACACACATGAAGAGAGAATGTGTGAGAAGAAAGATTGTGAAACAAAGTCACTTTCTTGAGAGAAAAGTGTCTTTGTGTAAGAGTGTTATCATTTATTGTAACTGTTAAGTGGAGTATTCGAGTTTGTAGAGTGATACACTATTTGAGATGAGTTACAATCTTGTTATCATTTTTGTGATAGAAAAATACTTTTGAGACGGTTCCGTGGACATAAACAAGAGGTATTGAACCACGTTAAATTCTTGAGTTTGTTATTATTTTTATTATAATGTAATCTTTTTAGTGTTTTCAAGATCCTTTCTGGGTGTGAGTAATTTTATTTATGGGAGCATTGATTACTCAACATTATTTTAGTAAGATGTTAGATTAATTATGAATATAAATATGTTATATTTTAATTATATTAAGCCATAGAAGGCCAAATCAAATTATTAATTACTATAGAAGAAATTGTTTTCATATATATTAACACAATATTAGTCTATTTAGTGAAGACTTTTTTTTTGGGGGTAATAAATGTATACTTGACCTTCATCATCCAAGCAATTTTTTTTTTGTTAAAAAACAAAAACATAAACAAAATGCACTTCTCCTTCTACACTTGGACTTGTGGCCGATGAGTTTTGTGACCTCTTTTATTAGCCTTTGGTTTACAACTTTTTAAGCAAATACATACTTTTATCTAAACTTTATAGAACGTTGATTAATTAACTAGATTAGCATAGGATTTTAAAAACAAAATGTTCTAGCAGTTATACAAAAAATTGAAAAAAATGAATATAAAACTTTGATTAATTAACTTTATAGAACGTTGATTAATTAACTATATCAATTGTATTTTAAGGATCAATATACAACTTTTTCTTGAATTCAAATTTTTTTAAAAAAATAAATCCATTTACAATAATAAAGCAAATCAGAAAGAATTTATATAAAACAGATCAAAATATAATTCGTTTTATTTCAATTTTACACAAATATTTTCATACTAAAAATCCAAAATTCATAGACCAACCTAATATAATGCTATAAATTACAATAATTGAAAATATTAAAATTAAAAAACTAAAAACTGAAAAAATCTTAAGAAATTAAGTTAAGTTTATTACTTTTTAATTAATATCAAATTTGTTCTTAGTACTGTCAATCTGTAAACATGACAAGTCATCATCATAACTTTAACTGGTTGGTGATTCAAGGTTAGATGTCGAATTAGTTAATGGTGGTATACTACTGTAACGCATTGCTTCAAAGTCAACAAACTTCGATCAAGGAGGCTGGTCTTTGTTGTATTTCGTGCATATGACGAAAGGGAATTAAATAAGGTAGTTTGTTGGTTGAGGAATTGCTCGATCTCATAATTATATGCCTATTATAGATCCATATATATGATGTCTCTTCTATATATTGTTGAAGTTTCTTTGGCATGTCAGTTTTGGAGTTTCCTTTCTTGTATAGATTTTGACTTTTGAGGATTAACTCCTCTAGATCTAGTTCCCAAGAACAAAAATATTGGAATGGGAGATGGTCCATTCAATGGTTTAAATTCAATATCAGTTGATTAGTTGCTGGTAAATTAATTATAAGAACATATTTTGCTAAGGCTTATGACATATTACAACCTTGGAAATAAGTGAAACTTATTTGTAAACTAATCAATTTAAGTACTATTAAATAAACTAACAAGCATGTAATATAAAAATATTAAGTAAAAACATTAATACAACAATAATTTATTTAAATAGATTGATGTAATACTCTTAACTAAATATTTTTAAGAACTTCTAAAAAAGGATTGATACCAAATGCATTTTGCATAAAACAAAAGAGGTGTGTGTAATTTATTCTTTTAAATATATGTAATTGAGAAAGTGTGTATGAGTTATTATAAATTTCTAAAAGAATATGTTTAAAAATTTTAGGACCTAGGCAAAAAAAATTAAAAATATTTTTATCAAAGGTTAACCATCATTTTTATATTTTTTTTTGCTTTGTGATCTCAATTAATACATTAAAATAGTTCACAATTTAGTTTTAATGGTAAAACTATCAATGCATTCTACTTTGGGAATTGAAAAGAATAGTTAGTATTTATGATTACTATAGTTGGAAATATAATAGGTAAGATTAGATGAAATTAAATGAAGTATTCACAAATGAAGAGTCAATCATGAAACTTGAAGAAAAAAAATAAGAAAGAGTGGACAGTTATAAGAAAAAAAAAAGAGAATAGACATGAAACTTAAAAGATACCTTGGCTTGACTTTTAAAGTATCCAATCTCATATTTCCTAGGGATTCACAACCACAATTTGATTAATTCCCTTCTTTTCTTAATTGTCCATTTTATTTCTTGGTCATAGCCGCACAATAGTCTTATATCTAATTAACTGTCTAACAATTTTAAAAATTAAGTCTCTGACAAGTGAATGGAGGCAAATGTACTTGTCTAATGGGGCCTTGATACTAAACAATCAGCATCTTATTTTTAAGAGGACCCAAGACATTTTTGCCTAAGTGACCTTACTGTAAACACAATCCTAAATGAGAGAATTTCTTTTTTTTTTTTTTTTTTTGTAAAAATACTAGTCCAAATACAGTAATCTGTTTTTATTCTATGTACTTTTATCATTACACATATAATGGAGGAATTCTGAGATGAAAATCTCAAGTACGATTTTGGATCAAAGATTCTTTGAACTAAATTGGTATTCATTTTTATTTTTATGGATAAAAATATATCATTAATGAATAAATGAAGAATACTTAAGAAAATGAATTAAAATAGAATGATAAATGTTTTGATTTCTTATTTTTCGAAGAAATATGAGATTAGAATTTGTATAAATGACATGAATAAGGGGTTTTCAGGCTTTCACAAATCACAATAGCTGCCAAGTACATTGCATGAAAAATTATGGAATGTGAGAATTTCACGTAGATGGAAGCAGTACAATTTTGCATTCCTATTTTTATTGTTCCCACTCACATTTTAATAGTGCAACGTTACATGCAAGGGGAATGAACCAATCTATCATGATCCATGGGTATTGTGAAGTTACTTTTTTTATATTTTAAACTATATCAAAGACGAAAGTAACAAGCACCAGTGGTCTAGTGGTAGAATAGTACCCTGCCACGGTACAGACCCGGGTTCGATTCCCGGCTGGTGCAAATTTTAAATATTTATTTATTTAATTAATTTTCTTTTCATTTTTTTTTACTCTATTTAGGGTTGCTATTGGCCCCTATCTTCTTTGCTATTGGCTGCTAACAACCCGTGAAAGACCATTTTATCCCTCATTTCAAAATTTCTTACCCTCTCTCTTCTTCTTAAGCCTTATCTGCACCTCCCACCATCTTGACACCCCTTTTTTCTTCTCCTTCTCCCCCTTCTTCTTAAGAACATTCTGGGAATAAAAAAAGAATTCAGCCCGTTGGTAGGGGCTAACATAGTTGGAGTGGGGCAACAACAACTCCCCCCATTTTTAATACAAGTTGGGTTTGAGCTTTCAGACTGTTTTTTCGTGAGCTTGGTAGGTTTCTAGAAGAAAAAAAGAAATTTTCTTATTCTATCGGTCATTTTTCTTGTACAAAATTTATTATTTAAATGGTTAGTTTAGAATATCTTGCTAATAATACAAAAGTCACAAGTTCAAAAAATAAAAATAAAAAGGTTGATTAAGTTTATGTTGTTCCATCGTGACCATGATTATTGGTTATGATGATGATTTTAGGTTTCAATTTTTTAGTGCTGGAATCCAATGATATCATCTATCTAACTTTTTTGTTCTCCGAAATACATAAGATGAGATTTTAGGGTGGTAACCTGGACAATAATTACAAGTCCCACCTAGTAGCTAGGAAAAATATTGTGCTAGTTGTTTATTTATTTTCATTTTAATTTTAATTTCAATTATTCAAATATATTCTAATAGTCTATATTTATTTTTTAAGAAAACAGTCTATATTTATAATAGTACCAGCTCTTATTTGGAACATTTCATGGGACAGATTCAAGGGAGACAAACAGGGGCTTTAATCTCCCAGTAGGGGTAGAAATAGGCCAGGTCAGGCCAGGATTTGAAAGGTCTGAGCCTAGCCTATGATGAATCTTTGAGGCCTGAGCCTATCAAAGACTTTTATTTTGGCTCGGCCTGGCCTTTTTAAAAGCCTGGCCTGGCCTGATAGCCTTTTTAAAAGCATTCTTCACAATAAATACTTAATATTTTATGGAGTAGGAACATAATAAAAAAGTTAAAGAAAAAGGAAAGCCAATCAAAATAATGAGGAATATAAAAGGGCACATGACTCACAACTAAATTGTAATTAAAGTCCTTGATTATAGGAATAGAAGTTATAAAGCAGTAATGTATAATCAAAGTCTGATAGTTTTAAAAAAAATTAATTGTATCCAAAAAATAATATATATATATATATATATATATATATATATATATATATATATATATATATAGGCCAGTCTATCAGGCTTATAAGACTTTTTAATAAGCCTAAGTCTGGTCTATTTAATTTAATAGGCTTTTAAAAAAACCTGAGCCTAACATTTTACTTAAATAGGTCAGTTCAGGCCAGACTTTATGTAGGTTAGGTCGTAGGCCCCTGTAGGCCGGCCTGGTCTATTCCCACCCCTATCTCCCAACAAAAAATTAAAATTAAAAAAGTCTTTCTTATAAAGGAAAATGTATAAGAAAAATTGATTTTTGAGTTGTTATTTGTTTAATTTTTTTAGTTGTGAATCATATATCTAATTTTACGCATAAAATTAATAATAAATATATATTTTAAATTGTTATTTATTAGAAGTTAGATATTTAAATAATTATATAAAAAATCGATTCACTTTGATACACTTCTGATCCATTCTTGATTTCAAGTATATAATTTCTTCTTGATTAATTTAAAAAATTGTATAATACGATATTTATATATTTAAGTATCAACTCATAATTTTTTTTTTGAAATCCAAATTAACTTTATTCGTTTAAATTGTTATTAATTTATGATTGTAAATGAAGGAAATACATGTACACAAAGCACGTGGTACTTTACCTGGATGTTCAATATATATCCAAAAAATAATCACACAGCATGTCCTGAAGTTGAAAGGCCATATATTGCACACATGATCGATACTTATCTTATCTGTTTGGTGGCATTTGTTCCCTGCCATGCATAACCAGAGAGATCTGTCTTCCAGCAGTAGTGTATATGTCGACATTGATATACACCAATACAAAGATTACATTGGAAATAAAACATAAAATAAGTTCTGTCAATTAATTAATGATATATTGCATGTAAGGAAACATCATACAATATTTGATGTTGGCACATGTTGACCCATATGTCAATCATCACACACATGATACGTGAAAAAAAATATTAGATGAAATAATTGTTTTTTTAACTGATCCGAAGTGTTTGATGCTGACTTTAACTGAGGTTCAAAATGTTTTAGCTAGCAGTGGTTCCTTCTTGTAAGTACATTCTTTCTGTTCGACATGGAAAAATCATAGATTCATTGTTGGCGGGAGTTTTAATGTAATTTTATTTATCAATAAATATTAATTATTAATTTGTTACTTTTTGTTAGTAAAAAAGATTTAAATATACAATCTCATTCCATCTTATTCTCACTTCAATCACAAAATCAATCTAATAACTCTTGCAAAATTTCACTGTAAATCTTAACTTCAGGCGACAAAGCACAATGTCATGTGGTACACCGGGAAATATTTTAATGCTTAAGTCAGTTTTAGAGGGGAAAAAATGTGTGTAAATGAGATTAGAATTAAATGTTCATACTTGTAGTTATTTATTTAAATACTCAAATTTAGATCAAGAAACTTAGTTAGACAATTATGGTCACATGTGATCGTTGTAATCTGCCTCAAGAGTAATTGTATATGGTGCATGTCCTCTTTTCCATATATGATAGTTTGGGCTTGACCAAACCGAATTATGTGGATCTCGATCTAGATTATAACGAGACACTAATCCGGAACACTTTCAAATATGTGTTTGAGTTATATTTACAATTCCTTTTTCTTAATTCTTAATAATATTTTCAAGGATATGTTAAATAAATGGAAATTTAATTAGGCTAACAATTCATTGATTCAGGGTAACAACCCTGCCTCGTGATCCATGATTCTATCAATTTTACGAACTCCACGGCGTCACGTTTCTCACCCAAGACCCAAAAGCGAACACAATTTGAGGGTTAAGAATAAGATAAAAAACAATGATTTGACAGCCATATCCATAACTATATTAAATCATCTTTGAGAAAGAAGCAATTAAGCATGCCGAAAACAAGGAAAACACATTGCAGTAGAAAAAGATTGGCTTTGAAGTCCCAACCCCAGATTCCCCCACGAGAAAGTTCATTCAAAAATTGTCTTTTATGCAACGACGCGGCGCAGCATGCATCATCAAAGTTGCGCACTTGCACTGCTGCTAATCCTATTATTGTGTCCTTAACAAAATTACAAGAAACCCTTCTTACACTCTGAATTAAGGAATTTTTTAGAAACAACAAACAAATCCTATGACACTAGCAAGACACGGTGGATTTATCCATGTCAATCCCAAAACTATTTTTTTTCCAAATCCACTTACTATATAATAAAGTTATCATGATAGTGGTTAGTACTTCAACTTCTTTCATTATTATACCCAAAAAATAATTTATTTTAAAACTTAGTCCTTTTGTCTTTTTATTCTTGGTCACTAAAATATTCAACCAATGATAAATAGTTTAAATTACTGAGATTTATTTAAAATATTAATATTTTCCAACTAGTATTTTTTCATACTTATCAACATAAAATAAAATTTTTAACTACGTATTTAAGAGATAAATTTTTTATCAACTATATCACACACATGTTCATATATTTATTTTATGTATAGTTCTAATGATTACATTTATTTTCCTTAATTTTTACATAAATAAAAAATTAAAACATTCAGGAAGTATGAATCACAATTTCAAGAAAATAATCTAAAATTGTTATTATTTGTAGTCAGTTAATCACCCCTATTTGTTATTAATTAATAATTATATATAAAATTTCTACTAATTGGGTGATCTTGAGTTTAGTTTCTTTAAGTAAGGTTTTAAAATTGAATACGGTAGATGAAAAAAGTGCAATTAATTAGAAAGAAAAATTTTACACTAATCAAATTTTTTAACCGCGAAAATTGATCATCAAAAAGACAAAAAATATATAACATTTCTGGTATTGGAGTAATCATGATATATAAGAAACGTATAAATTACATTGCTGTTTAATTATGACCAGGTGGTTTTATAGACACATAATTATCATTTTTGTATATATGAACGACAAAGCGACAAGTAAGCCCCACAAGAGATAAGCCCATAGTATAGTTGAGCTTGCAATTGCAACGTAGCTTCTCTCTATCACATTCTCCGCTGTTCTAAAACTAGATCAGGATCAGTATGGTTTAGAACAGTGTGATGAGATGAGTTGGATGAAAATTATTGCAAACCACTGACGTGGATCCATGCTGTATATATGAATTTCATTTTACCCAAAACCAAAATATTAATAAAATCAACCAATAGGGTCACGCCACTAAGTATATGCTACCAGAATCTACCCTAACATGTGCGCGCGGCGATTAGAAATTGATCCCACCACTACTCACTTTTTTTTTCTTCGTATATATAAATAGCCCTTTTCCTTAATCCAATTTCCACACACCAATTTGTTTTAAGTCAAAAAAACAAAGACCACCTTGTTCGGTTGTTTTTGTTGTTATGGGTGCCACCTCTATGGTCCGAGGAGGAGTCACGAGGTTTCTACCCCGAAGGGAATATTTGGGGTGCGAGAAATTACAACTTGGAGATGTGGAGTTTGAATTTCTCGATGATGGTGAGATCATGTCGTTGGCCAAAAGTGAAGGTTCTGGCGATGAGTTTCATCAATCCAATGAAATGGAATTGGATGATGAAGATGATGGTGAGAGGGTTGATGGTGGCAGCGTTGAGGAGAATAGAAGCTTTTGGGATAATCAACACCAGCTTTTGCAGGTAATTTTGACATGGCATGTTCTTGATTATTTGATTCTTTCATTGTTTGATTTGCTTAATAGATCAATGTTAATACATGCAAAGGAAAAATTTATCAATTAAGTTGGTACTTTATTCTCATCTCCTACGTGTTTCAATGAAATTTTGAACTTGAAATCTGCAAAACTAAAATCAAAGTACAGAAGCTACAAACTGGCCAGTGTTTAGGAATCTTTTAATCAGAAATTTTTTTTTTTTTTTTCAGAAGTTTGAGTTTAGTATCCAAATCCATCCATTGTTTGCATAAAGATTTTTATCATTTCAACTCAACAAAATTCATATCAGTTATGATTTTAATTATTCTTAACATCGACAAACTTATTATATTTGAAAATTTGTGAGTGGATGATATACTAATTTTTTTTTTCATATTCTCGATGCATTCTAATTAAGTTATAAAAATTTGCTTGAGAAGTAAAAAAAAATAATTATTTTTTAAAATAAACTGAGTTTAACGTATACTGAAAAATATGAACATGAGACACATGATTAAAATTTGAAATATCATCATTAATAATTTCTTAACAAACTGAATAAATTTAATTTTTATTTAAAAAGAAACGGTTGAGATTAATAAACGTTACTTTGATTAGCATGATAAGGTTAGTTTTATCATTCCATTTTTGTCCGAAAATCTTAGTTGGCTTTTGAGGTTTTAGACTCGTTGGTTTTGACCAAGTTGCAATTGGTTTTTATTAATTTAATGCAGACCAACCTATATAGAACAACTTCAGTTGAGTCAAGGATAAGAAATGTCACCAAAGAAGCCGTTCAGGATATACAAAACGCGGAAATAGTGTGCAGTTGCAGTAGACAGATAATTTCCAGATCCTGTAGAAACTGTTTCATGATACAAGTCTCAAGGCGCCTTCAGAAGTCTGGTTATGACAGTGCCATTTGCAAAACAAAATGGAGCAGCTCACCAAGTATTCCATCAGGTAAACTGCTATATTGCATTCTAAAAATATATAAAAAAAAATTAACTGTTCCATATTGATCAAGAATTAGTCAAAGATAATATACATTCATTCCAACAAATGCATGTTTTGATTCTTTTCCCTTTTTGACATTTGTAACACTTTTTTCCTATTTCGTGTTTTAAAAATTGAAAAAGAAGCCTTCTTAATTGGTAGCTAGGTATACAATAATTAATATATAAGATATATAATTAGAAAGAAACTATTATTAATTAGCAACGTTATCTCATTTATTTTTTAATCTAGAAATCACTTTCATATCAATAGGTATTGTCACTTTCCTTAATTTGTAGTTCTATTATAATAACAAATAATTAGGATCATTATCCATGTCAATTATAATTTATATTAGGCATTAGGTGTATACATATTTTCAAGGGGCAACTTGGTTTCCTGCGAAAAGTTTAAGGTGTTAGGTACAAACAAATTTTAAACTTAGTCCCTTACAAAAGTAACTAGTAACTTCAAACTTTTGCATAGACACGCGCACGCACGTAATTAAAAGATTAATTTAACTCAGTCAGTTATGTCATATAAATTATTATGAATTTTCTGATAATTGAATTTAAGTCTTATGAATAAAAAAAAAAAAAAAAAACAAGTACATACAAGTGTAACAATCAAAGAGAGAAGAAAATTCAAGAAATTAGCATCAAAAGCTAACATTTACCATAACTGTGCAGGGGAGCATACTTTTCTAGATGTTATAGACAGCAGAAGCAAAAAGCAAGAAATTAGGGTGATCATAGAACTGAATTTCCGAGCAGAGTTTGAGATGGCAAGGGCAAGTGAAGAGTACAACGGGCTTGTTCGGAAGCTCCCTGAGGTGTATGTGGGGAAAATAGAGAGATTAAGCAACATCATCAAGGTGTTGTGCATGGGAGCAAAAAGGTGCATGAAGGAAAACAAAATGCACATGGGACCATGGAGGAAGCACAAGTACGTGCACGCTAAGTGGCTAGGTCCATGCAAAAGGAACACCTCAACAACTTCACTTTCAAATTCAATGATGGGAAATTCCGAGGTGATGATGCCAAAACCAAAGCCTAGGGCATCACTGCTAACAGTGGATCTGATGCTAGAAACGAATTCTAAGACAGAAATGTTGAAGCTTCCCAATATGCATTGTTCAGCTGTTGCAGTTTTGTAATCGTAATTAAGACAGAAAAGTAGCTAGGTTTCATTTCTCTCTCTTTAAATAATTTATTTGTAGCAATAGGTTGGTACTTCAAAGTTGCCCTGAATTTGAAAGATCCATTAAACATGTACCTATTTTTATTTTTTTTTTATTGATATGTTGCTTTACATATAGGGTGACTCAATTGAGGGTTAAAATCATATTTATTTTGCCATTAATTCAACATCGGTCTTTTCTCTTCTTTGGTGGGCTAGTTAAATTAAATGTAATTAACTTGCTTTTATCGCTTTATAAAATCATAGTTCAAGGTGATGAATAATTTTTGCTTAATTAGTTCAAAGTAGCCTGAAAAATAAGATCTTTACATGCGGATTAATGACAATAGTTATCTTTATTTTAATTAACGCACGCTGTTGTTCCATTAACAATTCATCAAAATCGATCAGTATGAAGAGATTTAATTTATTATATAATTAGGGTGTTTTGGATAATTTTTTTCATAAATACATAAAGTGGAAAAAAAAAGAAAAGAATTTTCGTAAGCTAAAATTAGCTTATATATAAGTTAAAAATTATCCTTTAAAGAAGTTAAATAAGAAAACTTATATAATTATTTTATGTATAAACTAATTTTAAATTATGTATAAGCTTATTTTATTTTTGCTTCTAATTTAATTTCTCCTTCTATAGCTGTTTATAGAGATGTTTATCCAAACAAATTCTTTGTTATTAATTATGTATTATGTACAAATTATTCATGAATGAAAAACGTAATTTATTTTTATTATAAATTAATTAAAAGAAATCAGAATAAAAAAATAAAAATATCAAGACACAAGAAAAAATAAAATATCTTAAATAAGTTTGGGAGAAGAAAGGCTATCATAAATTTGAGAGAAGATATATGTGACACCAATTTAATGTGATCGCTTATCATAGATCTCGAAGATTAATAAGAGTTCTATAGAAACATCTCATCATATTTTGATCGAATGAATAAAAAATGTTGATACAAAACGAAATTTCATGTATTTATAAAAATGCAATGGAAGCTAAAGTATCCCATAATGATGCAACTGCTTGTAATTGAATTACTTAATTAAGCATCTACAAGAGTATCTATCACCCAAGGGTGATGAACATTGCACCAACTTGAAAAACGATATTAGGAGCGAATTTTGTAGTTACATTGTCTAGCTAACAACTATAATATAGTAGCTATTCTTGGATTGATCCTTGTTGGTTTTTGTAACATTCACATTTGAACTTTCCATGTTGTTAATAATATATGGACTTTTAGTGGAGTTTTTTTAATAGCAAAACAAAATTTTATTAATCAGGACCACGAGAGTACAAGATGTACCTAGACCCTTGTGCCAACTTAATTACAAGAATTTTAGTGGACTTGATTAGAACATTTCCAACTTGATTTATCATTAGTTCATGTATTTTGATATTCATATTATTTTTCTAATGGATGTCTTTAGATTCAAACACTTAATATTTTTCAAGAGACATGTTTTGATGTATGAAAATGTGTTTTGCGTAGTATGAATACTTATGAACTAGGGCATTTGCAATCCAAATCAAGTGAGTTTCTTAGAGTATTTGAGTGTTCTCCTCCCTCTTTTTACTTCCCTTATTTTTTTTTTTCAAAGTGATATTAGAGCTTGCTTAGTTTGAAGATGTCTAATTACATTGTTTCAATACTCTAACTCAAAAAAAAAAAAAAAACTTTGATAATTGATGTATTCATATGACAACAATGCTTGGCTAGCTAGTGTCAAATACGTGTAGGACATGGTAGAGCAAGTTTACGAAGAAAAAAAAAATGCTAAAACTTTAATGGAAGCCCAATTTTGATGGTGGAAATTTGAAAATTAGTTTTGAAGACTTATAAAAACTTATTCGATAACTTTTCATAATGGTTTTGAGAGTCTTGGCAACTACCAATTAAAGGAGGAGATATGGTGAGGGTTTGGAGGTGTTAATGATGAAGAAGCAGCCACCAATTTGAGCCTTTCAAGCAAATTAAAGGTCCATTTGAAAGACAAAAGATAAGAATCCATCACCTCACAAAGAAATGGTGTCTACAGTGTGTAAGTGAAACATCTTTACGCAGGGTTTGAATTTTTTTTTTTCCCTTCCTATCTTTCTCATTATATCCTTTTACGTTTTATTCTTCCTTCCCCTCTTGTCCTGGTTCTCCTCTTTCCCCTCTTTTCTGTCTGCAAAGAACATATATGTTTTAAAATTTAGAGGACCAAAATTTTGTCTGATTTTTAGAATACCAAGCCATAAATTTGCAAGGAACAAGAAGCAAGATTGAGATTTACGTAGGGAGCAAGGTGAAAGTGAGTCAGCTCTTATCCAATGAGATTTTATGGAATTTTGCAATAACAATTGTTACTGTTTGCAAATTTTTATAACCACAAATTACCCTACGTATTCACTAAGTTAAAACCAACATAAAAACTCAACATTCAGTTCCTCTTCCCCTCTCTCTCTCTCTCTCTCTCTCCTCCTTTTCTCACTCTTTTCATTTTCTATTTTCTTACACAAACACGCAAAACCTTGCGTAAATATTAAAGGGGTAGCTTTTGTTGGTGCGGTGCTAAGTTCTTCTCATCTTCGAAGCTCTCTTCTCCCTTCTCTTCGTCAATATATACCACTTTGAGGTAAGGGGGGAGTGGGGATTAACCTCTTTATTTCGCAAAAGTTTGTAGGAGGAGATTTGTCCCCCAAATCTCCATAGTTTAATTAGTTCTTTCTATCTTGCCAGCCTCTAATTATATTATCGTGGTGGATTATTGTTGTTTTAAGTTTAAATTTTACTATGAATATTTTTATGATTGATGTTGGCTGTTTGATGATTATTCTGGATTTATATGGCTTGATCTTGAATTAAATTGATGATATTTATTTTTATTTGAGGATTTTGGTGAAAATGGTGATCATAGACTTATTTCACAAGCCTATTATATATGTTTTGACATGAATAATCTTTGTTTGAAATAAGAAAATAATGAACAATTAATACAATCTTATTAGGGATATCATTCTTATTCTTGTCACTTGCTTTTCCCACAAATAGTACATTCACCAAGCTTTTCATACTCTTTTCCACCATACAAAGTATAATCATTATATAGATATCTATCTTGACATAATTAAGTCTAAGATCTTTATTAGTATTTCAAGTCTCATAAATTGAGTCGACAAACACATTACTTTCGGGTAAAGCTTCAATCAATAGTTTTAGTAGTGAATTAAACAAAGTATTGGTCCACCAATAATGACATTTCATTTGGAAGAGATTAAGAGACACATTAAATATAATTTTGATTTTTTTTACATCTAGTATATAATTTTTGTTCAACATCTTTCAACAATCTATAAAACCTTTTAACTTCCTTATTTGACTATTCATTACTAGAAATTGGATGATCAAGTATACATCATCTTGTCTAATGATTGATTCATGTCATAAAGCATGGAGTAGGCTTAAGCATCATCACTCCTTTACAAGGTTAACATCAAAGTCATTATTATCACTATCAGATGAAGAAACATCTTTATCAGAGGATTCTCCATGAAACTCCCATTGCATATAACTTGGTTCAAATCCCCACCTTAGTAAATCATGCATCACATTACCTTTTGTCTTAGAAAAAAATATTATTGCATTTACAACCTGGACACCTAATTGTCTGGCTAGGCTTGCATCCAAAAGAAATCTTCAAGTCCTTTTAAATACTCTGGTAAAGCCCTATTTTTAAGTTCCATCCATCGCTTGTTTTGTTTAGCATTATCACAATTTCTGCAAATTAAAAAAATGCACATTATTTTTAAATATGTGAAATGAAAAAAATCATTACAAACATGAAAAACTTATGTCAAACAAATTATATCTTTTTCATAAAATGAATTAGAAAAAAATTACTAAATCATTAAAAAAAATAGATAAGAAGTCACATACAATAGGCCAATAAAGATAAAAAAAATTTATAGAACACATGTATTCTCCTTTAAAGGTAATTTTTTTTAGTAGAGTAAAATTATTATGACCATTCTGACTATTTAATGCAACTACATGCCCAAAACTTAAACTTGAAACTAGTAATTAAATTGGAACAACCTTACCCCAATTGATTCACACCCTGGGTTGTCATCATTAAAGATAATTTTATCATGTAAAAGTAGGTTTATTGATCCTTTATAACATGATCAACATCTTATCTACTATTTTAATAATTTATTTTAAAAAAAAGTAAAACATTGACATCTTTTATTCAAGCAATAATCACAATCAATACAAATTCAAAATAATCACAATTAATAATAACTAGGAGGAGAGAGGAACTATGTGCCTCTCTGTATATTTTAAATAAATAAAAAAGGGAAAAAAGATTTAGAAGTTAAAAAATACAACTAATAAAAAATAACTAACTACGTGAGAGTAGTTGGTAGTTTTTAAAAAAAGAGTAGTAGAAGTTTAAAAATTAAAATATGTAGAGAGACATGGATGGTTAGGTTGCAACCGTGGTGGAAAGGAATGTTGTAGAGATTGTCGGTGTTGTAGGAAAAGGAAACCAAATAATTGAAAACAACTATGGTGATGGTCCTCGATAATTAAGTCTCGCAACCGGGTATGAGTTTTGGTAGAAAAGAAGGGAAAGAAGGAAAGAAATAGAAAATGACAAAAGGGCATGATGGGATAGAAGAAAAAAAGTAAAAAGAAATAAATAAAACAAAAAAATAAAAATTCAATCTCATCTATACATGTTTTATTAATAAATCCGATGGTTCATAAAACTTTAGCTTCATGCATAAGTTGTTTCACTTATGCGCGATAGACATCGCCTCCCAAGAAAAATGAAAAAGGTTAAAGTCAAGACTATGAAAAAGGTAAAAATCATGGTGATAGTGATCATTGAAAAGACACATATCACTTCAATAGTAAAAAATGAAACCAACAAGCACAAAACTTAAGAGATTAAGGAAGTTGTAGCTATAAAAAAAGAGGTTTAAATTATAAAAAATAATGTAAAAGGACTAAAACAAAAAATATGATATTTTATAGAGTCCAACTTGTTATTTAATCCTTAAGTATATAAGTTATATTTTGAATTTACAATGAACCATTTAAATTGTTATATAAGATTATTTTTAATTAATAATGATTAATAATTTCTTTTATTCAAATTCTATTTAAAGATAGAGATAAGGTGTGGTAGATTAAAAATAATAGACAAGTTCAATACACAAATAAAAATAAAAGTATGAAAATAGAGAATTGCCACCCAGGTCTATTTTTAGGGAAAACATTGAAAAAATGGTTTTCAAAGTTAAATATTGGGTCTGAAAATTAATTACATATTGGGAAGGTGCTAGTATCTTATCATATTTGTCCCAAAATGATTTACTCTATTATAAAAGTGCAAAATTTACATAACATAAAAAACATTTAATTTACTCTCAAAAGAAAACAATGCCTTTTTTGGATGTTTTATTTGTTAGTTTTTAAACATGAGAATTTTTATTATTAAAAATAAATTTATTATCTTTGAAAAAAGGTAAGTCATTATTTTTAAACAATACTCTCTCTCTCAACTCATATATAAGTAAAAATAATTAATTTCACACTAATTAAGAAAAATTGTGGACATCATTTAATTTTACTAATCTCAATAAAATAAGGTTATTTTTAAAATATCTTTCGTTAGAATTTACTATCATGAATAAAAAAGAATTGTTGAAAATAGAAACAAAATTAACTAAGGATATTTTTGGAATTATAGCATTAAATAAGACAAAAATAATTAGATTTACTTATATTTAATTCCAACAAATAAGAATATTTTTTATTTATATATGAGTCTAGAAAAAGTATCATTTATTTATTTATTTATTATTATTATCATCATCATCTTTTAGACAAAAAAAAATATAAAATATCAGTGACGTATTCGCAACTATTATGAGAAATCAAAGTTATATAATTTTCTTAATATAAAACATTATGTGTTGACAACTATTAATTTTTTACTGTTAATTTTATATTTTAAAAATATTTTTTTTTTCAAATCTAATTTTCTATTTTCAAAATTTTAATATATATATATATATATATAATCTTTTTAATTTAAGAGGTTTTTACGATACTCAAATCGAAAGTATATCCAACATGATAATTGTTACCTTTTATGATTTTTATAAGAGTAAATAGTCATTTTCATCCTTAAATGTGTAGAGCGCTGACAAATTCGTTCCCGAAAGATGAAAATTCAAATTTTAGTCCCCAAAAGTGAAAAAACTACAACAAATTCATTCATTTGTTAACTTATAACCGTTACCGTTAATGAAAGAGCCTATGAAACACAGAAGGACGAAAATGTCACAAAAACAATTGTCAACATGACTATTGAATATATTGGACCAAAATATGAGTAAGTTACCATTGGACCAAAATATCAGTAATTTTTTTTGGACCTAAATGTAAATACGTTTTCATTCGACTAATTTGTCAAACTCCAAATTTTGTTTTATTTAAGAGTAAAATATAATTTAATCTTTATCTTCTCTCCCTTTTTTTTTTTTATCATTGCAAGCATAATATTACAATAAAATACTTAAAAAAATAGGAAAGCAAACATAATTTAGAACAAATATAACAATAAGTATAATCTATTTGTTACTATAAAATTTTTAATGTGACGATACTTTATCGTTTGTTTAAGTCTTATATTTTGGATAAAGTACTATCACATTAGAAGTTACATAACAACAAATAAATTATGTTTATTAATCAATATTATACTTATTACTATGTTTGTTCTAACGTATATTTGCTTCTCTATTTTTTTAAGTGTTTATTATAATGTTATGCTTACTACGATTAAAAAAGGAAAAATATGAAGATTAAATTATATTTTATCCTTAAATGGAATAAAATTTAGTGTTTGACAAATTAGACTAATGGAAACGTACTAGCATTTTGGTAAAAAAAATTATTGACATTTTGGTCTAATGAAAAATTATTGAAATTTTGATCCAATGATAACTTAGTGATATTTTGATCTAACGGAAACATACTGACATTTTGGTTCAATGAAAAATCACTAACATTTTGGTTCAATGAAAAATTACTGACATTTTGTTCCAATGGTAACTTACTGAAATTTTGGTCCAATGGTAACTTATTAGCATTTTGGTTTAATCTATTTAGCAACTATGCTGACAATCATTTTTGTGACAATTCCTTTACGTCGCATAGACTCTTTCATTAATGGTAATTGACGAAAGTTAAAGGATGGATGAATTTGTCGCACTTTTTTCACTTTTGAGGACTAAAATTTAAATTTTCATTCTTTGAAAACAAATTTGTCAACGCTCTACACATTGAAGGATGAAAATGATTATTTATCCTCTTTATAATGAGTAAATTGGAGTTGTTTGCAATGTAGTTGTTACTAAAGTTTTATTATTATTATTATTATTTAGTAACTAACTTATTTTATAGAATTTATCATTATTTATTATTATCAAAATTAAATAGTTCGAAGTTTTCTCTTAATTTTATTATTGTCTTCCTTTTTGTTTTAGTTTTGCAACAATTAAATAGCTACATAGGGCATCTAAAGACTGATATCGGGATAAGGAGAAACCAGACACAAACGGACTCGGCCCATATTGAGTGAAGGTGCAGGATACGATTTTGGGCCAAGCTTGCTGACCCAAACCCCATAAGAAAAATTAAAAGGAGTATAAGAAACGTTAACGAACAGAAGCACATAAACAACCTTCATGTCATTTTCCGCTCCGCTCAAGCCCACAACGGCTGTGATGATGTCGGAACAGAGCTCCGGCCACCGGTCAAGGCAGTGGTTAAGGGTGACGTCGGAGGGGGACCGGAAAAAAGGAAACGTGGTTTGCCGAACGCTTTTATGCTTCTAGTCTAATGGAGAAATTATTAGGTCATAAACTGTTATTGGACTCAGACTTCAATATCGGGAGACCAAGTATAAAAATAAACAAACATTCATATATTCATATCAAATTTCATATGAAATATTCATATGTTCTGAAATAAAATTATATAAAAAAGTTATAATATTCATAGAAAATATATTTAAACAAAAAGCAAACTTAACATTTTTTAAAGACCCAACATTACAAAATTCAACCATTTACATGTCACAAAGCAATATCATGAATTTACAATAAAAATTAGTGTTTACATTTATTACATTTTAAAGAAAAATAAAAGAATAATAATGGTATGCCATTACATTACGAATTGAATAGATTTTGAATAGAAAAATCATTCAATCAAATTATTTTGTTTTAATTTATCTTTCAATCAGTTTAATTTAAATTTTTAATCCATTTCAATTTGATCCAATTTAAAGCGGTTTGGATTGGATTGATTTTTTATTTTAATCCTAATTTTAATTTTTTAGACAATATTAAATAAAAGGTAACATATATAATAAACATAAAAAATATAATTTAAAATCTCAATTATATTTATGTCATTTTGTAACTAATAATAGAATATTTATGTATCTTAACTCAAATAATTAGTAAAAATATCTTTATTTTTCATAGATAGATGTAAGAAATAAAAATAGGAATGAGTGATATTATAAATTTATGAATAATATATATATATATATATATATATATATATATATATATATATATATATATATATATATAAAAGTTGAGTTTTCATCGGTTTCTAAAATCAAATTCAAAAATCAATCTAATTAAATAAAAAAAATTGTTTTCAATTTTTTTATCCATTAATTTTTTAGTTTTTTGGATCAGTTTGATTGATTTACATTGGATTAGATAAGTTTTTAATATGTGTCCTATTTTGACATATCTCTCTGGTACAACTCAATATTTGGCTTGTTTCTCAAGATTTATTGAGCGAATTGTTTCGATGCATACACTAACAATGCTCAAATAAACAAAGGCAAGAGGAGAAAGGAAGAATAAAAGAAATACAAGGAAGTGATTGGAAAGGAAATATTTATTAGTGTGTCTCAAATCTCAATCTATTCACATCTTATAAAGTGTTAGTAATTAAGCTTACCATGTTACAAATGTTAATAAATAACTATTAATTCTTTAAAAAAAATTACTTTTGATTATCAAATCATTTATAATCAAATTCTTATGAAGAGAATGATAATAAACTCTTGTAAATATAATTATTTATAGTCATTAAAATAACTATAATAGATGATAAAAAATACTATACAAAAGAAAAACAAAGAGTATTTGAATATTTTTTTCAAAAAAGAAAAAATACAATTATCTTCACAATAAGTACCATAAAAGGAAAACGAAATATCATTATCTTCACAATACAAAGTATAAAAGGAAAATTATATGTTTGATAAAAAAAATGACAATTTAATAGCATATCTAACCCCAAAATAAAAACAATCAATTTAATATTAAAATATATATTTATATAAATAAAAATAAATTTTAAAAAAGTCAGGGGAGCCAGCCCCCCAATCATCAACGTGCGTCCACCCTTATTCATGATCTCGAACAATATCTACCTTTCGTATCATGTATTGATCAAGTTTTATAATTCACAAGAAAGAATTAATAAGATAACATAATCATTATATGCCACATCAAGAAGTAAAAAAAAGGATACAATACAGAGATTTAATTAGTATTGGATGATAGAGGGTATTTTCACGGCTAAGTAATCGTAAAAACAAATAACCAGCAAGAAAAATAAGTGACTGTTTTCGTGACTGAACAATAAAAGTATAACAGAAAATAGCACTGTAGCTTTCCTTCGAAATTAACTAGACATTAGACAATGCACATACAAGAAGAATCTGCAATTCTTCAGCGCACAGCATAACGCTTGCAAAAAAGCCTCAGACACCAACTCTACAGTCTACACACCTAAAAAAGGTGGCATATGTGTATGACGAAAAAAGTAACACATTTTTACCCACAGAACAAGGAGATATTTTCATTCAAAATAAAGCCACAAAATCCAATGCTAACCACTTGTCTTCTAGAGAAAAGAAGAAGAAGAAGCATATTTCTTATGTAGTTTTTTTCCCCTTAATTTATAGACATGCTATATTCATTTCCTTTTTTCTAAGTACACTTTTCTTTTCTTTTCTTTTCTTTTTTACTATCATAAATACTCATTATACCTAAAATACTCTTTTATCATTATTTTTAAAAATAGTTTCCCGAATGCTATTTTAGTACTTCTCATTCCAAAAAGGAAACTCCAGAATATAAAATCTAAAATAGAATTTCAGAAACTATGTTCTGGAATACAAAAATAAGGTTCCAGCAACTACTTTTTTGAATTGAAAAATAAATGTTTCAAAAGATCATTGTGTTAAATTTATTTTTTAATTTTCTTTCCCTTACAACTTTATTTCTTTTAATTATGCATAAATCACAAAAAAAAGTGTTCAAACATACTATGTTTGAGAGCTTAATAATGAAAGAGAGGAAGAGTGTTTTGATGCCTTGGCAATAATGTATTATCGTGGGGGAGGGAGTGTGCGATAGTGCCAGAGAAAGAATAAGGTTTGAAAAGGAAGGTCATTTAAGTCATTATCAAATTAAAACAAGGAAGGAGAGTGTACTTAGAAAAAACAAGAGTGGATATAGCATTTACCAATTTCTATTGTTTTTTCTTTTCATTTTGGATTGGTTACACACTGAAAAGAAGAAAAAAAAAGTCCAATCAAATATATATATTCTCTAATTGAGATAAAAAAATGAGAAATATAAAATCAAAAATAAAATAAAGTGTTAATATATATATATAGACATATATTTGAGTAATTAAAATAAATAAGGAATTCCTTTTTATTTAATTTATCGTTGATATTATTATTCATTTTTTCTTTTAATTTTCCTTATCATTTTTTAATATTTAAAGCTTAAATATATATTTTGGATCCTTGTAAGTTAGCATTAAATGCAAAATTCAAGAGAACACATGTATTTAGAAGCACTTAATGCTTGATTTCACATGTGTTTTCGAGAATTTCACACTTAATGCTTGATTTGATTCTAATGGAACTTCGAAAATAGAACATTAGAGTTAATTCAAAGTGTTTTTATGTCAAAGAATTGGGTTTAACCAATCTTAGTGAAATTTGAACTTCTATGTTGGTCAATGGACTTGTGTTGGATGTGTGTGGGATTATCAAAGGGTGTCCATGGAAGGATTCAAACCTTAAACACTTTTATTTTCCGCTAAAAAAATCATATAATCAAGTAACATTTTTTTTTGGTTTTGGATTAGAGATCATGAATGTCTCCTGACCCACTAGATCAAAGACTAATCCTATTTGCAGTGCATGGTTGTTGTTAGTCTAAAGAAATTTTACATATGATAAAAATCAAACACAAATTCTCTTACTAAGTAGATTGTTCTCACACATGATGCATTTGCATCTTGGCATTCTCATATGCATATTTAACGTATTTTTGTTTAGTGCACATTATTTTTGCATCCTTAAACCATTTTGTCTAGTCAATTAGTATCATTACTAGTACTTGTTAGCTTAATATTTGTTATTATTTCATGTTTATAAAGTTAATATACGAGCACATACCATATAAGAGTAATGTATTTTATATGAGAGTGAGATAATAAACCTGGACTGTATAATAAAACATAGACGATCAAGATTTAATATAACCACTTAAAAAATTATGTGAATTTTTTTATAAGTCACGAACATTAAATTTTAACCCTCAATTTATTTGAAACCACATTTCCAAACAATGTATAATTTTTTTCTAGAAACACCATCAGCCCATAAAACACATTTGAGTTGATCTTCAACATCCATTTCATATGCAAAATAAAATGATGGATTCAATTCATGATTCTTGTTGAAGTTATGAATAAATACATATGCATTTGAGTCTTTAAGAGGTGTCTTTAAATCTCAAACAGTTTTGTAGATCCCTCTCCGTGTGCATCTAACATTTTCATAACCACCAACACATTATTTTATTAAGTCGTGTGTTTTTGAAGGTCCAATATTTGTTCTATCATATGCATGCAATAAATTCTTATAAACAATACTAACTTTTCTTGTTGATCTAAAAAATTGTCTCTTACTAGTGATGCAAGCGGATGTAAATGACCTTCATAGAATTAAACAAGTTCATATTTACCCTCCTTTGATAGTTTGAAACCAATACAAGCATTGCATTCTTCTCTAGTAAGACGTCGTCTTCTAGTTTGAGTTGAACCATTATCTTTTGATTTATCAGGGGTGTAATCTTTCTTGTGACAAATAAAATACTTCCAAATCACCACTTTATTTTTTTAGCTATTGATGACAAACACACACTAAATCTGACACTAATTGCATTATTAGTGTAAAAAATTTCTCCATCTTTCAAAGTATCATATAATTGTCCAACCTTCGGCTTTGACTTTTGATCACAATAAGACACCCATTCATCTTCCTGCAAGAAATAAAAATATTTGTTAACATATTTTGATACTCTACTATCAAACTACATGTCGATAAAAGCATATGGGCCCAAATAGAAAATGTACTAATCATTTTCGATATATTAATCTGGAAGGACATCTAAGACAAATGCTGGGAGTCTCTAGATCGAAAACAGAAAGAGATATTGTGCATGTACTTTGGTGTTCAATTATTTTTGGTATATGAAAACATAGGAATATGATTATTTTTTATAATGCTCATATGGACACGATAGCCCTGGTTGAAGCTATAAAATATCAAGCATGGTCATGGAAGCAACACAAACCATCGAGCTTTAATAGTCCCTATGTATTATGGACAAGGAATCCTGAGGCTTGTATTCGTAGGAATGATTAGTGGTATTGGCAAATTGCTACGTGAAAAATGATGAATGGATTGGTATATGCAGGTGTCCTTTACATATCAAGGTTTGTTATTGTGGTGGTCTGGTCAGTGGAAGATGCATTAAAATTACATTCAAAAAGTTAACATGTTACCTTATATGATTGTTGTGTGAGAGTGTCCTCTTCTTCCATGGCATCAACTTCAACTTCATCATTTTGATTATCATTGATACTTCATTAAATGAACAGAAGAAAACATTACAAATATCACAATTTACATGTAAAAGCTAAATATTGAGAACTAATATAAATCAATAAAAACAAGAAATTACACACCTCATTGTCTTAAACGTAATGGGCAGTGGTACAAGGAGGTAAAAATGAGAAAGCAAATTGTCCTTTTAGGCACTGATAAATTAAAAGAAAAAAAAAATCGAAGAAGAATGTAATGAAAATTTTCTAAAACTATAGGACTGATTAGAAGGAAAGGAAAGGAAAGGAGATTGAAAGACAAGAGATCATACCTTCTTATTATGAATACATTCAGCTCAATTCCTAAGCCGCAGTCTGCATGAAGCAACATGAATAGCAGCAACAACAACAGATCGTGAAAGGGAGATGAGAAGGGCACATGATTTACTAGAATTTGAGATTTTTAATCTCAGTTTTTTTTTAATTATAATGCATGTAAGGTTAAAATTAATTTTTCTCATTTTTTATTTTAAAAATTTAATCATTTCACACTCATACATACCAAAAAAAGAAGAATATATAAATTAACAAATCCTATAAATATTTGTTGACTTATACACACTTATTTTTAACAAATCCTATAAACATTTGTTAATATATACACACTTATTTTTAATACAAGTACATTAACAAATCATACCATTATATATTTTTTAGTTATAACTTATTAATGTATTTATATTAAAAAAATAAGAATTTACAAATCTCATAAGTATTTGTTAATGTACACATTTTTATTTTTTTTTATAAATACATTAATAAGTTGTATCATTATGTATTTTAAAATATTTTTTAATTATAACTTCCTATCTCACTCATATTAAATAATAAGAATATATATATATATATATATATATATATATATATATATATATATATATATATATATAATAGTGGCACTTGTGACGGAAAGAAGACGCAAGTGTAGTGTTGATTTTTTTTTTCCGACTGATTCATAAAAGACGAAGAATAAAAAATAGTCAAATGTCAAATCACATTCCGTTCCCATTTTATTTTCTTTGATTGATGTGAGGCGTGCGTATGCGTCGTTCAATCGTTGGAGATCGAATTCTCTATCTTTCTCTCTCCTATCATATATGTGTGATTGTGCATGGTCAAATTTTCCATGCCTGCCAGATATGAAAATTTTCAACATATATGAAAAATTAGGAATGGTTCTTCTTCATGTCACGGGAATAATCTTCAACTTATATTCTAATCAACGGTGGCATGAGTGAAAACTCATAATTGTAATGTTTATTTATTTTATCATATATATGTCCTCTTCATCCGCTTTTCTTATTTTCAAATAAATTTTAAAATTACAATTCCTCAACATTTTAATATTGAATAAAGATTCAAAATCCGTACCATAAGGATATTTTGTTTGGCCATTGGGAAAAAATAATTGAATATTGCATTTATTTTTTTAATTTTTCCAATGGCATTAGGTGCAAGCAAGGCCACCCCCATGTCCCCATGTATTTGTCTTCTCTAACTTAAGTCAATAATATAGAATTCCTAATGGGATTTATATCTTGTTCTTATTAATTAAGACATCATAATAGGCCATTAACAACGAAACAAATAAGTAATGTGACAGCAAGTATTAAAACAAGTTGGTTTCATTTTTCTTATTTTTTGGGTAAAGAAAGGTACAAAGTTTTGTAAATTCGTACCGTTTGGTGGCCAATGCAGCGAACCGTACCGAACCCAAGTTGTGTAGTTTGGTTGAAGTATGCATTTTCAGAACTAAACATAAATAAAAATGGAATCCGTACCTCATTCTCTCCGATAGTGACACATGGATTCCTCCATTCACCGTACGCTCTCACCTTTCTTTCGTGAAAGAAATAACAAAACTAGAAAAATAAAAATACTGAGAAGTAATGCTGCACTTCTCTTATTATATTTAAAAAGAAAAACATCCATTTCATTTTGGAAAGGAAGAAAGAAAGAAGAAGAAAAAGTTAGAAAGAAAAAATAATAATTGATGTGGTGAAAAAAATGAAAGAGAAATAATGATTAAAAGTAAAATAAAAAAGTAAATATAAATATAATTACTCTTATAAATTTTGGGAATATTTTATAAAATAAATATTGAATAAAAATGTAAATATATTTAATATTTTAAATATATATTTAATGTATTTGATTCTTTATTTATTTAATAAATGAAATAATTTGTAAAAAATATATTTTATATTAATAAAAATAATAGAATTATTTTAACCAAAAATAAAACTCATAGTTCCAATTTTGTCTCGTGACTTTTATTTATTTTCTTTACTTTCCCGCTAACTTCCATTTATCAAATATTGATTAGCTTTTAATTTTTTTTAATAATTACTATATATGAATTTAATTTCTCTATATTGATATATTTGTAGTGTAAGCTTTTTTAGAGAATATCAATCAATAAAAAAATATCATTTATATAATTTTTAAAGTAGTTACTAACAAACTTATCATATTTATATATAAAAAAACTTATCATAACAGTTTGTTTGTGATTAAGTTATAAAATTATTTTACATTTTTATTATATATAATATTTACTCTTAGTATACTAACTAATATGTAAATAACATTTTTACATTATTATATAAATTGATGTGCGTATGCAAGTTCTCCTAAAAAAACAAAAACAAAAAAGTGCGTATGCAAGTTAGGTACATAATTAATTACAACACATTCTTTACTAATCAAAGGAATAATTAAAATGTTTTAAAAGAACAAAACAACAAATCGCGTATTAAAGCAATGTGGTATAACAACACTATCATATTGCTTTTGTACTTTATGGGTTTTACTAAATAATACTCATAGGACATTGATTAAAAAAATTTTAAAAAATATTATGTAAAATATAACAGAACGTAAACAAAATATATAATTTTACATATTTTAGTTAAAATTTTCTTTTTTTAAAAAAAAATCTCTTAAACAATACCTTAGAATTGATCTATACATCAATAATATGTAAGAATCTCTTATATTTAAAACCTACCAAATATAATTAATGACGATAAATATATCTACTAAGAAACCATTATAAAACATAAAGTGGGGTGTATTAAGTCTCTTGCACGTAACAATGAGCACATGCATCCCCATCTCTACCCTACACGCTCACCGTTCACCCCACCAAAGTAGCAAACCTCATCATCACTGTTTCTAGTCCTAAACATCATGTTCCAATTTGGAAAATCCACGGTCTCTATTTCCTGAGTATGTCTTTCACATTCCAATATATTATTGACCATTCTAAAATTGTATTCCTTGTTCCTTCTTATCTGTCTTTTAAGATTGTTATAAAAATAAAAACTAAATTCATTTTTATTTTAATAAAATAATCCTATGGGATTTATATTTTTATTCCTTTTTTCATCTCACTTCATAATAAATATATATTTAAAATAGTTAAAGATTAGAAAATAAAGAAAATATGATTGATATGATCTTGAATTTTGAAAATAAGGAATAAATAAAAATATTTTTTTAAAAAAAATCTGACAATTAGAAAAGAAACAAATGTAGTATAAAAATATATTTTCTCACAATAATAAATAATACAGTAGTAATAAATGAAAGATTTCCCCTCTCTCTCTCTCTCTTTGTCGAAAATGGAGTATTTATTAGGTGCAGGATTTTTCTGTCTTTGCCAGCATATTATACGCTCTTACTATAACTTCATATAAGAAAAACAAAAACAAAAACAAAAAACACCATTTGTAGCACGCGGGTTTGATTTTTCTCCAGGTAATGAAATTTTAGCATTTTACTAACACCCTTTTTCTTCTTTGTATTTGGGGATGCTTTTTTTAAAAAACAAAATTATTTTATTTTTTGTTTCTGTATCTGGGTCTTGGAAATGTAATAATAGTTTAATTGGCTCGTCACTCTTTAAAATAATGAGTATTATTGTTATTGATAAGTGTAGTCAATGGGGACGTATAATGATGGGTGTTTCTGCATTATCAACATAAAGAAGGACTAATAATATTTTTTAACTTATGGTTTTTCTGGTGATTTGAATTAAAGTGAGTATTTTTCTGTTGGGGGTTGATTAGTTTATTCTGGTATCTGTGTGGGATTTCCAGGCATTTACGGAAGGTGGGGGATTTGACTTTGTTGGTGAAAGGTGTCAGCTAAGGAGGTTACGGAAGGTCAAGTTTGTTTGTTTGATTGATTGGAGTTTCTGTTACCTCTACAGCACTGAATGTTTGTTGTTGCCTTTTAATTCAGATTTTTTTTCTCTCTTTTGGGGGTTTCCAATTTCCATCACCGAATGGAATTGGATCTTCTTTCATCTCAGATCAATTCATTCTTGCTGGGTTTTGATTGTTTTGAGTGGTTTTCTGATTCCATTTGGGAAAGTTTTGACTTTTCATGGTTCAATCCCTCCTCAGTTGTTGTTGTTGTTGTAGATGAGTTTGAGGAAATCTAGTTCCCTGTAAGTGTGTGTGAAATTAGTCTCAGAAGGTTTGTTTTTGGGGACCTCCCTTTTTGGCTTTGAGACTTGTTCTCAGTTTGTGGATAAAGTGATTTGTAAGGTGTTTCTAGTTTTCTTCTTCTGAAGGGTAAAAGATGGATGAAGATAGCAGTAATTCTTGGATAAGGAGGGCCAAATTCTCCCACACAGTGTGTCACAGGTTGAACTATTCCAGTTCTGGATTTGGCTCTTTCAGCATTCAGCCAAGGGCACAGCACAGTTCTAGTCTGAAATCAAGGCCTGAAGTGGCTTTTGCCTCCAAGGCTTCTTCACAGGCTCAGAAGAAACCAATAATGAACAAGCAGAGATCTTTGTCCCCTTTGCCTCAAACCTCTCTCTCTGAGACCTTCAAGGAAGCCAGACATGAGCAGAAGAGGTTCTCAACACCTGGTCCAAGGAGGAAAGAGCAGGACAAGGACAAGAGAATCATGGGGAAGTTGCTCAACAAGGATTCTCATGTGTTCAATTCCAAATCCAATCACAGCAGTCCAATTACTACTAAATCCCCTTACAGCAGTCCAATTAGGCACCTTGCTTCGATGAAATTAAGTGACAAGTCGAAGCAGCACCGCAAGGATTTGGGATGGACAAAGTACTTTGACCATGGAGGGGGAAAGGTTACTGCTGTGGAAACAGCTGAGGAATGGAATGTTGACCTCTCCAAGCTCTTTGTTGGTGTTAGGTTTGCCCATGGTGCTCACAGCAGGCTTTACCATGGCATGTATAAGGATGAAGCTGTTGCTGTGAAAATTATCACGGTACCGGATGATGACGAAAACGGAATGTTGGCGGATCGATTAGAGAAACAATTCATTAGAGAAGTCTCGCTTTTATCGCGCCTCCACCACCAAAATGTTATAAAGGTAATCTAATCCAATCCTTTACCTTCTTTTGTATATGCTGTTTACAAACTTTTATTTGCTTCATTTTACAAGCTTGTGGTGCTGTTGTTTTCTGATAAAAACAAGGTATGTGTATTATTTTTTACACCTTAACCTTAATTTTAAAGCCTTTTATAAAGGAGGATAAGGTGGTACAAAAAACACAGGACACTTATCATATTTTAGTGAAGAACAGCACTACACACACCTGCTGAACTTAGATAGTTTTGCCATTTGCTTTTGTTCAGATACTATCTGTTTTTCTTGTTGAATACATGGTGAGAATATCCATGATTTTGTGCTAATTACTGGACTTGACCCTTTAGTTATGTTGAGATAATCACATGTAAAAGTAAGAATACTGCATTTTATATCATTTATTATAGTCTGATTGAGCAGTTCATATCATGTTGAGAGAATTTAATGTGATTCAGAGGCTGGTACTTGCACACTTCTCATTGATCTTGATCTGATTACACAGTTCGTAGCAGCATGCAGAAAGCCACCTGTTTATTGTGTTATCACAGAATATCTATCAGAAGGTTCCTTGAGGTCATATTTGCATAAGTTGGAAAGAAAAACTATTCCTCTAGAGAAGCTAATTGCTTTTGCTCTGGACATTGCTCGTGGAATGGAGTATATACACTCTCAAGGTGTCATTCATCGAGACCTTAAACCAGAGAACGTCCTTATTAAAGAAGACTTTCACCTTAAAATTGCTGACTTTGGCATTGCTTGTGAGGAAGCGTACTGTGACTTATTTGCTGATGACCCTGGTACCTACCGCTGGATGGCACCTGAGATGATCAAACGAAAATCCTATGGGAGAAAGGTTGATGTATATAGTTTTGGACTTATCTTATGGGAAATGGTGACTGGAACTATACCATATGAGGACATGACTCCCATCCAGGCTGCTTTTGC
This sequence comes from Glycine soja, assembly GCF_004193775.1. Classification (NCBI taxonomy): domain Eukaryota; kingdom Viridiplantae; phylum Streptophyta; class Magnoliopsida; order Fabales; family Fabaceae; genus Glycine; species Glycine soja. The sequence continues at coordinate 38,733,276 of NC_041008.1, forward strand.
CGTAGTAAATAAGGTATGTTTCTTCACAATTAAGTCATATGAATTGTAATGTGAATATCACAATCTACTAATATTTGTAACATTATTCTTCATTGCCAGTAACAGTAGTCATTGTAAAATTGTGTTGCTTTTTGTGCGCTCTGCATTAAAATCTTGTCAATAATTGGAAAAGGTCCACAGCCCCATTTATCCTCCCAAACCCCACTTCTTCGATGATTTTTTATTTTTTGTTGTTGGTTGTTTGATACCTCTTTGAGTGACTGGCATATAAGAGTAATGCAAACTGGACTTGGGGTTCAATTAATGATACACTTCGCTTGAAGATAGACAATGCATGCTCCATTAACTAATATGTATTGATATCTTTGAACGTATTTTATGCAAGTAACAGTTACTCTCACCTGTAGCAGGCATTTTTGCCTTGTTCTCCTCCTGGAAACATTGATACCTTCTAAGTTTTATGTTGTGAATGAAAGGGCATTTTTTCCTTTTTGCAAAGCTTCATCCACTTTACTAATATCATGATTTAACTACTCTTAAATTTTCATCCATTTTTTTCTATCATTTTTGCTTGCTTTATTAAAGTTTTTATTTCAATATGTTCAATTTTTTTTTATTGGAAAAGGTTAACGGTTAGTTTGTTAGTTTTTTGTTAGTGGAGGGCTTCAAACCTACGACCTTCTCCCCTTTCCCTTCTTCATTCACCACCAAGCTGACCTTATAACTCCTTCAATATGTTGAGTGATGATTGTAGAAGGAGGCATTATTTTCATGGCTGAGGGAATCAATCATATTGCCACTGAATAATTGCTAATGAGTTTATAGCCTGTCTGATGACTATTCTAGATTTTTATAGCTAAACCAAATGTATTTTTGAGATGTAGCTAAAGTCCTTTGTTAGATACCTCCTTTGCTTTGAAAACAATGGTGAAAGATAGAAATTATTTTCATCCATTCTTGACATGTATAACCAACTTATTAAAAAGATGAAAAAACAATTTATGTGACATGAATTAGTTTATGTGAAATTGTTACATATGTCTCTGTTTCATTAAGTGATGTAGCATAGTAGTTGATTAGATTACCAAGAATGGAGCTAATTGAATTCTTAGGATCATCATGTATTGGATAATTGTGGAAAATATTTTGCTAGTTAAATGACACTGTTTACCTATGCAATTCTAATACTTTTATGATGCTGTATTCAGAATGTAAGGCCAGTTATTCCTTCAAACTGTCCACCTGCAATGCGAGCTTTAATCGAGCAATGTTGGTCTTTGCATCCGGACAAGAGGCCCGAGTTCTGGCAGGTTGTTAAGGTATTAGAACAATTTGAGTCTTCGCTTGCTCATGATGGAACTCTGACTCTGGTGGAAAATCCTTGTTGCCCTGATCATAAGAAAGGGCTTCTCCATTGGATTCAAAAGCTTGGTCCTGTGCATCATAATAATGGCCCTGTGCCTAAACCGAAATTTACATGAGTCTTCAAAGTGGCCTGGCTTTTTGTAGTATACCGGGTTCATTGTAATTAATATTGAATGGTTTGAAATACCCAAAAGAAAAACCAAAGGTTTGTTTTTTGAGGTTCTCTAGCTGTAGTCCTCCTTATGATGTTCATGCAAGAGGAAATTGATTTGTAGGCTTATACATTGAAGTGAAGACAGCTTTTGTTTTTACTGTTGTGTATACCACCAATTACAATCAAGTAATTGCACTAGGTTAAGTTTCTTTCTTCTTTTTTTTAGAGGGGTGGGGACACAATTTCTTGTTTATATGTTATACAACGTACTTGCATTTTTAGTTTCTCTAATATCAAAGTTAAAATTCTATAATTTTTTCGTGTCATTTTCTTAACTGATGCAATGAACCCTGCATACTCAACTAGTGAGAGTGCAGTTCATAAGTGCTTGTTTTGCTTTCTTTGTAGTTCTGTTTTACTCTTAAAAATTGAATTTAAAGCATACCTTCAGAAGGCTACCATTGACTTGTCAGAATGGTAATCAAGTCATCAACTTGAGATATAAAATTAGATGGTTAACACTAGGTAGTATAAACTTAAATATGTTTTTGATTTCTGTGTAAGATGTAAGTTAGTGTTTTTTCATTTTTGGTCCATGTAAGTTTATTTTTTTTAATTTGTCTTTATAAGTTTTTTGGTTCGTTTTAGTTCCAGTACATTTGTATTTTTTAATTTTAATTATTTTAAGATTCTAATTTTTTCATTTATAGTTTTTATAAGTTTGCATATACATGGACCAAAATTAAAAAAACGTAGACCTACAGAAAATGAGAAAATAACTTAAAGAGTCCAAATTAAAAAAATACAAACTTACAAAAACTAAAATTAGAAAAATGAATTTACATAAACCAAAAATAAAAAAATGTTAATTTACATGAATTAAAAACTAGGCCATTTACCAATTGATAAATAAAGATAAAAATAAGAAAAATAAATTACATGGATGGAAGACATGATGTTGGGTTACATAATCATATAAGATATTTGTTGAGACATGAGGGTATTAAAGTAATTAACAAGATTAATGAAGCTGATATGGATCAACACTTTTTATTGATGATTACTTTTTCCCATCTAAATGTCTCAGTATTCAGTGACTTAATGCACACTTGCACAGGTGTGTTTTCGGCATGCATGTGACACTAAAGCTTAGTGTTATGAGCTTTTGCTTTTGGGGTTTATGCGATATACTCTGCCTTAGACTACTTGTGGCTTCAACTAACAAACTAACTACTTGTACAGTATGTTATTCTGTCATTGAAAGCTTAAATATCATAAACTTTATTTTTTTAGTTGCTGTTTGTTGAGCACTGTAAATGAGTCACATTCACGACACTTTCCCCTTAAATGACGTTGTGAGAGCAATTTTTATGTTTGTGTTGTCCCCTCAAGTTATTGCCTTTTAGCACCTTTACATACACGAGTTAAGTATGTTCGATGAATCTGAAAAATTGCATGTGACTTGCTAAATTCTATTGGGTCTGAAAAATTGCATGTGAAGAAAGCCTAGGTTTGTTTCATTAGGAGAGGTATATAATAGCATGACTAAGCATGCTAGTTGTGAATTAAAATTTAGTGTAGGTGATGTAATTTGACGATAAGCTAAGTCATTGTCATGGCGTCACATTTGACTATTCTTTTGTTTTTGTCGCAATGCAATGTTTTTGCTGACCTATGCCCTCGGTTAGTGTCTTGTTTATATTTTCAAGCATTATCACGTTATAAATTATTGAAACGTTATTACAGTACGCCCGTGATATATACCTTCTTTTTTAAAGTGGATTTCATTGTCATTGGGCTTTTTCATGTTCCAAACAAGACAGGACTAAATAGTCTTGGGAGTTGCTGTGTGCACCCAGCATTATTGTTGGGGCACCCAGCAAACAGTGAAGTAGCAAAATTGTCCTTAAGCAATTCATCTTCTGAAAAATGTTTTTTTTCGGAAACATTTCGAAAAATCTATTTCCGGAACTTTTCTGGAAGAACCTTCTTCCGGAAGAAGAATTTGTGATTTCCGGAAGTACTCAGAAAATACTTCCAGAAGAACGTTATCCGAAATGTTTCCGAAAAAAGTTTCTTCCGGAAGATATCCATTTACTTCCGGAAGAAGGTTCTTCCGGAAGTTAGTTTTTTTTTTTAAAAATATTTTATTTTGTAATAATTTACTTTTAATGGATAAACTAAATTATAAAATAATTAATATTATTATACATAAATAATTAAATAATTAGTGAACGTAATTATGACTAATATTTATAATTTGTTTTTTACGCGCATGTAAAATATTAATTTGTGTGACAATTTAGTATAATTTAAACCATAAAAATTAATTAATTCATAAATTTTATTAAAAATATAAATTATTTATTATGATAACATTTAATTTCTATTACAAAAGTTAATATATAATAAAAAATTGATTATTATTTTATAACAAAGTGAAGAAAAAAGAATTTTCATTTTATAATAATAAGTAAAAATAAAATAATATTTAATGCATATGTAATGACGATTTTGTCCTTGTGTAATTTTCTTTAAATTAACGCGTTCACGCTTCTTTTTACTGCGCTTTCTTCTCTGCTTTGTTTCTTTCGTTTTGGTGCTTCTTTTTACTGCGCTTTCTTCTCTGCTTTGTTTCTTTCATTTTGGTTGGTTGCTGTTGTTTCGGTGGTGGTCCCTTTTGCACTTTCCATTGGTGGTCCCGTGAAGTATTTGAAGATTTGGTGGTCCCGTGTTCCGTATTTGAAGTTTTGTTAGTGGCTGTTCTTCCTATTTCATCGGAGGTACGCATTTATGAGTATTTTTTTCATTTTCTGGCTAGTTTTTTAGAGAAGAAAAACAGAAAAAACTATATCCAAAAGCAATTTTAGGCACAGGGGAGGTCCGGAATGAGTACTTCCGGAAGACCTTCTTCCAGAAGAACTTCTTCCGGAATAGGCCTTAGTAACTTTCGGAAGAAGGTCTTCCGGAATGTTAAATTATTAGCAAATTTTTTTATTTGTGTGTGTGTGTGTGTGTGTGTGTGTGTGTGTGTGTGTGTGTGTGTGTGTGTGTGTGTGTGTGTGTTTCTTCCAGAAGAACTTCTTCCGGAATAGGCCTTAGTAACTTTCGGAAGAAGGTCTTCCGGAATGTTAAATTATTAGCAAATTATAAATTTAAATTTAGAATATATTTGTATTGGTTGTTAGTTAATAAGTAGTCAATTTATGGATGTGGTTATATGATAATTTGAATATAGTTGTGTATGATGCATATGTGTTGTTGATATGTTTGTTATTTAAGGTGTAGTAAATTTTTGGATTTGGTTATATGATAATTTGAATGTACTTGTGTATGATGCATATGTCCTTAAGATGGACGAAGATCAATGGAGGTATGACTTTGCGATGTCACAAGAAGTTCATATGGATTATGATTATGATAATCAAGAAGAATGTGGGGTGAATGAACCACATGTGGATTGTTCAAATGGTTTTAATACGTCTTACGTAATCATAGATAATTTGAGTCATTTGGTTGAATTGATGGTTTGTATGAAAATTAATATGTTAGGGTTGCGTTGTAGGTATTCGCTACTCGAGATGATGTTTTGCAATGGGCTCGAACAGTTGTCCATGAAAATGGATTTGTTGCAGTGATTATGAGGTCTGACACAGAGACCGGTAGCAGAGGAAGAAGTTCATTTGTCTTAATTGGGTGTGAAAGGAGTGGTGCGTACAAGTGTAGAAATAAAGAATTCGTTAGAAAAGACACCGGGAGTAGGAAATGTGGTTGTCCCTTCAGGCTTCGTGGGAAACCAGTGCATGGAGGGGAAGGTTGAATGGTGAAGTTGATCTGTGGGATTCACAATCATGAATTGGCGAAGTCCTTAGTTGGACATCCATACGCCGGACGATTGACTAAGGAAGAAAAGAAAATTATTGCTGATATGACAAAGTCGATGGTGAAACCGAAAAACATCTTGCTAACGTTGAAGGAACACAATGCCGACAGTTGCACCACGATAAAGCAATTTACAATGCAAGAAGTGCATATCATTCTTCAATAAGAGGAGCTGATACCGAAATGCAACATCTGATGAAGCTTCTCGAACGTGATCAATACATTCATTGGCATAGATTGAAGGATGAAGTTGTGGTGCGTGATCTGTTTTGGTGTCACCCAGATGCAGTAAAGTTATGCAATGCATGTCATCTGGTGTTTTTTATAGACAGTACCTACAAAACAAACAGGTATAGACTCTCACTACTTGACTTTGTTGGAGTGACACCAACGGCGATGACATTCTCTGCTGGGTTTGCATATCTGGAGGTTGAGCGTGTTAATAATATTGTATGGGCTTTGGAACGATTTCGAGGCCTATTTTTAAGACATGATCGCCTCCCTCTTGTTATTGTCACAGAGACCTAGCACTGATGAATGCAGTGAAAACTGTATTTCCCGAGTCTACTAATTTGTTGTGCAGGTTTCATATCGATAAGAATGTGAAAGCGAAGTGCAAATCTTTAGTAAACATCCACAAGTTAATTTTTTTTTAAAAAAATAAACAACTTCATTTATAAAAAAAAAAACACAACTAATATAAAAATAATTCATTACTAAACATCCACAACTTAATTTTAAAAAAAAATTAAACAACTTCATTTATAAAAAAAAACACAACTAATGTAAAAAAGAATTAATTAGTAAACATCCAACTCTTAATTTAAAAAAAAATAAGAAACTTCATTTCTAAAAAAAAACACAACTAAATTATTTAGTAAACATCCACAAGTTAATTTTTTTTAAAAAAATAAACAACTTCATTTATAAAAAAAACACAACTAATATAAAAATAATTCATTACTAAACATCCACAACTTAATTTTTTTTTTTAAAATTAAACAACTTCATTTATAATAAAAAAATACTTCATTTATAATCAAATAAACAACTTTATTTATAGACAAAAAAAACAACTACTTTCAAAATATATAATTAGTAAACATACACAACTAAAATTATATATACAAATAAAACAATAATGGGAAAAAAATATTTCCAAACATACACAACTTTATTTATACAAATAAACTACTTCATTTATAAAATAATACATAAGTAATTTAAAATTAAATAATTAGTAAAATAGTCAACTAAAATGATATAAAAAATAAACTAAAACAATTAACAAAAACAATATTTAAAAAAAAAAAAAAACTTCCAGAAGAAGTACTTCTTCCGGAAACATTCCGGAAGAAGGGTTTTCCGGAAAGTGCTTCCGGAACCACTGAAAGGTCATCCGAAAGAATCCTCTTCCGGAATGTTTCCGGAAGAAATACATCTTCCGGGAACATTCCGGAAGAGGTGTTCTGAGAACTTTCTGGAAGACCTGTCATTCCGGAAGTCGTTTCATTACTTCCGGAAGAACTCTTCTTCCGGAAATCGTTTGGAAGATCTTCTTCCAGAAGTTTCGGAAGAACCCCTAACGGGTCTTCCAGAAGGCTCACCGTCACCAAGCTTCCGCCATTTTTTCCGGCGTCCTCTACCCTAAGGTTCATCTATCATAAGGTTCAACTAACCTACCCTAAATGCTACACATACAGTGCATAACAAAAGCAAAGCTAAGAAGAAGGCCACCTACCTCGAATGCAAATGGAAGAGAGAAGCCTCGCGGAGAAGAAGACCACCAAGGAAGCTTGTTGTCGCGGAAGAGAAAAGAGGAAGGAAGCTTTTTCGCGGAAGAGACAAAATGAAGAAGACAGAATGCTTCCGAAAGAGGGAAAAAGTTTTTTAAGTTTTTAAATGAAGGGCAAAATTGACCTTTCAATAAATTGCTGGGTGCACCAGCAATATTACTGGGTGCACCTAGTATATCCCAATAGTCTTTGGGCTCTTTAGCATACAAATGCACTATTCTCAGGGTTCTCATGATGAATGTTTGTGATTGATATGTTAAAGGGTGGATGAAGATGCCATCCGGGGCCAAAAAATAATTATGGTACTATGGTATAGTGGCTAAAATGAGTATTTATGGGAAGATTTGGTTTGATTTTTAATAAAAAAGTCTTTTGAATTAAATATAAAAATTATATGTCATTCAGTTTAAATTTATAATCAAATTCAAATCAAATCAATATTTTATCCTTTGATTTACATCGATTGTTGTGGATTTTTACTAAAATATAATTATTCCATTAAAATTTAATATTTTCTTTTTATCTTTTAAATCAAATTATATTAAAAAAATTGTTAATAACAATTTAAAAAACTTATTAATATGTTAAATATTCTATAGTAAAAATTTATCAAAATTTCATTTATTTTAAATAAATTAAACATATCCTAAAAATGTCATCTTTAAAAAAATGCATGTATAAGTTTTATATACATAATATTATAAAATATTATAAAACTCAAATGGTATGCACATAAAAAGTATATCAATAAACTAGTATATAAGTATTAGAATTTGGTTCAATTTTAGAAACACAAATCACAAATCATATCAATTAAAGAAAAAAATCATCCAAACAAATCTAAAAGCTATATGGTTGGTTCGTTTTTCGTGTTTTAGCTATTTTCGATTTTATTTTGGAATGGTTTTAATTTGAACATCCCTAGCAGCGAGTATTCTTGAATGAATTTAATAATAGTTATTACACTATCATTAAAGCAACATAAAACAATAAATTTTTTATCCATAAATATTAAGAATTAATTTATTAATTTTTATTAGTGATTGATATTTAAACTCACAACCTCTCTGTTCCCTTTTTTCCATCTCCTTTTCTCCCCTTCAACCTCAGAGCAACATAAAACAACAGTGTTTGTTGGTATCAGTAAGGCAATGCAACATTTATATATGCGGCATAAATTTATGCATGTTTCTTATTCCTGAAAAAAGAAAAGATTTATATACGTGGCATCAATTTATGTACGCTTTTAATTCCTGAAAAAATTTCGAATTTTGTATTTAGTTTTAATAAATATTTTCTTGATTTTTGGTCCTTGAAAAAATTTATTTTATTTTATTTTCAAAATGATCCAAGCAATAAAAAATCAAATGAATAAAAAATTGAAAAATTGATTTAGAAACGACAAAATGAAGGAGCCAATTCTTTGTGTTAGGATTTGGAGATGAACCCCACAAGGCACAAAGGTTGCAGACTTACAGCATATATAACGTGTTGAGACTACAACATTTTAGTTGTTTCTTTTGGGTCAAAAGCTGAAATGTGATTTTTACACTAATGACAGCTTCCCATACGCTTACTTTGGATGCCAGAAGGCGCCAACTGTCTCATGAGCTAAAGGATGGATCAAATTATCGAATGTAAAATATTTTTTAAATTCTTATAAAATTTAAAAAATATTAATTCCATTCTTATAAAATTTTATATTAATTTGCTTCATGTAAAAATAAAAATATATTTTAATGATTTTCACTTATAATTTTTGTTTGACGATAATTTAATATGAGTAACAAATTTATATGTATAATTTAATTAGAAATAAATTAAATAATTTGTGGTGGTTAAAACTCCGATACAAATAATTTCTGACGGTTAAACATCCCACAAATATTTTAATTTCTTTTTTTCACTTTCTAAGTATTTTTTTATACTTTCTAATGAGATTAGAAAAGAAGATGAAACAATAATGAATTTTAATATTTTCTAACTTGCTCTAAAATATATAAAGAAAAAATAATTAAATTCGTTAATCACGTTAAAATTCATCTAAAGAAATTATATTTTATTTTTATAGGACTAAATTAATACAATTTTTTTTTATAAAAATAAAATTAATACTAAATCCAGGTTAGTAATTATGTTATAGTGAATGTTTTATGTTGCTTATAATCCATGGGATTAGAAAGTGCCGCCATTTCCCAAAATATTGATTACTGCATGAATAGTTGAAGCAATCCAACCCAAACTTATATTATAGCTAAATTGTATACGGCCGAAAAAGAATAGATTCAAATTCACCCAGAGAAAAAGATCTTGTGTTAGTCAATTTTCAGATACATTCATAGGTTTGAAAAGTACTATCCCATAAAGTGTAAAAGATTGATATGTATGACAGGCGATCTGAAACAATTTATTGCAGCTACAAAGCAGTATACACATCGACATATACTTCCATTTCAATCTTTAATCGTGAACTATATATTCAAACTCTGCAGATTTTTTTATTTTTCATTTAATGTCAGTACTATTTAATTGTTCCAAATTGGAAATAGCAAAGATCGATCTAATAATGTGAATTAAGGATTTAAGGCCCTTTTGAAATAAGATTATTATCCATAAACATTAATAAAAAAGAAAATAAGGAAAAAAAAATAAGTTTTTCCTTTAAGTTAAAATTAACCTATATAAACTAATTTAAACTTAGAAGATAAATTTATTTTATCTTTTTTCTATTTTCTGCTCTATAAATATTTATGAAAAATATATAAACTAATCTTAACTTATGAGATAATAAATTTATTTTTTTTTATTTTAGGGTTTAAATCCTATACCCTAAATTCTAAAATAAGGCCTTAATTAGTTTTACTTTTGGCTCCCCTAGGATACCACCGATCGCCCTCCCCTAACCACCAACCAAAAGGGGGGGAAAAGCTGATCACTACTCCATGGTCAGGACTTTAGAGTAATGGGGTGATCGTCCTTTTACATGGTCTATATATGCCTCGGGTACGAAATTAAATATTTTGTTGTTTTATCTTTGGGATGAAGGAATTAAAATGAGGAGAAAGAAAAATAAGGAGGAAAATTATATTTTTTTTATCATTAGATTGACATTGAAAGTAAAAAAAGAAAATGATATGTGAGATTCACAAAATATTACTTTTGGCTCCCGCAATGAATTAATTTAATCAAGTGATTAGCATTTGTCTCATTGCTTTCATAGTTAATGCTTCCTAGTTCCCGCTACAACCTTTGCAAAGCAACATATAATTGTCAAAATATTAATTACATTATTTGAAGAGTTAATTTTAATGTAATGATTGTAATTAAGCGTTTTTATTTCTCATAATATTCAAACACTCTTTATGAATACAAAGATAAAATACAAACCCATAATATTTATAATAAAAATTTAATTTATATTAAATAAAAGTTATATTAGCACGTGTAATCTTAATGTTTTGACTTTTTTGTCCGTTAATTAATAAATGATATATGTTTCAAGTTTATTGTTCATCACAATATTATTTTTCTGCATGAATCAATAAAATATATTAGGTATATAGTACTGCATTGTAATCTCTAACATAATAATAAGTGAAAAGGTCATTAACTACTTCAGAACAGTAGGCAAAATGCCAGTTTCACTTATCTATTAGATCGACCTACAAACTGTTACAGCTGAAATTCCTGCACATTGTTGTTTTATATCATCAATAAAAAAAATCGAATATCAATAGAATATAAGAGATATTATAATCCTTAAATTGCTATTATATTTATATTTATTTAAGATTGAAACATCTTTCCCTTCTCATAAAATTGAAAAAGTTTGGATTTTATTTCTCTAAATTTTTTAATACGAACGAATCACAAAGCGATCCAGAGACTGTGCATGTATGAGAATGATTTAAATTTTAAAGGAATTAATTGATATTATTTATACAACAAGATGCATTTACTTTTTAGTAGTCTATTACTTAAGAACTTCATAGTTTAGAGTGTTTAACTTGAACTAGTTAGGAGATAAGTAACTTTCTGAAAAGTTTTTCACAAAGTGTGTTAGTGAGAATAAAACACGCTAAAAAGTCCCATAATGATTTGTTACAATAATCAATGATCTTTAGAGCAGTCAAGCACTGTCAGAACTGGTTGTTGATGTCTCCAAAAGGACTACCTACGAGGGACTCTAATTGATGGGAAATTCCGACAAATAAGAATGTTGACTGAAGTGTCACTACCGTGTGAAATATCATAGTATGAAAGTCATCGAAGGAGACAATCAAGGATGATACAAATGATATTATAGTCAACCTCTCTTTTCGTAAAAAAATTAATTAATACTACCTATATTTTTATCCAAAGCAAAATTCATATAGTTAAGCCAATATGTGTAACTTATTTTATATTGGTTACATGTATAAATGATATAAAAAAAACATTATATTTGCATCGGTTATATGCTAACCAATATAAAAAATGATAATGGTAGTTTTGAATAATTACAAGCAAAAATTTGATATATTTTAATTTTATAAAGACAAAAAATATACTAAAAATTTATAGAAATGAAAATCTGAACATTTTCAACGCAAGGACCAAATAATATTTTAGTCTTTCTTTAACATCGATAGAGGTTGAAAAGTAGCAAGCCATGATTCTGATTAAGGCATTTACATTTAATGTTCAATGTAGGAACCAAAAAAAGAAATGTATATCTGACAAAATGGTGTCCCACCACATCTATGTCGCATGAACCTTTACGAGTAGCTTGCACCTAATGATACTAACTTGTTTTTCTAAAAGCCACGAGAAACTCCAATTACCTTGCAACCCTTATCTGAGAAGTGTTATATTTTAATGAAATCAATGAGGAGTATTCTGAGCTCTAGCTAGAGAATGAGCTATTGCATCCCATTAATGGAGAACAACCCTAGTTCATCAAGAACTGATACAAAATCCATTGAGCAGAATAGAAGAAATCAAATGAAGGATCTTTTCTCCAAGCTCAACTCAGTTGTGCCTCATCAAAGCTCAAGGGTATTACACTCTTTCTCTTTATCAACCTCTTCTCCCTTTACTACTTAAATACACAACCAAATGCTCTCACATGCACAAAAATGGCTCAATTTTATTTGAATCTTTGGTAGGAAGCCACATCGCAGCCGGATAAGATAGGTGAAGCCACAAATTACATAAAGAATTTACAGATTAAATTAGAGAAAATGAAGGAGAAAAGGAACAACCTAATAGACATTGAAAGGTCAAAAAATGCTAGCATGAATATGGGGTTGAAGTCTCCACAATTTAAGATCCAACAAATGGGTTCAGCCTTAGAGATTGTTCTAGTAACCGGGATGGATTGCCAATTCATGTTCAATGAGACTATTAGGAGCAGAGGGGAGGGGAAGAAAACTACACTACTTGGTTTCGAGGACCAAGACCTCCTTACAAACTAATTTTCTAAATTCTTCTTTTTCTGCCTTATTCATTGATTCTTAGAGCTTTTATACACAATTGCATGTCTACATTCCCACTACAATAATCGCTACAATAATCATTACAATAACCGCTATAATAACCATTACAATAACCGCACCCCCACTACAATAACCGTTACTAGAATGATAACTACCCCTATGACAGGTTTCCATGGCAGAGCATCTTCTTCCTAACATTCCCTAGCCCATCAAAAACACCTTGTCCTCAAGGTGTTGGGTGTAGAAAACAGAACCTGGATCCCAAATGAAAATGGGTGTAAGAATTAGTGCCTAAAGATGATTGTGGAGACAGAGCCCTTTGGCAGCAACGAGAATGACGAAGATGAGGAGGGGGAAGGGGTGGTTGAGATTTGTGTCCCTGACCGTGGCAACACACACAACAGAAAGGGAGAAGTGGATGTCAGAGGGAAGGATGCCACGACTAGAGAACTTTGTGTGGGACCGATGACTGGCGACCGGGAGAGATTCGAAGGAAAGTGTGTGGCGCTTGCACTACAAAAAAATGTTAAATAATGGAGGTTATTTTGCGGAGGTTTTAGAAACCTCCTTAATTTATTAAAAACTAGAATTTTTTGTACTTAATTTGCGGAGGTTGGTTATAACCTATGCTAATTAAATATTATTTTTCCACTTTTCTCTTTAAAAAAAATCATATTTTTTCCCAGCAAAAAAAAATTCCCTCTAAAAAAATTACAAAATCCCAATATATACTGGTTGTCCCCAACCTTCAATCCCTAATTTCCACCCCTCACTTCCGTTCTCAGCTCAGGTACAAGATTCTCTCTTCACTCTGCTTCTTCTCCTTTCTCTGCTCTTCAATTGTTTCGTTTTCTTCTCTGATTTTTCCTTTCGATAAGAGTATCTATTTTTTTTCTTTTCCCTTTTCCGATTTCCTGAACAACCATCCTATGCTAGGGTTGCAACTATTTGTTATCCATCGCTGTTGTTTGCGGCTTGCCTTTTCAATTATTCACTCAAACAATGTTATATCTATCTGTGACAATGAAATTAGGTGCAGAAATTCGTTTCGCTCTTGATTCTGAAAGATATACATTTTTATTTGATTTCTGTGTTTTCGTCACACAGTGTCTTCGTTTCTTAACCATATACATTTTTATTTTGATTCCCTATTATGCCATGTGTTAAGGGGACTTGCGAATTGATATTTCTGTTATTTTCCCTCTGGGTCTGTTGTTGCTGTCTCATTCTATTCCTAGGACTCAGATGCCGATCTTTGACACAAATGGGGTTGTGAGTTTTATGGGAAAGTTTCTACCTTGATTGTTGTTTTCTTTGTGGGGTTAAGGTAACCATGATGGGTATGATGAAAGTTAGCATCTTTGTGTTTTTAACCCTGATGATCACAATGGTGGATCCAAAGCTAATCCTAGAAGAAGAAATGAGTTGGTAATGACACTAAATGTTAACTTTTACTAATTAAAAAAGTTCAATGTTTACTTACTCTTTATTTATCTTAGTTGTTAGAAACTGGGAAGCTACCAAGTCGTGGACAATTATATATTGAAACTCATAAAAGGAAAGATGGATCATTCGTAAATGAAGCAGCAAAGACTATAGCGGTATGTTTTTCTTTAGTGACATTGTTTTCAAGGATTGTGCTTAATCTTAAAACTTTTGTAATTCCTTTTATTACATGTTTGCAGGAACAAATTGAAGTAGGATTGACTCAAAGCATAGTTGATGAATCTGAAGTTTCTCCTCTTGATGTTGTTGGTAGAGTGTTAGGGTTAGAGCACTCTGGGAGAGTGCGATGTATGGGATTAGGAGCTGTTCCTTCTAATACATTCAGGAACACAAGACTTCGAGCTTCTAGTCTGAGCTCTTCTTCATCTGGTGTTGGCTTTCCATCTTCAAACCAATGGCAAGAGAAATACAACAATTTAGAATCAGCTTTTAAGGCCTACATGATAATGAAGGAAGGAAGGATCCCTGAAGAATTAGCTAGTTATTTCACTCCTGATCAAACACATGTAAGTAATTAATATGCATACATCATTATGTATATGTGAGGTATCCTAAAACTTGTTAGTATAATACACAATGTACTCTTAAAACTGTTTTACATATGTCTATAGTTTATTAATTTATTCACGCATATTAGTTAGAAAATATATTTTGTAATTGGTACGTGTGTTTATTAAGCTAATTAATTTATAGTTTTGTAGGTAGATTTTATAGTTAATCAACAATATTAAGGTAGAATTTTATTCATTTTGGCTAGCTCTTAATACTCTTTATCTCAAGTTAGGTCTTTAAGTAAACATACATGACCAAGGTAATAACCATGCATAAGTTTAGAATATTAAAACAATTGTTTAGAATTGATTATTTTTATTGATGGTCATTATGATTTAGAATGTGTGATACACCCTTGTATATAGTATATATGACTAAGTGTTTTTACTTTTCTTATTTCAGCTAAATGATGCTTCAAGTGTTCCTAATACACCTTTGGATGCAAGAGGATCTTCTGGTGCTAGCAACCCTTAGTTTGCTTATAATGTATTTTGGATTTAAAGTTTAGTACAATACTAATATTACTTTGTTATGAATTTTATGTCATACTTTGATTTACAATAGAAATTTGAATTATAAATCTTTGAACTATATGCTATTATTTTGGTTATTGAAATATAATTTTTACGTCCTCATTATGAGTTTTTTTATTATATTTTTTTATCGATATCATAAGAAAATGAAAAATTATAATACATGTAGATTATGAAACTAAAATGAGTATACAAAATCATTATATACAAGAAAATAAGGAGAATTAGAAAACCAATTGTAAAACATCTATTGCTAGCATGATTTAAAAAAAAAACCCCTCCATAGTATAGTTTTAAAACCTCTTTTAATAAACCTCCTACAAAAAACTTCCATATTTAGTGTAGGTATAAAAACCTCTTCCAATAAACCTTCACAGTTAGCGTAGGTTTAAAACCTCCTTTAAAAAACCTCCACAGTTAGCGTAGGTTTAAAACCTCTTTTAAAAAACCTCCGCAGTTAGCGTAGGTTTAAAACCTCTACAAAAAAACCTCTGCAAAATGTTCTCAATACCAGAGGTTTTCGAAAACCACCGCTAATTGCTTGTGGCGAATCTAACTGCGGAGGTTTTTGAAAACCTCCGTAATTTATTTTGCGGAGGGTAAAAACCTCCACTAAACGAAAAAATAACCTCCATTATTTAACAGATTTGTTGTAGTGTTGTTAACGGGAAGGTGGGAAGTTGCCATGGGAAGGGGAGGCAACGTGGTTTCTGTTGTTGGTGGAGGCGGCGTGGTTTCTGCTGTTGGTGGTGGCTTAGCAGAGGAAGAAGTTGGGTTGGTTGTCTTGGAAAGCAGAGGCGGCATGGGTGGTGACTTCGGAAAGGCAGAAGATGGAGAGGGTTGTTTAGATACCATGGTATTCAATATCCGAATAATGGCATCAAGTTTGGAAGTAATGGAAGTTTGGTCTGCAGCAGTGGAAGTTTGAATTGCAGCGAGTTTGGCCATGGCGACCTCGAGACGATCCACACAGGCGGTGGAAAGTTCGGTGTCCACCATTGAAGAGTGGCAGGTCAGACCAATTGTTAGGAGCAGAGGGGAGGGGAAGAAAACTACACTACTTGGTTTCGAGGACCAAGACTTCCTTACAAACTAATTTTCTAAATTCTTCTCTTTCTGCCTTATTCATTGATTCTTAGAGCTTTTATACACAATTGCATGTCTACATTCCCACTACAATAATCGTTACAATAACCATTACAATAACCGCTATAATAACCATTACAATAACCGCACCCCCACTACAATAACCGTTACTAGAATGATAACTACCCCTATGACAGGTTTGCATGGCAGAACATCTTCTTCCTAACAGAGACCATTCGTGCTCTTCAAGAAGAAGGATATGATATTGTTAATGCCAGTTATACAGTTGTTGAAAATGCAGTTTTCCATACAATACACTGTCAGGTGAGACATAAATTCCCCGTCTGCCCTCTGCCCTATGAATATGTAACTTAATTGTTTGCATTTTTCAGGTAGGGGGATCTGCTAATGGAGCTTTGAGGATATCTGAGAAAATAAAGAAGTATCTCAATGGTTGCTAGCATTAATCGTATGTAGAAATCTAAATTGAATAACTCCAAGAGGATACATTATATACACTGTTTTATCTAACTAGTAAGCAAACTCATATTCACTGTCTTGTTGGCTTCGCAATTAATTAACATTGGATCGATTTACGTGTGTGAGCACACGCTTGTGTGTATATATATATATATATATATATATATATATATATATATATAACTTGCAAAATCTGATGAAAAGGTTATTTAGTAGTGCATATTATTCATGAATCAATATTTTTTTTTCAACCTCTCTTACCCTTGAAAAATGCTAACGGTATTTTTTCTGACATTTTTATAACACTTTTTCTGATTAAAATTTGTTAAAATGATCAATTTTGATAAATTATAGTTATTATTTCATAATATTTTATCCTGATTTAAATATGAGACTAATAAAAATTAATAATTTTAAAAAATTTCACAAAGAGAATATTAAAAGAGAATGTCCCAAAGAACATCACTAATATTTCTCCTTTATGTTTCCTAAACAAATTAGAGGGGGTTTTGCATTTTGGAAATGCAGATCTGTCAAGAAATTGTGTAAATTTTACTATTTTATCAATTCAAGCAGATATGGTTATATATCTATTTTAGAGTAAAAGTATATAATTAGAAGTTATTAAATGATGTAAGAGATCATATATATTTCATGCTCTCTCTATATACGATGATGAAAATGAACAACATTTAGGTTTACGATATATAACTGCAGTTTTCATTCATTTAGGCATTTTTATCATTTTAGTTAATGTGTGTTGATATTAATTTTGATCCGTATATTGTATAGCTCGATCCTAGTCATATTTATTTTATATATCCTTACGTGTGTTCATCAGTTATTATAAATATTTTTCATTAAGGTCACATGGTTCCCATGGTTTTTACTTGTATCAACACATTAAATTGCATTATTGACCATGTATGTGTCAACCATATATAATGCTTACATCAAAAGACTGAAGCTAAATTTTGTGTAGTCGATGCTAACTGTTACAACTGACTATAAGCGTTAGCCATTTCAATGTATACATTAATCTTAGTATGAGCACAATGATTAACTATAGCATTTACCTAAGACTATTTCTACCTTTGTTCGTCGTGTTTTTCTTTTTAATTTTTTTCTTCTCTCAAGTTCGATTCCCACTCCAATTGCAATTGCAGGTCCATCACGAGAAGTTTCTTTGTACTGAATATGAGAAATCACAGGTCGCTGCAGATAAGATTGCGGTGCGGGCAGCGTATGAGGGGTGCCAATAGTACTGTTGTATCCTGGAATAATCTATGACATCACTTTCAGAAATTGTCTCCGGCGGAAAAACGCGGTAGCCGGTGTCAGAGTAGCTGAAAAGAAGAAAAGAGACTATGGTAAGACATGGAAATTACACCATAATATCATAAAATAAAATAAATCTAAAGATTGTTTCTTTTTATGCACCTAAACAAGAAAATTTCCTTCCTAACCATAGGTTGCACTTAGTTATAAATACAAAAGTAACATCAACACGTATACAATGAATGCCCATCATTGTCGACTTGGCAGTGAAGGTGGGAAAAAAGCTAACTTTTGCTGCAATGCCTAAATAGCACTCCAAATTTGCATAACACATACGGGGCCTTCAAAGTGTACATAATTAGTGTTGCTCAACTCTAATGATCGATCTACGTACTCATGTACAAGAATGAGCTTTAATTTGGGTTGCTAACTCGCCACTGTTGTAAGAAAAAAGAGCTCAAGATTCCAGAGTGAGGGACGATACACCATCTCAAAGGTAGGACATGCAATAAGTTCACTGTGCCATAACACCAATTAACCTCAGATCTTGCCCCCAACAACCTCTTTTGACACATGCACCTTTAGCCTTGTGTGTTGTGGTCGCAGAGACCTACTACGTGGCAGCTTGAGAGCCCTCACTGACGTGGTTAGCTTACATGTTGCTGATAGTTCTCCTAATCAAAAGAAACAACATTAAAACATAGTTAGTTAAATATTTTGTTTGATAACAAAGTTATATACAGGTACATGATTTTCATTCTTTTCACATGTTTGGTGCCATGCATTATCCCATCACATGCAGAGACATGTTACAGCTAAATTGGGTGATTCGTATCCAGCACATTGTTAGAGAAGGGCATTAGTATGCAGATAGCTCCACAAAGATGAGTTCTTGGATTTCCTTCCCCCTCCCGTTGGATTGCTTTGTCTTTTGTTCATGAAAAATAAGTAGTCTAAGATAACCAAGTGTTCATAATGTTATTAAAAAAAAATAGGCAAAAAAATCAATGACACTTGATTACTTGATTGCATGTTGTTTGTGGTTGCGGCAGGAGTGTGTTTCCTAAGGTGCCCATTTTGTTCCTTGTTTTTCTCGGTTTTCTTTATGTTGTCGCCCACCAGATGATAGAGAAGTCTTATAAGATTGTTGAACAATTTTATCCTTCTTAGAACTATCATTTCATTACTATTCTTTTGCAAAAAATTAAATAATCATTGTTAAAAAGATTTTAAAAAGTATAATTTAAATTTAACCTACTTTAATTTCTTGCAATGTTTTTTTTGTCATTTCAATGTAATTTTGTTGGGTTTAATGACTATGGCATTCATCAATGACTTCACTGGCTTTTCATTCTCTTGCTATAAAACATGCAAATAATTTTGAATTAATTATTCATTTAGTTAGTTTTTATAATTGCAAAAAAATCTTTTTAATCTCAATAACTTTAAAATATTCCCTTTTAATCCCTAAACATACCATTTTTAATATGTTTTAATCCTACATATATCATCTTAATCCTTTTTAGTTTTTACATAAAGGACTAAAAGGAATTAAAAAATGATATATAAAAAAATTAAAATGAAATATTTTTAAGTAAGGAAACTTAAGGAAAAAGTTTTACAATTACAAGGATCAAATAAGTAACTAAATATGATATTTTAATAACATGTGTATGATTGATGATGAAATTAAACTGAATCTTAGATATGCAAGACGAATTTGAACTACTATTATTAATTTATGACAGAAGCTTGCTGGAATACTATAAAATTGTGTAAAATTGTGTATTTATTATTTTTATGATAATGATTAAGGTTAATATTATTTAAAATAAAAATTATTTTTTAATTTTATGCATAAAAATAGTAAATATTTTTAAAAAATTAAATATTTAAACAATTACAAAAGAAGAAAAAAAATCTTCTTTAATATGTTTCTGGATCCGTCATGTGGGGGGCTGTACTTCTAAGGCTCTGACACCCATGAGCCATAAAATCTATATTAATAACAAAATTGTATTAGTCTTCTAGTTTTATCACTCTCTCCTTAAAATTATATCTTACTAATTTTCTCATTTCCATCCTAAACTTCAAGACCAACAAACTAGTACAGGGTGCAAAATTGCAAACTGTAGGCCCAAGAGAACAACCAGCCCATACAAACAATTTGGGTTAGTCAAACTTTTTTAATGCAGTTTGCAATGGGTAGGAATGAACCTGGACTGATCCAGCCTGTGGTGAGTATTCGGCTGTTGTTACGCGCACCCATCATATTTACTGGTACACCCCAGCAAAACTATGAAATTTTATTTCTGTCCTTCAATAAAGCTGATACGGATTGGTGAATCCGTAAGTCTCATACGAACGGACTGGCCAATCCGTATGAGACTTACGGATTGACAATCTATATTGGACTTATAGATTCATCAATTCGTATTGACTTTATGAAAAGATAAAAATAGAATTTTACTATTCTGCTGGATGTACTAGCAACTGTGATAGTGTGTGTAGCAACATACTTATATTTGATGTGTTCCAAGTTTAATATGTTTGCTTGAGAAGTTTTGATAACAGGTCTAGAAGACAGCATTGATTGTTCCACGTGAAGGTTTTAGCCTAAAACTTTGTGACATGGATTTCTTTTTTATTATGTTTGCCTTCATTGATTTAGTGGTTTAATTACATTTTATAGTCAAACTATATAACTTCTTGAACAAGAAATCAGACTCTGAGAAATTTTGGAAGTTTAACCTGTTCAGATTCTGATTATTAAAATTGCAACATGATCATCAATTTTAATTAGCCTTGTGTGCCACTTTCGTCTGGGTTGTTCATGAGCTTGAATAGTTTTGTACGTCTAGTCCATTGCCCAGTAATCAAAATCTCTAATAAGGAACCTTGGTGTCTGCAATACGTGAAATGTAATTTACAAGTGCTGCAACTTCTTTTGTTGGCCCTTTTCCAGTGCTACGCCCTTCGAGTTTGAAGAAGAAGAAGAAAAAGTTATAATTTTACTTCATCTTTAATTCTTTTTATAAAAAATAACATAATATTATTAATTAAGGGTAACACAAAAGTACCAATTACAAAATAAGAAACACCATTTAATCATGAAATGGTGATCTCCCCTCAACAATGAAATTGTTCATCTTTACTTCTTGATCTACAATTTTGATCAATCATCTTATTAAGGACATCAAAATTATAATTCAACCTAATAATAATAATAAATAACGTAGAATTTAGATGGAAATATTAACATATGTACCATCAAATTGATGATAAACCTTAAACAATACAATTCTCAAAAATTTAATGCCGGGAATCTTATATATATAACTCCAAAAAGTGGAAATAAGTTGTTATTAGATAGGCATGGTAACACGATGAGTGAAGGATGAGTTTTCAACGACATAAAATGTAGTGGCAAAGGACAGCAAACTAAGCACGGATTCATGCATGGACGACCGAATCCATGTCCTTTTTTAGATAAACTAATTAATGTGCATTATTTTGGAGTGCCCTCCAATAAATCTAATAATCCAATAAATACAATAAACAAATAAGGAATAATGGTCACCTCTCCATTGATAAACGTTTAAGTTTTTTGTTTTTACCCCTAATAAGAACAATTAATTATGGAATTTAAAAAATATAAAATAATGTTAAGTGTTGTAAACAAGTTTAAAAAAAATCCCTAAACTACAGAATATAATAGAATTTAAATTGTAGTATGTATTAATTTGTAAAAAAAAAATGTTTTTAAAATAAAAATAACACAATTTTTTTAAGAAATAAAAAGAAAATATATTAGGTTTAAATCAACTTTAGCCTCCTTTTCAAAATCCATAATTTTGGTCTCCCATGTTATAAAATCTGTTATTTTAGTTTTTTTATTTTAAAATATAGATATTTAATTTCTCACTTGTAAAATCTACTATTTTAGTAATGTTGTGAGTTTGAAAGTATTACAGTTTACATATTAATGTTGACTACAACGTAGATTAAACAAATAATTTTGTGTTATATCACTAAATATGAATCACATCATGTTAATTTATAACCAATCAATATTTTTCAAATTTAATGAAAAAATTAAAATTGTAAATTTTAGAAAATTGGATGACTAAATATTTTTATTTTAAAATAGGGAGATAAAAATTATGAATTTTAAAAAATGTGAGGATTAAATTGTCTTTATTTTAAAGTAGGACCACCAAAATTATAATTTAAAAAAAATAAAAAAATCAAAATTGAATTGAATTGAATTATTATTGATAGGAGCTTTGTTAGAGCACAAGATGTGCCCATCACTAACCCAAAAAGATCCGACATGTTTTCACCATGTTCAATGATTTTGCATATAGAAAAGTGCACAATTTTTGTTCGTAGATGGAGCACAACTTAATCAAATGGAGAGTATAATATTTGTTAAATCATAGAACATAATTGTTTATTCATCTCATATACTTCTTTGGAGATAATCCTTCGTATATACTTATTTTTTCTTGTTTCAGCTGATTTTGTTTCTTTTCATTAATTTTTTTTTGCACTAATGTAACGTATAAGGATGCTTTGAAACAAGGGTTAGAGATGTGTATGACATGGTTTGGCACAGTGATCTTGACATGAACGGTTTTTAGAAATTAAACTTATTGTATTTTAGGATGAGTTAAATTTTGGTGTTTTATATTTCTTAAAAGTATTATTTTTTGCTTAATTGTATGGTTTGTCCCTTGGATTCTTTAATTGATTTTTTTTTTTTAAGAAGGAAGCATCAAGATTGAGTAAAGCATCCCAGCTAAGGTCAGCACCCAAGCAATTAATTAATCACACCTCCATTCTTCCCAAATGTATTTGGATACAACAAGCTAGCAAATAAATCTGCACAATAATTTCTTTCTCTATAAATATGGGTTGCTTTGAAAGAAAAAAAAAAAACTTGATTTAATGTATAAAAAATTAGCACATTTAGTCTACAAATCTCATGGACTAAACCTGGGTTTTAAAAAAAAAAACATGTATAACAAGGGAAGAGACACTATTTGAACGACTACGTCAATTACACCCAAACTGTTAATTTGTCGTCCACTCACTCCCAGTAGCAAATATAGCCCTTAGAATATATCCCACTTACAACAACTTCACCGCAAAATTCTTTTGCGCCAGTTGGACTTACATTTGATTCAATTCGGTTGAGGCAAACGGGCAAACAACTTCTTTTTATCCTTGCCCTATTTGAAAGATGACATTTTCACATAGATGATACATGGCGGCTAAGCTTTTTGAGAGTTTCTTGACAGAAAAAAAACTCTATATTTTTAGTAAAGAAACTCTCAGAACAACTTATGCCTTATATCCAAACAGGTACTGTGTAGCTTTCTACCTCAAAATAAATACAATACAACACCAAACACTATTGAATTAGTGAGTTGGAATATTAGATAGACGTACAAAAAGTTATCTTTTCAAGTTTCAACAAATGGGAGATCTAAGTAATTAGGTCCACCTATATTGGTTGTGATTGCATAGTTGAAGGCATCAAAGAATCATGATGTATATAACACCTACAATAGGGTGGATGGAATCTTCTAAAAAACTTATCAATTATTCTAGAATGAAAATATTTTAAGCAGAAAAACGGAAGAAAAAAAATGTATCCTAATATATATGCATTTATAACCTAGTCAAGATAAATCTATTTCTTCCATTTATAGAGCTTTCTAATGATTATTTTACTTGGTTAACAAACTTCTGATAATTATTCCATCACGCATTATTGGACACATCTATGAAATTAAGATATTTTGGAGTCTAGATGAACTGAAATGTCATAATTTTCATGCACTTAAGAGAGTTTAACTCACCCCTTTCCTTCCAAAGAAAGAAGATATTTCAATCACACGTATCTTGCAGACATCACTGAACATACAAAGTGCATAACTCTCTGCACTCAGCTTCCACACTAACACATGCAACAGAAGTCTCATGTCCAAGATTATCATATGGAGATAAACCATAAAAAAGGATAAATTGTATAAACATCCCACAAAAGTGGCATGTTAACTGAAAATTGAAAATGTCAGGATATACCTACTCTCTCTAAGAATCTCAACATGATTCCTATCTAACATGAGGGCATAGACTCTGTGGAGCATCATATAATATATAATGCTAAGCCAGATTCTGTATGTTGCTCTGCACACAAATTATATAATAACAACCCTTTCTTGAAAAATAAATAAAATTACAAATATGCTTTCAGAAAATGGGGCTAATGTCCAGCAGAATGTATATCTTACAATATCCTTTTATTTTTATCTCCAAAAGAATGGAGAAAAAAAAAGAGTGCAGATCAAACACTTAGGTGATTTTATAGCTGAAATTTCAGAAGAGGTGATGTAGTAGAACGCAAGCTATTAAGGGTTAAGTGTTTGTGAGTGGAGGATGGAAGTTAAAAGAGAGTAGGGAAGATGAAAATTGGTGGAGATTTACTGATGTGGCCATTGGAGAGAGATTTTCAATGAATGGAAAAGATCTGAGAAGAGATATTGTTGATGAGAAGAAAAGGAATGCTCAGATGCATTGTAGGCGCGTAAGACAGATTAAAGTTTAATATTAGTTTGCATTGTAGGCGCGTATCATTCATAAATGTTAGTTTGCAGGGTAAAGAGGAAACCAGTTTAGATACTGATATCAAATTATATTGAAAGCTAAAAATGTATAAAACTTCCTCCGAGTATAAAAATTGAGTAATCTAGATTCTGCCTGCAAGGGTTGCAGTAACTGTATGGCCATTAGGAAGCCTAACCATTACAGGTTTTATTTTCTTGCATAAAGAAAACAAATGTGGGAAGGCTGTGACATGATCTATGGCTCCAGAATCAAGGATCCACTCATCTTGGCTAGTCTTGCTAACACTACAAGTAATAGATAATATACTACCTTTGTTAGTGACTATACCAATTTGATTTATTTGTGAATTGCTTTGAGTTGGAGCTTGTTGTTGCAGCAATGACATCAAGGCTTTATATTGTTGAGTGGTTAATCTTACATTTTCCTTTTGTGTCTCTTGATTTCGATCTAAGGGTGAACCATTACCTTCTTCCCTTATAGTATTGACATTGTTGATGTTTGGATTTTGTACCTTGTATAATTTGTGTCCAGGTGGGTACCCATGCTTCTTGTAGCAGTCATCTATAGTATGGTTAGAAAGACCACAGTGTGTGCAAACCTTGTTTCCTCTTGCTCCAAAGTTTCCTTTGCCGGAATTGCTTTGAGTTCCCTTTCCCCTTTTGAAGGATAATTATGAGGTGGACCATTCTTCCTATAGCATCTATCAATAGTGTGATTATCTTTCCCACAATAGGTACATGAAGGCCTAGAATTCGATGAATTGTTGCCAGCTGCATTGATCAGACTCATGCTTCCTGTTGATTCATTGCTATTGATTTATCTTTCCTGTTGAACAACATATGAGAAAACCTTGGCTATGTTTGATAATGGGTCCATCATTAATACATTGGATCTCACAGTATTGAATTGATCATTTAAACCTCTAAGAAACTGCATTATACGATTTTGTTGCTTTCTTTCTATCATACTAGTAAGAGCATCACATACACACTTTGGATCACATGAACATGTTGGATCAGGCCTGTAACTTTCCAATTCATCCCAAATAATTCTCAATTTTGTGAAGTAATCGGTAATGCTTTGATCACCTTGTTTGATAGAAGTCATTTCTTGCTGCAATTCTGAAATTCTCAGCAGATCTCCTTGTGAGTATCTTGACTTTAAATCCTTCCAAATGTATCTTGCATTATCCATCCACAAGATACATTGCCTTATCGAGGGTGAAACTGAGTGGACAAGTCAGGAAACCACCATATTGTTGCATCTCCTCCAAGCTGCATAAAGAGGATGATTTGATGCACACTTTTGGATTGACCCATCTATGAATTCGATTTTGTTTTTCGCACTTGATGCAGTAAGCATCGAATGACTCCATGAGTTGTAGTTTGTTGGATCAAGAACTGCAGAAACCAGTGCATTTGCAGGATTTTCACCTGGATGAAGGTAGTATGGGCTATGGATATTCAGGGATAGGTCTTGTGGAGAAATTTCGTAGGTCATAATGAGGAAACAAAAGAAAAGAAAAGATTCAAGTTCAAGATCAGGGAGTGGCACAGCAGAGCACTAGTGCTGTGATACCATCATAAACCTTGTGTCTGTTGAATGCAGAACTAACCAAGTAAACTTGGAGGAAAAACTTAGAAGAAAAAGGAATGAAGTTCTATGTATTGAAAGATTAATTCTGAAAATTACATTTTGATTTGTACAAATGATTATATATACATATATACAACAATCAACTTTCAAGTGACTATTAGTTTCAACCAACTAAATTAACTTCTAACTAACTAACAACTAAATTAACTTAACTTTCAACCAACTAACTAATACTAAGACTAATTGTAATTTCATGCCTACAAACAATCAAAATTGTTGTATATACATTTGTCAATCCTAGTTGTCATTTAAGGTTAACAAACAACCGAATTTATTGTATATTTTATTTTTCTTATGCTACTCGTGAGAAAGAAATATTGTTTGTCTCGAGTGTCTACCCTCTCTTTTATAATAATTACTATAAAAAAAACAAAGAAAATTAGATAATAAACATTTCAATCTATAACTTTTGTCTATGTATAGATTACATCATCGTTAGAAAAATTGAACCACTTTTGGAATTCGGTTTAACGTACTTAACAATATAAAAAAATGTGTTTATAAACAGTATAATTGCAAACAGATATGTCAAGTCAAGCGTCAATTGAGAAATTAACTATAGAAATAGAAAATGGTGATTTTCGGGTTTCTACAGCAACAATAGTGTATATAACGAACAACCATAAAATATACTGTGCTAAACATTAACAGTTGATTTAACTTGGTTTTACGAAAGTAACATGCCTAGCTTTGACGATCTATTTCTTTTTATTATGACATTTATTCTTTAATTATCTATCATACCATACATGTATTGCAATTATTTTTTATCCTTTTTAAAGACATGACGTATTGGTAGAAGGCAATAGCTGTACATGAACATGAACTACTTTAACTCTTATTATTTTTCGATTACAACATTACACTCTTATGATCACGTGTCGGTTTTCAAAACCACAAGCATCTTACAACAGTGTGTATGCTGAGAATTGAGAACTACTGCAGCTTCTCTACCTTGAAGGAAATAAACAAACTAAGATGATGCATCTCTTTTATACAATAATAATTCTAAAAAAAAATCAAACCAAATTAAATAATAAATTCAATCTATAATAGATTTTGTTACTGTATAAAAATTACACCATCGTTAGAAATTTTTTTATCACTTTTGCAATTTGGTTAAAAAGAATTGTGTTCAGAAACAGTATAATTCTGCAATGATGATTTTAAATAGACTATATGAAAAGTTAAGCGTCGATTGATCATTAACTAGAAATGGTTATTTCCGGGTTTCTGCATGCTGCAGCAACAATAGTATTTTTTTTATAGGCAAATATGATTATATATATTAATAATGAAATAACTGATTGGTTCATAAGAAGTGCAGCAACATTAGTATAACAACCATAAAAACATACTAAACATTAACAGCTGCTAATTAAGCTTGGTTTTACGAAAGTAACATGCCTTTGACGATATCATTTCTTTAAAGTTAAAATTTACTTTTGAATTTTAATCTTTTAAAAAATTTCAATTTAATCTTTTCATATTTTAAGCTGAATCAAAGTAATTCTTTTATTTATTTAAAATTGACAGTCACTAATAATATAAAAATATCCTTTTTCCTCCTCTCCCTCTACACGCTTCCCTCTTCTCTCTTCCCTAGCTATCTCCTTCCTGGTGAGTTGTCTCCCTCCTTTCCAACTAAACATCACCATTAACCAATTAACTTACGTGAAACTAATTTTTTGAAGTAACACGTCTCTCACGATCATTAATTTTCCTCAAATACAAGCCCACAAAACTTAATCTTATTAGAAATGTTAAAAACATATTTTTTTTAATAGATTCTTTTGAACACTTTTTTATTAGTTAAATTTTTTTAAAAATCATAAAATATGAAGATGTTTATAAATTATGTTTGGTCTCAATTCTTAATCGATGAGACCTTTGACACATCAAAACAAGTCCCCTAATTAATACAGGCAAAGTGAGCAATAGTGGTGTTGCCGTTCGGGTGCCAATATTCCTATACCTTAAATTTGTTAGCATTATTAGGGTCATCACATCTAAGGTATTATCCATTTTGGTGACTGATAATTGGTTAAGGTATTGTTCTTAAAAGCAGTTACTGCTAAAAAAGGATTTTTTATATTGATTATTTGACACTTTACAACGGTTTTTAACCGTTTTTGAAATCTTTATCGTGAAAAATCAACATTTTTCATGATGATTTTTGAATTGTCTTAAAAACTTATTTTTTTACATCAGTTTGCATAAAAATATTCTAAAATATCTTTTTTTTTGTTTTAAAAATGTAAAAAATTAAGGATTCTAAAAAATCCATCTTAAAATATGTTATTTTTCCATTAAAAATATAACAATTTAAAGACGATTTTTTTGAAGAAAAAAAAAACCTTTCCAAAACAATTTTTGCAAACCGAAGTTATTTATTTTTTATTTCTTGTTTGTTTTACATACAGGTCTAAAGCTATGGCACTAAAACCTACATAATTCTAATCCAATAGTATATAATTGTTTAAAACAAATAAAGTTATTTCATTAAAATCCAAACTTTAAAACTTTAAAAGTATAGTTAGAGACCAAAATCATAATAGAAAAAAATTAAAGTGACAAATATATATTAGAATCAAATACATATATATGTACGTAGTTTCATCACATCACTTCAAATACAATCTCCTCTATAAAGTTAAATATTTTATTGGAAATCTTGGCATCAAAGTTTCATTACACCAAAATATATGTAATTTGATGTCAAATCACATTCTAACTAAATTATCTAGACTATGTTCAATTTAACACTAAGGCCTGGGAATACGGAGGCTAGTCATCTTCTCTAATTCTTCAATCATGCCAATTCTTCTGCAAAATTTAAAAATTCAAACCTATCACAACCATAAAAAAATTAATACATTAATTAATTCATCTTATCAATAAAAAAATCAACGGATTATCATCCTGAAGTGTCTAGGGGAATATTATTATTCTGTGCTCAAAACCTTTTCTTTTAATCTTAACATCTTATTATTTTACTAAAAGTGGAAAAAGCAGTTATCATGGATCAATAATTCGCTAAAAAGTTAAACTAGCCTTTATATACATGCTTAGAAAGGGTCGCACAGTTTTTCTATCTTCATCTCATTGCTGAAAACAAAGAACTCATATATGCTCTCAATTCAGTTTTTTGTGGAGAGGTTGCATAGCTCAGTTTATCTTCTAATAACATCACTAAAATTCTGTAATAATAACCTTAAAGTACACGACATGCATGTGTACAGTTCATTTTCAACTGCACAATAGTTTTCTAGACAGTACTAAGCCCCTTTCTCTATTTTAGTAAAAGATTAACGCATATGAGAAATATTATGCACAAAAACTAACTTCTCTTTCTATCAAGATCTGCATCAGCATATCTGACATTGGGTTGCTTGAATTCAGTAATCCGTCCAAACCTTCATAAGTAAATATTGGCATAAGTGAATCGTAAATCAAGCATTTAAAATCTTATTACTGATCCTTAGCTCAAACTTAAAATTTGAAACTCATAAAAAGAGGGGGAGAAGAGTGTATGAAAAGCAAGGGACCAGAGTAAGGGAAAAGTACTGGGGTATGTATAGGAGTCTGACAAATTTTAAATCAAAAGTAATGTTCATTTCTAACAAATTTAAAGAGGGAATGGGAAGCTTCTTTCAGCTGTTATTTCATCTCTGTATGTAGACCATGAAGTAAATGCCCCAGCAGCTCATACTGAGAACGTGATTTATCATCAACTACAAATACTTGCACTGTATTGCCAACTTCAATCCAACTACAACCTGGCTGCTTCTTTAACCCCTTGTCCTTCATTTTCATCCTAATGTTGGCAGCTTCTTTCCATTTCCCTACTGAAGCATACATATTTGAAAGTAATGAATGGGTGCCTGCATTCTATGGTTCAATTTTTAAAAATTTTCTCAGCTACAAGCTTCCCAATATCAACATTTCCGTGCACATTACATCTAGCAAGGAGCACTCCCCAAACAGTCAATGGTGCCTCTTCCCCAAGCCCCTCAATGATATTGAAAGCTTCTTTCAGCCTTCCTGTACGACCACAAAGATCAACCAAACATGCATAGTGATCTTCTCTGAGTTGTATAGATCTGTTTTTCAGAATCTCATCAAAGTATTTAAGTCCCTCCTCAACTAAACCAGTATGACTGCAAGCCCTGAGAAGTCCAACAAAGGTGACATCATTAGAACAAACACCTAATTCTTGCATTTCATTAAATAGATTAATTGCCTCCTTGCCATACCCATGGTGGGCATAGCCAGCAATCATACCATTCCAAGATATCAAATCCCTTTGGCTCAATAACCCATCATCAAACATCTACTTAGCAGAATGCAACTCACCATATTTCAAGTACATATTTATCAGTGTACCACATATGTGCTATCCTGAAAAACTGTCTTACTTATCATTTGGTGAATTTGTTGTCCCTCAGTAAGACCAGCTAAGTCACTACAAGCCCTTAGCAGTCACAAAAGTTCCAGTGTTGGGTTTTAACCCATCGGTAGCCAGCATTTTGTTAAATACCTTCAATGCTTCTTCACTTAGCCCATGTTGCACATACCCCATCATCATTGCAGTCAAAGTAATGACATTCTTCTCTCGCATTTCACCAAACAATTTCTCTGCATAATTTAACTTCCCATTCTGAATGAAACCCGTGATCATGGTATTCCATGAATGCATGTCCCTCTCAGGCAATCCCTGAAACAACTCCAGAGCCTCATGCAACCTCCTATTCTGTGCATGACCCATGATCATTGCATTCCAAGAAACCACATTCTGAACAGGCATCTGATCAAAGAGTGCTGAGCATCCTCAACTCTCCCCTTTTTCAACAAACCCGCAACCATGGTAGTCCAAGAAACCACATCCCTTTCATTCATCTGATAAAAAAATCCTGTGCGTCCTCAATACTCCCACATTGCACCAATGTCGTGATGATTGTGGTCCAAGAAACAACATCTCTCTCCGACATTCTGCTGAACAAGTCCAAAGTCAGCTGGGTGAGGCCATTCCTCTCATGCCCATCAATCATCGTGTTCTAAGACACGACGTCCCTCAGTGGCATCTCATAAAACAACCTCTCAGCTTCCTTAACTTGATTGAACTTGATGTACCCATTAGCCATGGCTGTCCAAGTGACCACATTTTTCTTGGCATCCCGTCTATCAAACAGCTTCCTGGCCTCCCTGATCATGCCATACTTTAAGTACCCAGTTATCATTGTGGTCCACAGACCAATGTCCCATTCAGGCATTTCGTCGAACACCTTGCGTACGTTGTCGATTTTGCCTTCCTTGCAGAGCCTGGAGATAAAGACATTGCAGCGTTTCATTTCCGTGTGAAGAGTGATCGTGAATGTGAACCTGCTTAGCGATTTGGGAAGGTGCAACAAAGTGAATGATAAATGATGTAGCAGCTTCTTCGTGCTTCAACGATAGAGTGGCTGTGAATTGTGATTTGAGCAACACAAATTATAAACTCTAATAAAAGTTAGACCAACTTTTTTACTTACTTTTTTTTAGCACTACTTGACTTATGTTTACTAATTTATATATAAAGATATCAATCTCATTAGTTTTCTTTTAAAATCATGAAGGTTTATGTTTTAAATTTTTTCTTGAAGTTAAAACACACTCACACCATATAGTGCTTTCTTCTCGACAAATAATTTTTTAAATGTTAAAAATAAAAATTATTTTCAAAAAATAAGAATACAAAATAAACACTCAAATCAAGGCTACTTATTTTTTTCACATTTCCTGTCTTTTTTTATTTATTTATTGAATAGCATCCCCTATCCTAAAGTCCTACCTTTGAGTCCTTTTTTTTAATTGTTACAAAAGTTTAGGAAATGAGAAATTGCTTTAAGTTGAAGCTAAAATTAAAACATGACACGAAGAATGTAATTAATTAATTATTTCAACTAATTAATTTATAATTTGTTTGACTTGTTTACAAACATTTTATCAAAATAAATTTTTTTAATAAGTGAATTATTTTAACCTCAACTTTTTAAAAAAATCATGTATTCCTCATTTAATATAATATTGGATAAGTTTGTTTAGGCTTATTTTTTTCTAAAACATGTTTATTCTAATCAAATAAGTAATTTTATGTCTTTTTAATGTGTTTGTTTAAAAAATATAATTTTTTTATTTTATTTTAAGAAGTAAATCTTACCTGCTTATTAAATCAATATTTATTTTAAAAAAAATATTTATTTTAAGTTTAAAAAAACTGGTCCATTATTCATTTAATAAAAAATCCTTAAATTAATTTATCTATTTTCATTAGTATAATATTTTTTACTTTTAAGAAAACATTTTAATCTTAAAATTAAAAAATATAATAATTTAAAATTATTTAAAAAACTAAAAATATATAATTATATAAAAATATACTATATACACTTTATTTGCAAAATAAAAAATAATTTATATTAAAAATATGCAAATATGTATCTTTATACTTATCAATCAATCAACAATTTAATTTTATCAAATATTTTTAATTTAATAAATTACATTAATAGATTTCAACTAACAATTAAAAGTTTGTTTTTTTTATACTATAGTTTTAGTCCCTACAATTTGTAGGGTGTAATCGAAATTGTTACCCATGTAAAACCATCCCCCACACGCTGTTCAAATGCTAAATTCCCATCCCCATGAAGATATTTCCTTCATACATACATAGCAATGTTTGACTACAAAGTACAAACTATAATTGATAAGGCACATGGAGACATCCTGTTACCAATCACTATTAGCTATATAATTCCAATGAAGCTTTAAAAGCAATATCTGTTCTGTTGCGTATGCAACATAAACACTTCCAATTATTCTTTTTTTTATTAATTATTCCTCAAATTGTTGGATAACATAGTGACAAAGAAATCCACTTGCAGACAGCTAGATGCACATGGAATTATGATTTTTCTTTCTTGCAATTATATGGCATAATAAAACATATATATACAAGCAATTGAATTGCTTTTATTTATAGTCCAAACTTATTTTCCATTGACTGTAAATCTATGTAACTCAGGGTGGAATAGACAATGTTCAATTATATTCAACATTCACAATGTAGTTTATTTGAAAACAATCAAAGAATAAAAGAATGGTTAACAATCTAAGTAAATTTAATTAAGAGATAAAGGGGTTTTGAGCTAGTGAGCTAGTCGACTTGTTTGTCATTGGTATGTTGGGGTTCCCATTTCCCACCTAATTTTTCTATTTGGTAAGAATGTTAAGAAGCAAAACTCTTGTGTGGATCAAACGTCTGAACATGCACTCCAACTCCACCTCAAGATCTTCTATGGCCATCCTAATCCCTGCTAACCTTTTGTTTTCACTTTGAAGCACCATGGCATCATAATAGATCATATCATCTGAACAACAATGCAAACTCACACGCACAAGCTTTGATGTGAAGGACCTTAATTTCCCTGATTTTGTATCCAACCAAGGTGAGGAAACAAGGGACAAAAGTGATTCCACAATACAAATGCTGGTCATCCTCACTTCTCTTAGCACATCAACAACCAACACTAGCTTTTGTTCATTAATCATTGGAGGGTGCATGGTGGCTGTTTGACTCTTCATACCCTTCTTCAACCACTTCAACCACTTCAATGTTTCTTTCTTCAGTTTCTTCCTATAGCAATTGTAGGCTGCAATTTTTTCTTCAATTCCTGGATCACCAATGCTTGCTCTACGCAAAGTGAATTGAAGTTCTTGGAGGTGCTCTTTTACTAGCAAGAGAACATCTTTTGAGATGCCACAAACCTCCAACATCCTCAGAGATGACTCTGACACATCATCAAACCATTTTTCTTCTGTTTGATGGACAATAGCTTGTTGAACCATTGGAGAATGGAGAAGGTTGTTTGCTGAATTGTGCAAGTCTTTAAGTGCAACAAAATCAAGGGGTGCCATAACTTAACTGGAACAAATAAAGGGTTAACTTCCACTATGTGAGAAAATCAAGGCTAGTAGAAAGCTTTTTCTTTTCTTTTTTGTTTATCAAGTCAAGGCTAGAAAGCTAGTACTATGGTATAGGCTCATAGGGTGCTTCAAGGGGTTTATATACATTGTAGTAAAGCTTAAAAAAATTATTTTAATTAGATCTAAGATTCAGAAGAGGAAGCAAAAGTGAAGGTACGGAATTGAGAATAGTGGTAACAGCTAAGGTACTAGTTTGTCCAAAGGAACCTTCCCTTTGTGTGGATATGTTTGAGGTTATAGGATACTGTTGTTGAATATTAGAGCAACATGATTAACAAACAATACATGCACGAGAGAGGATGCACCCGTGCATGCCAACCTGTGATACATCATACTATAGCTACTTAGGAGCTGACAAAATGTCGTTCAAACATGAAGCTTGGAACATATTATATAAGGAATGTGAAAATACTAAGATGTTAGATTAGAAAAAAAGATATGGTGTGCTTAAGCATGGGTTGCTGACAACTGTGCTTTGTGTTTTGTTTTCTAAATGCACGACATAGTTTTAGAAAGGACTAAAGTTGCCGACTTCAAAGCGGACCTTATAATTCATTTCATACTTTGCATGTAGGACAAGCTATAATTTTAAAATTTTAATAGTATGTAAATAAAATTGATGCCAATCTTTTTAAAAGCTTGACCAAATCGTACATCTAATTTAATACATTTTCTGCTTTAATTAGGGTTCTATTCTATCACAAAAATACAGGGGCTGTTATTTGCATTCCAATTTTTACTCTTCACACCTCTTATTATTTCAAACATTTTAAAAGAAATTGGGCCCATAGCCCAACTGACACTAGTTTACTTTTTCTGAAGGTGAGTCATTGTTGCGTTATTGGTTGAGAATCTGAAACCCTAGGAAGAGGAGGAAGATGATCTTCTTGAGGAACAAGCACATCATGATTACTCCACCAAGTACCGCTACTAGTTTCAGATGTTACTCGTAGCAACCAACCAACTTTGCTTGCTCAATTCGCATAGTTTATACTTTATGGCATCTTGCTATTTATTTGTGCTCAAGCATAACGCTGAAAGGTATGTGAAGCATACAGTAATAATATCCAAGTTACAAGGATAAAGAAATGGATACACACGTTCGTCAAAATATTCCCTTGCCAATATTTTTGCAAAGTGAACCAACAAAGTCACCTTCAAGACATCAAGTAGAATTTTCAATGTCTTTGGTGAACAAGAAAGTGGTAAATTTTAAATCCCAACAAGTTTGGGTTAGTATTTCAAAGCTGAGTCAGAGAATTGATAAAGTATAGCATTCTTAATGGGTAAATTGTTATACTTATACATCATCTACTGTGAATGTGATTCATGTGTTTCTTTATATACCTTACAGTTTATTACATGTATGTATGTGTATATATATATACATATTTGCCTGTAAAATTTAAAGCTCCTAATATATACTTCTACCTATTTCTATTTCCTATTATGGACAAAAGTTCTGTAATTGCCATTCCAATCATATACCATGTAGCTGCTGCCAGGGTACACTGCAACCAAGAGCTGTTAACAATTTGCAGAGCTAGAGAACCAGCTACATGTTGTTGCAGTTTACTTGTTGACTCAACTGTGTGCATTTGAACTGTAACCACTGCAGTCAATGCAGTAATTATTGGTAATCCCCATCTGATAGGGCTATTTTGATTATCATATGTTTCATGATCACTTTCATTTGTTTTTTTCTGTCCTGTGGTCGTAACTGAAGGCTTTTCAAGTGGGGTTGGAGTAGTTGTACTTCTAGTTGAAGATGGAAGAGCATGAGTTGATGGAGTCCAATACTCCTCAGGATGAATGAAATTTAATGGGGTTTGATGTTTGGTCCTTGTCCTATCTCGTACTTTCTTCCTTGCAACCGCGTCTCTGAGCTTGCTGATATCAGGTTCAGGCAATTTATTTACAACTCTTGTCATGCCTTTTTCTGATTTTGATGAGCTACTACTTGATCTAGGTGTTTGCCAGTATAACCAATTGGAAATTGATCTTATTGCCTGAATTGCTGACATTCTTGATTCTCTTTGGAGGTCTGTTTCCTGAATGAGATGTTAACTACTTAATCCATGAAGTAGAGAATGAGTGGGGAATACAACACAAGCATTGAAGATTTAGCATAATGAAGACACATTCTTATGACCATTCTTACTTTCTATGATAGTACTGCATTACATGTCAAACTAACCTTAGAACACTTATTAGCCTTTTCCATTGCTTCCTGGAATCTAGTCTGAAATTTCTCCACATCTACAAATATATTAGAGACACGAGCACCGGCTGTGTGAGCTGCACCTACTCTTACATTGCCACGTGGCTGCTTGGACATCAAGAACTCCAAAGCTGCAAGGTTGGACCTCTCAACAACCCTATTTTATTCCAAAGAAGAAGAAGAATGGTCGTTAACAAGAACTAAAATGAAAAGGGGAGAACCGTGATTTAAAAATTCCTGACCAACACAATTATCATGTTTGTCCCTAAGTCACAATTCTTCCAAAGAATAATGGCTACTCTTTAATGTCTATTCAACAATTGCTGCTTGCAAACTGCTTGCAAATTACAAATGTGAAATAGGTGAAAGCAAAGATCTTGCTTTACAAAACAATTCAACTATAAAGTAGAGATATTGTAAGTTGTAACTTTCTTCTTGATTTGAAACAAGAAATTTCACTCATACAAGAGAGAGAATGGCTGCAACATGGCAGATTATTCTAAGATAAAAAGGAAAGAGAACTTCCATGAAATTGGGGAAGAAATAATCTTTTAAATAAAATCAAAGTGAACAAACAAAAAATTAGCAAATAGAGGAATACCAGTATGAATCCAAAAGAATGTCGTATTCTCAAATAACTAAAAAATGAAGGCTATCTATAAATTTTCAAGCACTGTGGTCCAACCAATGTAACATTACTTCTAAGATTGCAGTCCAAAGAGAACCATTCTAACCTGGTTACTTGGAGAACTCCTTAATCAATCAACATCATCTCTAATTTGTGCACAAAAATCAACATTTAATGGATCAAAGTTAAATCCAGGAGAATCTTAGCCGAACAAATATGATTGGTAAGAAGTTAACTAGATCAATGGATCCAGTACTTTATATGCAATAAGCTTCATATTTGCTGTCTAAATTCCGAAACAATTTTGTAAGTCTCTGTGTAGCTAAGCTGTAAATAATTTAAAATTTCAAAAATAGTTGTTAATAGAAGCATAGTAAAAAGTTGGCAGACAATAAAGATAAAAAAAAAAAAGCAGCAAAAAATATACTTGAAACAAAATAAGGAATTATCAACATTGTATAGAACCAAAATAAGAATTATCAAGCAGATCCAACTTTCATTATATAGCTACTTTCTCATTCATAACATTTTCTCATCCCTGATGCTATCTGCAGGAAAATTGCACAACCATTTCCTAGCAAAGATGATAAATTCAGATAACAATTGCCAACACCTATACATCAGTATTGTAAGCTCAAATTCTTGAACAAACCATCAGCTAATCATCAGCTAATTAGGTTACCCCTCTCCCAATCTCCCATTTTGGGAAGAAAGGTTATAACTCAATCCTCTGAAGTTCTTTGCAACTCAACAAAGATACTAGAAACAAGCTAGTAGTTCTTATAATTAGAAGTATCAAAATTGGAGGAGAGAGCGGTAATGGGGCCTTCCATGCTAGATTAGAATTTTAAGAAATTTAACTTTAAGATAGTATAACCTGAAGGTGTGCAACAATTTACCACATAATATGACTCTATATATTATGGTAATAACTAGAATATTGCACGATATAAATCACAACAAATAAGGTATTGATTATGTAACAATTAAAAAATAGTTATAATGATTCCCATCTTGATCCAGAATGGTATATATACACACACTTACGAAATGCAATTGACAGGACAAGATTCTATTGCCTCATCAATTTTGTTTGGGGAATCAGCCCACTGAGAAACAACCCTTGCTCTTCCATAAACTGATTCAACAGCAAAAGTCTTTTCAGCTAACAAAGCACATTTCAGGCAACCAACACATTTGATTTCATCAACAAATATTGCCCGCTGCTCACTTTCTGACCCACACCAGACCGAGTATATGGGTCTGCCAGTGAAGCCTTTGAATTCTGAACTTTTTGCTTGCTCCTGCACAACATCAACATTTTCTCAAATTAAGCAATATCAACATAAAAAAAATGAATTGACAATTAATTTCCCTTAAAACATTATGCAAAAACATAGATTCACTGACACGCTCCCAGTTCAAACGCAAATTTTCATTATTTTCTGTTTTTCTTTGTCTTATTAAACAAGCAGCATATTCATCTCATGACCCAAATACTATTTTGTAATCATAGACTAGAAATTGGACTAAGTCCCAATTTGGATAAACTCCTGAACAAACACTTAAAAGGAAAAAAATAAAATAAAATGAATCAAACTTCTGGTATAAGTTAAGATTAACCGATAGCCAGAGTTTAATTCCTATATACTCATGCGGTTAACCAATCAGGAATTATGTTAGATATGACTTTCATGGTAATTGTTGTAAGAATCAACAAAATTTCCTTACATCTCAATTTATGATAAGATGATAGATTAAAAGCACTTCACACTACACAGACTATTTAATTACTCTTAACCATATGCACCTTAACTTTCTCAAAAGATAATTTCTGACTTCTCTATAAACACTTACAAATTTAAGAGAAACTAACATAATAACTTTAGAAAAGTCTTAAGCTTGTACAATTAAACAGCTCTCATTAGAAGCTCATCCAAACTAATCCTAAAACTTGAATTGGGTAGAACAAATCAACAGTCATAGAAACACAAATGATGAGTTGGCATTCGGCAACCACATCATAACATGAGATGAGTAATGAGTTGTTTCTATTGGAATGTTCACAAGAAGAAAAGCATAGAATTTGAGGGAATTGAAGCAAAAGAAAGAAAGAAGAAAGATTAAATTAAAAATAACCTTATCATAGGCAAGGCGTGCATTTGGGTCAGAGAGAATGGAATAAGCTTCGTTGAGTATGATAGCCATGTCATGGCCAGCAGGGCCAGCAATGTCAGGGTGGCAGCGCTTCTGAAGAGAGCGATACGCCACTTTGACCTGTGACTGATCACAAGAGCTGTCAATGCCCAGAAGGTCATACAAGTCAAAGTCCATCATGGTTGATGATGATAATGCCTTGCATGTGAGAGTGGAGGTGGAGGCATTGGACTTAGAGAAACACTTGTTGTGGAGGTTTGAAGGGTGAAATCCAAGTGGTTTTTTGATGATGTAGGAAGGAAGACATGCAGATGCAATAGTTGCCTTGTTGTTGATGATGGAATAATGAGTGTAAGAGGAAGAAGCTAAGGGAAAAAGATAAGACATCATCGTATCATATGGTAGAGTTTGATCACGTTCGGCTCCTATATAATTCTATGACCCACAACACAACAATGATGCAAGATATTTTGCATTCTCACATCACTTTTCCTGAAAACGATGCAAGATACTTATGCTACCTAATTCTTCAACTATATGATACAAGGCGTTAGGGAAAGCGTGTAGAATTAAAATATTATGAAAAATGCTATCAGTTTCCTTAAGAAATTTCAATGTAAAATTATTCTTTTTTTTTGGAAAACATAGCTAGGTCACTCCTTTGTGATTTTTAATACAATTTCAATACTTAAAATTTTCTATTTAATGATTCGTTACCCGGTGTGTGGACACTAGTCAGCAGGGTCTAAATTTTATATATCCTATCCGAATATGAGTTAGAATTTTTTAAGAGTTTTACATGAGTGTTTTTAATTTTTTTTCCCTTTATATCTTATGTCTTTCAATATATGTTTTTCATCTTTATTTTTATATTAAATTTCAATATTGTTTTCTAAAATATTATCAATAACTAAAAACAATCCTGTAAAACGTTTATCATAAATATAAAATATAATATTTATATATTTAAAAATATTTATTTATTATATAAAATATGTTAAAATTATATTTGAGGATATCTATCATAATACAGCAAGCTGCTGTCAGATGTTAGTTTGGTATGAACATGCAAAAAAATTGGGAACTTGATCTGATAAGTGTTCAACACTTTGACCCTATCATGTAGTGGTCTCAAACTCAGAGAGTCACTGATCCAATTAGTTTTAATTTGTTAAGTACGTGTACTGTACTCTATGGTTCAGTTTTGGGGTGGAGTTAAGGAGATGTCCGAAGCGAGGCACTGCAAAATCGCCATGCTTGTGGACTTCGCCGGTACCAACCATACATACCGTTTGAATACACACGCTGTGAAAGTTTGTGAAACGGGTTAAATAATAAATACCACCTTTATTCATTTATAATCAAAGTTTAATGATTAGTATTTAAATGAGAGTATAACTGCATAAGGATTAAGTTACATCAAGTATCTTAGCACTGGCCAATTCGAACATCTCCAACACAAATTTCCTTATTTTAAGATTAGTTGCTAAGATTTTTTTTACCATTTAGGTTGCTTAAAATTAAATTTTATTATTTTTATAGACAATAATTATTTATGATTAAAAATATATTTTCTTGTCTTAATTAAAATAATTAAACTAAATTTTTTTATTAATACAAAAATAATTATGTATATATATATATAAAAGGAAAACAACTTATGGAGTTTAACACACAATATAATGCTTGTTCTGATATCGAGTTACTTAAACTTATCAATAGAAATCGGGCAATGTTTTGCTTACTATCTAATATTTCACAAAGATGAAATTAAAGAATTAAAAAATAATATTTAATTAAACTTTGGATGGCTAATGGATTCATTCCATTTAATGGAATGCTAGATGTTGAAAATGTTGGTGATCATGTGTGGAATGAAGTAAATTGGAGATCATTTTTTCAGGATCTTAAAATAAATGAATTTGTCAAATGAAATAAATTGGAGATCGTTTTTTCAGGATCTTAAAACAAATGAATTTGTCAAAGTTACAAGTTTTATGATGCATGATCTTGTTCATGATATTTGATAATTGTGGTGCATATGTTCATTTAAATTATAAATAACATTACAATTATCTATTTTATCTGAATTTTTGCTTTAGTTTAGTCTCAATTTAATTAGGAAATAGAGTTTTATAAAATCTTAGACAATAAAAAAAATTTAATCCTTTTCTCTTAGTTTCTATTCTTTTGTCAAAGTTTTGGAGCATCCAAGATGTCATTCAGGATATCTTGCCCAAAAAGAGTAATTGTGCATATTAAAACTTGTTTTATGATTTGATTATCCAAGTTTCAATTCTTTATTTTTATTGTCATTAAAAAAATGCTTGAAAACTAAGTTTTGAATAAAGCATCTTATGAATGTCTCATCTAGGGATGAGGAGGGAATGATTTGTTAGGATCATTAGTGATCAATCATACAAACATGTAGATTTAAATGTGGGAAATGAATTAATTAATTCAACCTAAGCTTATAATAAATAACATAATGCATATGTTCTTGTACTTTTAAAACAATTAAGAGAGGTTAATGTAAAAGGATAAAAAAAATGACAAATGCTAGCGGCACTCCCACTCTCTATCTAATATCATTTTGACCTCTCTTCACGTTGTTAGAGTTTATTGGAAATAACTGGTAAATAGTGCTTCTCATTTAATATAATTATATAAGACCTGAAAAATAATTAATTTATATATTTGTTCACAAATTTTAAAATGTTGTGTCGGTGATCGTAAAAAAAGGAGGAAATCAAGGAAAAAGTTGCAAGTGTATAAATATTGGATACAATATAATGTGATACCGAAGAAGGGTATCACAAAACTGGTTTCCTGGCAGTTACAAAAATATGCTGTTTCAGTTTTGTTAATGGTCCCTTCACAACCAATTCATCAAACGTATACATAATAACATAACATACTCAATTCTTGGATTCACACAAATTCAACCTTTTTGCGTGCATGCAAGTAAAAGGTAAAAAATAGATATGAACAGGAAAAGGAAAAGAGTCTCTGGCATGGCATGCGTGCATATGCATTCAAAAAGATGAGTGTTATCTTTATTTCGGGATCACTAAGTTTACATTCATATGTGTAATTAATTTCAGTGGCAGATTCAGGAATACAAGTTTATAGTCCCCCCGCCCCCCACCTTCTTTTTGTGGTGTTTTGAAGATCTTCCTGAATAAAAGTTAATGCAATCGCTTTCCGTTACTTTGCCTGTTCTATGCATTGGTTGCCTCTCATAAAGTTGGGTAGTGACGCGTTACGTATAAAGCAGTATTTGAAGTTGAAAATATTTGAGCACTGGTTGCAACAGTTCTTTGATGTTTTGCTTACTATTAGTTTCAATTCACTAACAACTTGAACATGCTTTAATATTCAAATTTAAAGTACTAATCATGAATTTGGCTTTATATACAGTGTATTTATGAAAATATACACAATCAATGGAGAATTTGTTTATCTGTAAGTACATTGATTTACATTCAGTTTGTCCCTAATGAAAACATTAATTGATCAATCCATCAAGGGAACTCTTGTTTCACTATGTGTAGCTAATTGCAAAAAAACTTTCTATGCAAAACAAAGTAAACTATACATGATATTTTCTCAACAATCTGAATGACAAAATAAAAATTATAATGATGCTTTTCATCACGTGCATACTCATCCATTTAATTTCTCCAAATTTGTTTTGTTAGTTTCATTGTTGCAATCTGGTAAATTTGTATAGTAATTATTGTCTAATTGCCTAATAACTATTAAATATATTTTAGGTTGGAGGAAAAGCCTCCAAGGGTGGAAGTTGGTGTCTCTGAAGAAGAATTTGATGCTAGTGATGCTTGATATATAAAAAGATCAAATAAAATGGGTGCACCAAAAGCTTCAAGATGTGGAAGAAGAACAACAACAATGACTGGTAAAAGTTCAATTACTCAGCGGACAGCGAGACATGGCTCACGCAAACCGAGAAAATTTGATTTAGCTGATCTAGAATGGACCAATACGATTCCCGAGTGTCCAACATACCACCCATCAGAGCATGAGTTTGAGCATCCTTTAGTTTATCTGCAGAAGATTGCACCTGAGGCTTCTGAATATGGTATTTGATAACTGGTTATAGATTTTTTTTCTTTTAATTACATGTAGTGCATCACTGTGTTGATGAGTTAAGGGATTCATCTGTCATTAAAATGTTTATACCAAGAATTCCCTTTGTATAAGAAATTGATGCAGAATATTGGTATGGTTTGTAAATAAGTTGGCATTTTTGCCATACAATGTACAATTGCTATAATGACATTTGATTATTCAGATGCTGATCAGTATAA
This sequence comes from Glycine soja, assembly GCF_004193775.1. NCBI lineage: Eukaryota > Viridiplantae > Streptophyta > Magnoliopsida > Fabales > Fabaceae > Glycine > Glycine soja. The sequence continues at coordinate 38,777,042 of NC_041008.1, forward strand.
TCACTTTTATCTGGCAAATACAAATGCCGGGACTACTTTAGAAGTGAAGGAGGGGGGAAATGAGGGAAATTAGATGGAGAAAGAATTGCAGCACTCATTCATGTCTGATTTTCTTACATCCATTTTGTTTGTCCTCCTAAGCGTACTAGGGATGCTACTTAGTGTCTCTTCCAATTCTCCATGTACTTTCCTTTGGTCTTCTTTCTCAAAGTGTCCAAATCACAAATTAGAAGAAGGATTTATTTTAAACCAGAATAATTTGTTCAAACAGGAAAGAATTATCTACAATAGAACAAGTACTTACTGCATTTTTCTGTCTTTTTTTTACATGTATTCTAATAGTTTCATCCTCATATTTCAGGTATATGCAAAATTGTTTCTCCAATTGCAGCCTCTAACCCAGCTGCTTTTGTCTTAATGAAATAGAAAAAAGATTTCAAATTTGAAACAAATGTACAGCCTCTTCGTCTTTCTAAATGGATTGATGAAAAGGATATAATATCCTTCTCTCTGAGAGGCAGGTAAAACAATATCACGCTTTTAAGATTTTGTGCTACTTAATTTATGTAAAATAAAATGATTTTTGGTTGTCATTATTTCAACTAGAAAATATACATACCATGAATTTGAGGCTCTTGCAAACAAGGCTTTTTTCAGTAGATTTCATAGTTCAGGAGGTCTTCCTTCCTCATATGCGGAAAAGGAGTTCTGGCATGAGATGGGCTCTGGAGAGAGGGAAACAGTTGAGTATGGAGTCAATGTTGAAGGTAGTGCCTTTTCATGTGATCATAATGACAGACTTGGAACAAGCAAATGGAACTTGAAGTGTTTTTTTCAGACTTTATGCTGACTTCATTTCTTCTTAGTGTTTTCTTTTAACAACGGCACTCCGGCAACTGATTTTTGGTTGCCATACATTGCTTCTAAAAATGTAGAGTCTGCTATTAGAAGTTAATATATTGATTGTTATTTGCAGCAACATTCATTCATGCATGTATTTATTGTTTCATTAATATATTGCATTTGATTTCAGAATTTCTCACGGCTGCCACCATCCCTGTTACGTTTAGTCGACAGGGAAATTCCCGTAAGCAAGCAATTTTTG